>NC_090380.1:117633004-117933004 GCF_036365525.1 Heterodontus francisci | reverse complement strand
CGCGAGCCGGCCATGCAGGTCGTCCTCTCGACTTATGCCGACGACGTGCTCCTCGTGGTCACAGATCCTGTTGACTTGCGGAGGTTGTGCGACTGCCAGCAGACCTTTTTTCCCGCTTCCTCCACGAGGATCAATTGGGAGAAATGTTCCGGTCTTCTGGTGGGTCAGTGGCGGGTGGACTCCCTGCAGGAGGAGATGACATCTTTTGCGTGGAGCACCACGCACCTCCTCTATCTGGGAGTCCACCTTAGCCCCGCTGAGGAAGCCTGGCCGGCAAACTGGCAGGAGTTGGAGGCGAAAGTCACCGCTCGGCTGGGGCGCTGAACAGGACTGCTCCGAGTGCTTTCCTACAGGGGCCGAGCGCTGGTCATAAACCAACTGGTGGCCTCCATGTTGTGGTACCGGTTGGTCACTTTGGCCCCGCCCCCTGTATTTGCCACCAAGATCCAGAAGAAACTCGTCGATTTCTTCTGGGGCAAGAGGAAACACTGGGTCTCTGCCGCGGTCCTGAGTCTCCCGATTGAGGAGGGCGGCCATTCGCTGGTGTGCGTCCGCACCCAGGCTGCGACTCTCCGCCTTCGGACCCTGCAGAGATACCTGTACGTCGAGCGTCCTCCCAGATGGTGTGCGCTGGCGACGTATTTTTTCCGCCAGTGTCACTGCCTTCAAGACGACACGCAGCTCCCGGTGGAGTCCGTTAGCCGCGCCTCTCTGAGGGAGTTGCCTGTCTTTTACCGGGATCTATTCCGAGTCTGGAACATGGTCGCCTCCAGTCAGGGCTCTCCCAAGCCAGTGGAGGAGAGCGCCTCGGCTGTCCGGGCGGCCGACGGTCCGGCGGGCGGAGGAGTAGCCGAAACCCCCGGGAGCCCCTCACTGCGGGTGGCGAGGGGGCTCGGGAGTGCGGAGCAATCCCGGCCGAGCTGACCCCTGCTCAGCCGGATCTGTTCATCGGACCCAGGCCCCGAAATCCTCCTCGGGAACCGGTCCCGCACAACCCGAGCCGCCTCTCGGAAATGCCCTCTGTGCCATTCCAATTGGCGCGGAGGGGTTTCCTGTACGGGCTGCTCCTGCACACTCTCCACTTCCTCGCCCTCGTCAGCTGGCCGGACACGCCCTGGCGGTCCGCATTGCCATCCGGCGGCGAGGGGAAACCCCGATGGAGGTCTCTCTACGCGGGAGTCTTCCCCCTTTACATCGGGGACCTGGGGTGGAGGGTGTTGCACAGGGCAGTCCCGTGCAATAGGCTTTTAAGTAGATTCACGGACTCCCAGGCCGCCTGTACTTTCTGCGGCCTGGACGAGTCCGTGTTCCACGTATATACGGAGTGTGCGAGGTTGCAGCCCCTCTTTGAGTATCTGAAGGGGCTGCTCCTCAAGTTCTGGCTGCACTTCAGTCCCACGCTCCTGATCTTTGGGTACCCGGTGCAGAGGGGCTTGGGCCGGGAGGAGGATCTGCTCCTGGGCCTGGCCAAGGTGGCAATTCACAGGTCCAGGCTGCAGGCCGTCGGGGTGGGTCCATCCTCCCTGATTGCCTGCCCCTCTTCCGCTGTTACGTTCGTGCCCGGGTGTCCCTGGAGAAGGAGCATGCGGTGTCCGCTGGTACGCTTGAGGCCTTCCGCGACTAGTGGGCACCGCAGGGACTGTAGTGCATCGTTGAGGCCGAGAATGGCATTTTAATTTGAGTTTTTTGTTTATTTATCTGGTGTTAATGAAGTTTAAAAAAAAAATGGGTGGTGAGTAAAGATGTTCTCAGAAGGGGCTAGTGAGACTGTAGAGTTTAGGGAGAGAAATCCAGAGTGCAGTGTTGTGGTCCACAGTTTGCAGAGTAAGGGATGCAAATGCACGCTCAGTAGATCCGAGTTGGAAATGTAGAACACAAGAAAACAAGAAATAGGAGCAGAGGTAGACCTTATGGTCCATCAAGCCTGCTCCACCATTCAATATAATCATGGCTGATCTTGGGCTTCAATTCCACTTTCCTGCCTACTCCCCATATCCCTTGATTCCCTGCGAGACCAAACATCCATCTATCCCAGCCTTAAATATATTCAATGATGGAGCATCCACAACCTCTGGGATAGAGAATTCCAAAGATTCAAAACCCTTTGAGTGAAGTAATTTCTCCTCATCTCAGTCCTGAATGATTGGCCCTTTATCCTGAGACTGTGTCCCCGTGTTCTAGATTCCCCGACCAGTGGGAACCATCTCTCAGCTTCTACCCTATCAAGCCCTTTCAGAATCTTCTATGTCTCAATTAGATCACCTCTCATTCTTCTAAACTCCAGAGAATATAGGCCCAATTTACTCAGCCTCTCATCATAGGACAACCCCCTCATCCTAGGGACCAATTTAGTAAATCTTCACTGCACTGCCTCCAATGCAAGTATATCCTTTCTTAAATGCAGAGACCAAAACTGCACAAAGTATTCCAGGTACAGTCTCACCAAAGTACAAGGTGCAGTGTGGTTCTATCGGAGTTCAGCTGGAGAGCTTATTTCACAAATAGGATATTCTGATGATAGAAAGAAAGAACTCCCATTTTTATGATGTCTTGCATGACCTCAGGATGTCCCAAAGTGTCATTGCCATGGGGAATTGTGACAGCCAATTTGAGCACCATAAGATCCCACAAATGTCACTAAGATAATGAGGAGATAAGAGATGGAAATGGCAGTGCATGGAACAGGAGCCAACATGTTTGCGTGGGTAGTAACTGATTAGGAGATAGGAGATAGAGAGTAGACATAATTGGTGTACTCAATGCACTCTGTATTGGCAGGATGTGACTAGTGCGGTCCCTCAGGGATCTATACTGGGGCCTCAACTTTTCACTTTATTTACTTATTAAAATTGACTTAGATGAAGCAGTAGAGAGCCGTATATCCAAGTTAGATGACAACGCTGTTAAGTGGCAGCACAGTAAATGGTGTAATTTGGAGTAGAAAGTTGCAAACAGTCATTGATAGATTAAGTCAGTGGTCTAAACTGTGACAGATGTGGGCGTGTGAAGTCATCCACTTTGGACTAAAGAAGGATAAATCAGAGTATTCTTTTAAATGGTGAGAAGCTAGAAACTGTGAATGAGCATTTATTTTTACATACTGATACAGCACTGAAACAGGCCCTTCGGCCCACCGAGTCTATGCCTACCAACAACCACCCATTTATACTAATCCTACATTAACCCCATTTTCTCTACTACATTCTCACCATTCTTCTACCTACACTCGGAGCAATTTACAACGGCCAATTTACCTATCAACCTGCAAGTCTTTGGCTGTGGGAGGAAACCGGAGCACCCGGAGAAAACCCACGCGGTCACAGGGAGAACTTGCAAACTCCACACAGGCAGTACCCAGAATTGAACCTGGGTTGCTGGAGCTGTGAGG
The DNA here is from genome assembly GCF_036365525.1 of Heterodontus francisci. Classification (NCBI taxonomy): domain Eukaryota; kingdom Metazoa; phylum Chordata; class Chondrichthyes; order Heterodontiformes; family Heterodontidae; genus Heterodontus; species Heterodontus francisci. The sequence goes on along the minus strand of NC_090380.1, from coordinate 117,929,616 downwards.
CTGCAGTGCTAACCACTGCACCACTGTGCCGCCCTATTGAGATGTGGAGTTCCAAGCACAGGAATCCTAGTGAGCAAACAAAAAACTAATTAAAGGACTAATGGAACGTTGGCCTTTATCTCAAGAAGGCTGAAATACAAAGGGGTTGAAGGTACGTTACAGCTGTACAGAGCTCTGGTCAGATCCCATCTGGAGAACTGTGTTTAGTTCTGGGCACTGCACCTTAGGAAGGAGATATTGGCCTTGGAATGGGTGCAGCACAGATTCACCAGGATGATACTGGGTGCAAGAACACAAGACCATAAGAAATAGGGGCTGGAAGAGGCCATTCAGCCCTTCAAGCCCACTCTGCCATTCAGTGAGATCATGGCTGATCTTCTACTTCAACACCATTTTCCTGCACTATCCCTGTAACCCTTGATGTTTTTAATATGTAGAAATCTATCGATCTCAGTCTTGAACATACTCAATGATTGAGCCTCCACAGCCCTCTGGGACAGAGAATTCTAAAGATTCACAACCCTCTGAGTGAAGAAATTCCTCCTCATCTCAGTCCTAAATGGCCTGTCCCTCAGTCTGAGACTGTGTTCCCTAGTTCTAGGACTCCCCAGCCAGGGAAAATATCCTTCCTGCATCAACCCTGTTGAGCCCTGTAAGAATTTTGTATGTTTGAATGAGACCACCTCTCATTCTTCTAAACTCCAGAGAATAAAGGCCCAGTCTATTTAATCTTTCTCATAGGACAATGCCCCCATCCCAGGAATTAGATTGGTGAATAAAAGCAAAATGCTGCAGATGCTGAAAATCTGAAATAAAAGCAGAAAGTGCTGGAAATACTCAGCAGGTCAGGCAGCATCTGTGTAAAGAGAAGCAGAGTTAATGTTTCAGGTCTGTGACCTTTCATCAGAATGGTTCTGACCTGAAACGTTAACTCTGTTTCTCTCCACAGATGCTGCCTGACCTGCTGAGCATTTCCAGCACTTTCTGTTTTTATGTTCGTTTGGTAAACCTGGCTAAAAGGGTTAAATTATATGGAAAGGGTGTATAGACTAAGCTTGTTATCTCTCAAGTGTAGGAGATAGGGGTGATCTAATTGATGTATTTGAGATGATTAAAGGAATAAATAGTGTAGAGGGAGAGAAATTATTTCCTCTGGTGGGGGGAGTCCAGGACAAGGAGGTATAACCTTCAAATTAGAGCCAGGCTGTTTAGGGGTGATGTCAGGAAGCATTTCTTCACACAAAGGGGAGTGGAAATCTGGAACTCTCTCCCCCAAAAAGCCAATGAGGCTGGGGGGTCAATGGAAAATTTCCAAACTGACTGAGATTGATAGATTTTTGTTGGGTAAGGGATTAAGGGATATGGAAGCAAGGTGGGTAGATGGAGTTAAGATGCAGACTAGCCTTGATCTATTGAATGATGGGCGGCACTGACTCAAGGGACTGCATGTTCTCATCCTGTCCCTCGATCATATATTTTTATGATCAATATCAGCCAGGACACTGGGAAGACCTCCATTTCTCTTCTTTAAAGTAGTGACTGTAGATGTTTTACATCCACCTGAGAGGGCAGACAGCACCTCAGATTAACATCTCATCCAAAAGATTGTACTTCTGACAGTGTAGTATTCCCTCAGTATTACAGTAGGAGTGTCAGCCTAAATTATGGGCTGAAGTGTCTTCCAGGGGTCTTGTACCCATGCCTTTCTAACTCAGGGGTCAGAGTGCTACCCACTGCGGCACAGCCAATACTTAAAGGCACAGGGTGAGATTTTGAGGTTTGCTGCTCACTGGGTGAAATATGTCAGTAATACCCTCGGGATGGTGAGGAATGACGTGCAGCCCTGTTCCCGGCAATGCTGAGTACCAACACCATATTTCAACCTGCCTTGCACACTTTACACAGGCCTAAACCAAAGAGAAAGCCACAGGGTTCGTTTTAATTTATTATTAGGGGGCCTGGATGAGAAGGAGTGCTGACCTGGGCTTCCCAGAAATAACCTGGAGTGCTGCCACACCCGATGTCCCCACTCAACCCGAGAATAGACCCCACCCGGAACTATCTTTTCCTGGGCCGTTCTTCGTGGCCTTCCCTCATTCTACCTCTCCATGGCTTCGTCCCACTCTATCTCTCCAACCTGCCTTTCTTTTCCATCCCGTCCCAGATCCTCCAGATGTCCTCCAGCCTCCTCTGGCTCTCCCCCTCCTTTGGCCCCACTTACAATGGCAGAGCTTTTCAGCACCTCAAGCTTATTGTTGGGAGCACTTTCCCTAACCACCTAATGCTCTCCCTTTAAAAGCCTCTTGAAGCCGAGCTTGTGAACCACGATTCTGCTCTGCTCTCCTAACTATCTCTCCAGGACTCGACATCTGAACCTTTTCAATTCTTTCTCCCTATTGCAAAAGTACCTGGCAACATTTTCCTACATTGAAGCTGACATATAATAGCAAGTAGTTGTAATTATATTTCGTTATTTCATGTAATTAAATTTCTACACAACACATAGCTTCCTCCCTTACTGTGCCCTGGATCCAATTATATTATCATTATGTGGCCTTTATCTGAGAAATCACTGCAAAGACTGCAGCTGATGAAAGGCAAGCAACGTAAATACATTACTGGGGTCTCATTTAGTCCTTTAGCTTCCAGCTGCTGCTGTCCTTTCAGATCATGAGCAGACCTGGTTCTCAATTCTCTCATTTGACATCATATTCGTTCTTAGGATGTGGGTGTCACTGGCCAGGCCTGCATTTATTGCCCATCTTTAGTTGCCCTTGAGAAGGTGGTGGTGAGCTGCCTTCTTGAACCACTGGCAGCAGGTATTGGTATGACTGAGTGGCTTTCTCAGCCACTTTGTTACAAATCAACCATGTTGGTGTGGGACTGAGCCACATATAGACTGGAAAACAAATTAAAGGATACAACACCAGAGTGGGTAAATGAAATTCAGGTACAGATCATCCATTAACTAATTGAACTGCATAACAGGTTCAAGGGGCTGAATGGCCTACTCCTGTCCTTATGGTATCTCATTGGCTGTAAAGTGCTTTGGAACATCCTGAGGTTGTGAAAGGTGCTACAGAAATGAAAGCCCTTTCCTTTCAGAGAGTGTCGTAGTCACATTTAGTGATGCCAGCTTATTAATTTTCATGATGGATCTCGAAGTGCCAGGGTGGGGTTTGAGCTTATCCTCCCTCAGAGTGGATTTGCTAGTCCTTAGCCTTTGGTTGACAAGTCCAGAAACATGGCCACTCAGCCAGCAGATCTCAGCTGCTTAGATGCAAACCACGAGGACTGGATGAAACTGCCAACTCCACATACAACCCTGACTGTATGAGATAAGTTTCTACGTCTTGACCTGAAGGGACTGATTCATGCTGGGGAATGTTGCCATGTGCACTGGGTATTGTCCAGTCTGTGTCAAGGTATCCTACAGCTATTGCACTGCATGGTGATTCTGGCATTTCACAGTTGAGAAGTGACTGGCAGTATCTCCTGTCCTGTTTCAATGCTCTATAAAGAACATCTGTGAGTGAGGAGACAGATTGTACTGTTCGTATAGCCTCCCGGTTGTTTAAAACCTTAGGACCGCTCCTTTTATTCAGCAGAATGAGTGTTTGTATTTACACATGAACTTGGCCAGATAATGATCTGATTTTTAGTGATGTTGGTTGAGTGACAAATACTGGTCAAAAGACTGGGGAGGACTTCCCCTGTTCTTCTTTGAAATAGTACCATGGGATATTTCATACCCACCTGAAAGGGCAGACCGGGCCTCAAATTTGCATCACATCTGAAAGACGGCAGCCACAACTGTGCAGTGCTTGCTCAGAACTGCACTTCCGGCAATGCAGCGTTCCCTCAGTACTGCCCCTCCGACCGTGCAGCACTCCCTCAGTACTGCCCCTCCGACCGTGCAGCACTCCCTCAGTACTGCCCCTCCGACCGTGCAGCACTCCCTCAGTACTGCCCCTCCGACCGTGCAGCACTCCCTCAGTACTGCCCCTCTGACTGTGCAGCACTCCCTCAATACTGACCCTCTGACTGTGCAGCACTCCCTCAGTACTGCCCCTCCGACAGTGCAGCACTCCCTCAGTACTGCCCCTCCAACCGTGCAGCACTCCCTCAGTACTGCCCCTCCGACTGTGCAGCACTCCCTCAGTACTGACCCTCTGACTGTGCAGCGTTCCCTCAGTACTGCCCCTCCGACTGTGCAGCACTCCCTCAGTACTGACCCTCTGACAGTGCAGCACTCCCTCAGTACTGCCCCTCCCGACTGTGCAGCACTCCCTCAGTACTGACCCTCTGACAGTGCAGCACTCCCTCAGTACTGCCCCTCCGACTGTGCAACACTCCCTCAGTACTGCCCCTCCGACTGTGCAGCACTCCCTCAGTACTGACCCTCTGACAGTGCAGCACTCCCTCAGTACTGCCCCTCCCGACTGTGCAGCACTCCCTCAGTACTGCCCCTCCCAACTGTGCAGCACTCCCTCAGTACTGCCCCTCCCGACTGTGCAGCACTCCCTCAGTACTGCCCTCCTGACAGTGCAGCGCTCCCTCAGTACTGCCCCTCCGACTGTGCAGCACTCCCTCAGTACTGCCCTCCCGACTGTGCAGCACTCCCTCAGTACTGACCCTCTGACAGTGCAGCACTCCCTCAGTACTGCCCTCCTGACAGTGCAGCGCTCCCTCAGTACTCCCCTCCGACTGTGCAGCACTCCCTCAGTACTGCCCTCCCGACTGTGCAGCACTCCCTCAGTACTGCCCCTCCCGACTGTGCAGCACTCCCTCAGTACTGCCCCTCCCAACTGTGCAGCATTCCCTCAGTACTGCCCCTCCCGACAGTGCAGCACTCCCTCAGTACTGCCCTCCCGACTGTGCAGCACTCCCTCAGTACTGACCGTCTGACAGTGCAGCACTCCCTCACTACTGCCCTCCTGAAGTGCAGCACTCCCTCAGTACTGACCCTCTGACAGTGCAGCACTCCCTCAGTACTGCCGTCCTGACAGTGCAGCGCTCCCTCAGTACTGACCCTCTGACTGTGCAGCGTTCCCTCAGTACTGCCCCTCCGACTGTGCAGCACTCCCTCAGTACTGCCCCTCCCGACTGTGCAGCACTCCCTCAGTACTGCCCTCCTGACAGTGCAGTGCTCCCTCAGTACTGCCCCTCCCGACTGTGCAGCGCTCCTTCAGTACTGGCCCTCTGACTGTGCAGCACTCCCTCAGTACTGACCCTCTGACAATGCAGCTCTCCCTCAGTACTGACCCTCTGACAGTGCAGCATTCCCTCAGTACTGCCCCTCCTGACAGTGCAGCGCTCCCTCAGCACTGCCCCTCAGACAGTGCAGTACTCCTGCAGTTCTGCCCTTCCTAAGGTGCAGCGCTCCCTCTCACTGCACTTGGTGTGTCATCCTGGATTATGTGTTCAACTCTCTGGAATGGGAGTTGAACTCATGACCACCTGAATCCTAACTCGCATGAAGTCCCTTGGAGGGAGATGGTGGTAGAGTGGTCATGTCACTGGATAGTAATCCAGAGGCCCAGGCCAATGTATTGGGGACCCTGATTCAAATCCCAACACAGCAGCTGAAGGAATTTAATTCAATGAATTAAAAACCTGGAATTGAAAGTTAGTTTCTGTAATAGTGCCATGCAAAGCACATTTGGTTCCCTGATGCCATTTAGGGGAAGAGATGCACTGTCCTGCAACTCCAGACCCACAGCAATGTGGTTGATTTTGAACTGCTCTCTGAAATGGTCCATCAAGCCATTCAGTTCAAGGGCAATTCAGCAACAAATGCTGGCCTTGCCTGTGACACCCATATCGCTTGAAAGAATAGAAAAAATATCACCCTTCACCATACCCTGTCCACGCTCCCTGGCCTTGTCTTCCACTCCCATTTGGAAGAAAATGGGCTTATCAGTGATAGGCAACATGGTTTTGTGCAGGGAAGGTCATGTCTTACCAACTTAATAGAATTCTTTGAGGAAGTGACAAAGTTGATTGATGAGGGAAGGGCTGTAGATGTCATATACGTGGACTTCAGTAAGGCGTTTGATAAGGTTCCCCATGGTAGGCTGATGGAGAAAGTGAAGTCGCATGGGGTCCAAGGTGTACTAGCTAGATGGATAAAGAACTGGCTGGGCAACAGGAGACAGAGAGTAGCAGTGGAAGGGAGTTTCTCAAAATGGAGACGTGTGACCAGTGGTGTTCCACAGGGATCCGTGCTGGGACCACTGTTGTTTGTGATATACATAAATGATTTGGAGGAAAGTATAGGTGGTCTGATTAGCAAGTTTGCAGACGACACTAAGATTGGTGGAGTAGCAGATAGTGAAGGGGACTGTCAGAGAATACAGCAGAATATAGATAGATTGGAGAGTTGGGCAGAGAAATGGCAGATGGAGTTCAATCCAGGCAAATGCGAGGTGATGCATTTTGGAAGATCCAATTCAAGAGTGAATTATACGGTAAATGGAAAAGTCCTGGGGAAAATTGATGTACAGAGAGATTTGGGTGTTCAGGTCCATTGTTCCCTGAAGGTGGCAACGCAGGTCAATAGAGTGGTCAAGAAGGCATACGGCATGCTTTCCTTCATCGGACGGGGTATTGAGTACAAGAGTTGGCAGGTCATGTTACAGTTGTATAGGACTTTGGTTCGGCCACATTTGGAATACTGCGTGCAGTTCTGGTCGCCACATTACCAAAAGGATGTAGATGCTTTGGAGAGGGTGCAGAGGAGGTTCACCAGGATGTTGCCTGGTATGGAGGGCGCTAGCTATGAAGAGAGGTTGAGCAGATTAGGGTTATTTTCATTAGAAAGACGGAGGTTGAGGGGGGACCTGATTGAGGTGTACAAAATCATGAGAGGTATAGACAGGGTGGATAGCAAGAAGCTTTTTCCCAGAGTGGAGGATTCAATTACTGGGGGTCACAAGTTCAAAGTGAGAGGGGAAAAGTTTAGGGGGGATATGCGTGGAAAGTTCTTTACGCAAAGGGTGGTGGGTGCCTGGAACGCGTTGCCAGCGGAGGTGGTAGACGCGGGCACGATAGCGTCTTTTAAGATGTATCTAGACAGATACATGAATGGGCAGGAAGCAAAGAGATACAGACCCTTAGAAAATAGGCGACAGGTTTAGATAGAGGATCTGGATCGGCGCAGGCTTGGAGGGCCAAAGGGCCTGTTCCTGTGCTGTAATTTTCTTTGTTCATTGTCCAACAACGCATTAATTATAAAATTCTGATCCTTGTGTTCAAAACCCTCCATGGTCTCAGCCCTCCCTATCTCTGCTTCAGTCCTCTAACCCGTCTGTGCTCCTCCAATTTGACCTGTTGTGCATCCCTGATTTTAATCATGCTGCCTAGGACCCAAGCTCCAGAATTCCCATCAAAACCTCTCCCTCCTTCTTTCTTTCTGACACTCCTTAACCCAAGTGTTTTTTCACCTGTCTTAACATCTCATTGTATGCCTCAGTGTCAAAGTTAGAGTCACAGAGATACAGCACTGAAACAGGCCCTTCAGCCCACCGTGTCTGTGCCAACCAACAACCACCCATTTATACTAATCCTACATTAATCCCATATTCCCTACCATTCTCCTATCACCTACCTATACCAGGGGCAATTTACAATGGACAATTTACCTATCAACCTGCAAGTCTTTGGCTGTGGGAGGAAACCGGAGCACCCGGCGAAAACCCACGCGGTCACAGGGAGAACTTGCAAACTCCGCACAGGCAGTACCCAGAACCGAACCCGGGTCCCTGGAGCTGTGAGACTGCGGTGCTAACCACTGTGTCACTGTACTGCCCTAGTTTGTTTGATAATGCTCCTGGGAAGCACCTTGGGCTGTATTACCAGGTTAAAGGCACTTTATAAATGCAGTTGCTGCATTTGACTTCTGAACCCATTTCCAGAGGATGTAGTTTCAGCTTTTAAAAAAAACTGTCTTTCCTTTTGTTTCTTCGCAGGGAAATGTAGCAAGAGGGAAAAAAGGACCGAGATGTAATGTTTTAAGACATGTGCCGCAGTTCATCTGTCGTTTCTACATTGCAAGATATCCAGCTGTTCACTGACTTTTGCTGAATGACAGAGGTGTCTCCAGGCCAAGTCAGCAAACAATGACAATGATGCAGCTCATGGGTATCTGCTTCTCTAGGGTATAACGTTTAGCATATGTGAAGAACAGTGTGTGTGTGTAAATAAAAAGAGATGGATTACCATCATGTGTTTCAGTACGTCGGAGCTAATACCTGGGCTAACAGGAGACACAAGATCACTTCAGCAGCCGGATTTAGAAATAGAGTGATGCGATGTGCAAGTAAAAAGAACTTGCATTTCTATAGCACCTTTCACAACCTCAGGATGTCCCAAAATGTTTTACAATGAAGTACATTTGAAGTATAATGTAGGAAACATGGTAGATAATTTACACACAGCAGCTCCTAGAGCAATGAGGCAACTGACCAGAGTATTTATTTTTATGTCTTGGTTGAGGGATAAATATTGGGCCCGGATATTGGAGAGAACACCCCTGCTCTCCTTGAAAATAAAACATGGACTATTTTGCATGAGGCAAGAACTTTGGCTCAGAGTGCACATTCCTGTCTTCGAGTCAGAAGGTTGAACTTCAAGTCCCACTCCAGGGATTTAAGCTATTAATCCTAGCTGACAGTCTCAGTGCAGTACTAAGGGAGTGCTGCACTTCCGGAGATGCCTACTCCTGAGTGCAATGTATTAAATCAAGGCCCCACCTGCCCTCTCGGGTGGATATAAATGTTTCCACGACCACTATTTTGAAGAAGAGCAGGGCAGGTCTCCCTGGTGTCCTGGACAATATTTATCATTCAATCCAAATCACTAAATCTGATTATCTGCTCATTCCCACATTGCTGTTTGTGGGAGCTTGCTGTGCGCAAATTGGCTGTTGCATTTCCTATATTACAACAGTGACTACATTTCAAAAGTACTTCATCGGCTGTAAAGCACTTTGGGATGTCCTGAGGTCAGGACAGAAGCTATATAAATGCAAGTTCTCCTTCCTTTCATACTTTGCTCTGTGACATTTCATGAAAGCAGTTCTTTAATTTTATCACTTTCTGCTCATCTTCATTATTTTTTGATTAGGTTGATAAATGTCAGAATTATTAGTGAGTCTATGGCAAATGTAGAATCCAGCCTCATTATTGTGAACTCTAGCATACTCCCAAGGGAGATAATCTTGGTCAGCGGTGAAGAACCCGATGAGAGTAATTTGGGAAATCATTCTGAGATTACACCAAGCTTCACTTTCAATGTTCCTTTGATTATTGGAGAAAGCGGACACTGAGGGAGGGGAGAACTTCCACAAGTGACAGTGCACTGAGTTTTGATTCCAACACAGTGAGGATGCAGCGAGAAGGAAGAATGAATATGAAAAGAGAGATTGGGAGCTAAGGAGGAAAAAAAGAGGAAAATTCAGAGGAGAATTGCACAGAATTTGCAGCACAGAAACAGGCCATTCAGCCCAACAGCTTCGTGCTGGTGTTTATGCTCCACATGGGCCTCATCCCACCCTTCTTCATCTCACCCTATCAACATTTCACTTTATTCTTTTCTCTCTCATGATTTTATCTAGCTTCTCCTTAAATGCCTCTCCCTGTGGTAGTGAGTTCCACATTCTCACCACTCTCTGGGTAAAGAAGTTTCTCCTGAATTTCCTATTGAATCTATTAGTGACTGACTTATATTGATGACCCCTAGTTCTGGCCTCTTCCACAAGTGGAAACATTTTCTTAACGTCTACCCTATCAAATGCCCTTTATAATTTTAAAGACCTCTATCAGGTCGCCCCTCAGCCTTCTCTTCTCTAGAGAACAAAGTCCCAGCCTGTTCAACCTTTCTCAATGAGCATTTCCTCTCAGTTCTGGTGTTACCCTTGACAATCTTTATTTGCACCTTCTGCAGTACCTCTATATCTTTTTTGTAATATAGAGGCCAGAACTGTGCACAGGAGAACTGACGATAGTACGATCAATAAAATAGTGAACAAAAATATACAATCTGTTCCACCTCTTAAAAATGAAGATCAATAAACCCTGGCAGGTACAATGCTTGATGGTAGCTGAGAATACTTTCTTTCTTTGCAACTTGTGATTAGAAGCTTTGAAGCCTGTTTGCTCTGTAACATTTTGAGACAGTTGAAGGCTGACCCAGGATCCCTAAGATGTAATTTGCTGATGTTTTCTTTTGCAGAAGAAATGCTTGAATTTCAAATTCTCCAGACATGAGTTATTGATTCAGGGCACTGGGAAAACGTTCCACCAGTTACTCTGAAACCACTGAGCCTGATTTTCCTTACAGAACAGCATTTACATGGATATTAGATGAGGGGAGGTGCAGGCTCGGTTGATTTTAACCTTCGAAAGCGGAAAAGGAATTGTATTCACATAGAAAGAAGTTGTATTTATAAAGCGTCTTTCACAACCTCTGGACATCTCAAAGTGCTTTACAGCCAATGAAGTGTAGTCATTGTCAATCATAGGATCTTACAGCTCAGGAGGAGGCCATTCAGCCCATCGTGTCTGCGCTGGCCCCTGGCAAGAGAAATCCAATTAGTCCCAGTCCCCTGGCTTTTCCCTGTAGCCCTTCAAGTATTTCTCCAATTCCCCTTTTGGAAGTTACTATTGAATCTGCTTCCACCGCCCTTTCAGGCAGCACATTCCAGATCACAACAACTCACTGGGTAAAGAAAAATTCTCCTTGTTTCCCTTCTGGTTTATTTGGCAATTATATTCAATCTGTTCCCTCTGGTTACCTTTTTTAAAATTCATTCATGGGATGTGGGCATCACTGGCTGGCTCGCGCAAAGGAAGATGGTTGTGGTTGTTGGAGGTCAATTATCTCAGCTCCAGGACATCACTGCAGGAGTTCCTCAGGGTAGTGTCCGAGGCCAAACCATCTTCAGCTGCTTCATCAATGACCTTTCTTCAGTCATAAGGTCAGAAGTGGGGATGTTTGCTGATGATTGCACAATGTTCAGCACCATTCGCGACTCCTCAGATACTGAAGCAGTCCATGTGGAAATGCAGCAAGACCTGGACAATATCCAGGCTTGGGTTGATAAGTGGGAAGTAACATTTGTGCCACACAAGTGCCAGACAATGACCATCTCCAACAAGAGAGAATTTGACCATCTCCCCTTGACATTCAATGGCATTACCATCGCTGAATCCCCCACTATCAACATTCTAGGGGTTACCTTTGACCAGAAACTGAACTGGAGTAGTCATAAAAATACTGTGGCTACAAGAGCAGGTCAGAGGCTAGGAATCCTGCGGTGAATAACTCACCTCCTGAATCCCCAAAGCTTGTCCACCATCTACAAGGCACAAGTCAGGAGTGTGATGGAATACTCTCCATGTGCCTGGATAGGTGAAGCTCCAACAACACTCAAGAAGCTCAACATCATCCAGGACAAAGCAGCCCACTTGATTGGCACCCCATTCACAAATATTAACTCCCTCCACCACCAATGCACAGTGGCAGCAGTGTGTACCATCTACAAGATGCACTGCAGTAATGCACCAAGGCTCCTTAGACAGCACCTTCCAAACCCGTGACCTCTAACACCTAGAAGGACAAGGGCAGCAGATGCATGGGAACACCACCACCTGCAAGTTCCCCTCCAAGTCACACGCCATCCTGACTTGGAACTATATCGCTGTTTCTTCACTGTCACTGGGTCAAAATCCTGGAACTCCCTTCCTAACAGCACTGTGGGTGTACCTACAACACATGGACCGCAGCGGTTCAAGAAGGCAGCTCACCACCATGTTCTCAAGGGCAATTGGAGATGGACAATAAATGTTGGCCTAGCCAGTGATGCCCACATTCCACAAATGAATAAATGAAATGATTGCCCATCCCTAATTGCCCTTGAGAAGGTGGTGGTGAGCTGCCTTCTTGAACCATGTCGTGTAGGTACACCCACTGTGCTGTCAGGGAGGGAGTTCCAGAATCTTGACCCAGTGACAGTGAAGGAACGGTGATATAGTTCCAAGTCAGGATGGTGTTTAGCTTGCAGGAGAACTTGCAAATGGTGATATTCCCATGCATCTGCTGCCCTTGTCCTTCTAGTTGGTAGAGGTCTTGGGTTTGGAAGGTGCTGTCGAAGGAGCCATGGCGAGTTGCTGTAATGCATCTTATAGATGGTACATACTGCTACCACTGTGCATCAGTGGTGGAGGAAGTGAATATTAAAGGGGTGTCGATTAAACGGGCTGCTTTGTCTTGAATGGTGTTGAGCTTTTTAAGTGTTATTGGAGCTGCACTCATCCAAGCAAGTGATGAGTATTTCATCACACTCCTGACTTGTGCCTTGTAGATGGTGGACAGGCTTTGGGGAATCAGGAGGTGAGTTACTCACTGCAGAATCTCAGCCTCTGACCTGCTGTTGTGGCCACAGCATTTATATGGCTGGTCCAGTTCAGTTTCACTTTAATGGTAACCTCCAGGATATTGATAGTGTGGGATTTGATGATGGTAATGCCATTGAACATCAAGGGCAGATGTTTGGATTCTCTCTTGTTGGAGACAGTCATTGTCTGGCACTTGTGTGGCGCGAATGTTACTTGCCATTTAGTCCAAGCCTGGATGTTGTCCAGCCCTTGCTCCATGTAGGCACGGAGTGCTTCAATATATGAGGAGTCATAAATGGTGTTGAACATCGTACAATCATCAGCGAACATCCCCACATCTGACCTTATGATTGAAGGAAGGTCACTGATGAAGCAGCTTTAGATGGTTGGGCCTAGGACACTACCCTGAGGAACTCCTGCAGTGATGTCCTAGGACTGAGATGATTGACCTCCAACAACCACAACCATCTTCCTTTGTGCTAGGTATGACTCCAATCAGTGGAGAGTTTTCCCCGTGATTCCCGTTGACTCCAGTTTTGCTCATCTTTTTTGTCCATGTTAGGACCAAGGCTGTAATGAGGTCAGGAGCTGAATGTCCCTGGTGGAAACCAAACTGTGAATCAGTGAGCAGGTTGTTGCTGTTTAAGTAGCGCTTGAAAGCACTGTCGACGACTCCTTCCATCACATTGTTGATGATTATGAGTAGACTGATGTGGCAGTGATTGGCCGGATTGGATTTGTCCTGCTTTTTGTGGACACAACATACCTGGGCAATTTTCCACCTTGTCAGGTAGATGTTTGTGCTGTGGCTGTATTGGAACAGCTTGGTTAAGGGCATAGCTAGTTCCGGAATATATCTTCATCAACACCACAGCTGGCGCCCATAGCCATTTCTGTATCCAGTGCCTTCAGCCATTTCTTGATATCATATGAAGTGAATAGAAATGTCTGATGGCTGGCATCAGTGATGGTGGGGACCTCAGGAGGAGGCCAAGATGGATCATTCACTTGGCACTTCTGGCTGAAGATGGTTGCACATGCTTCAGCCTTGTATTTTGCACTAGTGTACTGGGCTCCCCATCATTGAGTATGGGGAGGATGGGGATGTTTGTGGAGAGTTCTCCTCCTGTTAGTTGTTCAATTGTCCACCACCATTGACGACTGGATGTGACAGGTCTGCAGAGCTTGGATCTGATCCATTGGTTCTGGGATCGCTTAGCTCTGTCTGAAGCATGCTGCTTCCACTGTTTAACATAAATATATTCCAGTGTTGTAGCTACACCAGGTTGTCACCTCATTTTTAAATATGCCTGGTGCTGCTCCCCTGCACTCATATTGAACTAGGGCTGGTTCACTGGCTTGATGGTAATGATAGAGTGGTGGGGGATACGCTGGGCCATGAGATTACAGATTGTGGTTGAATACAATTCTACTGCTGCTGATGGTCCACAATGTCTCATGGATGCCCAGATTTGAGCTATTAGATCTGTCTGACTGGATTCTATTTAGCCCGGTAGTAATGCCACACAAGGTGAAGAGTCACAGACCTGAAACGTTAAATCTATTTTCCACTCAACAGATGCTACCTGACCTGCTGAGCATTTCCAGCATCCACAGTATTTTGCTTTTGTGTTGTTGTACAATGGGTGTAGATGGGACTTCATCTCCACAAGGACTGTGCGGTGGTCACTCCTACCAATACTGTCATGGACAGATGCATCTACGGCAGGCAGATTGGTGAGGACAGGGTCAAGTAGGCTTTTCCTTCTTGTTGGTTCCCTCACCACCTGCTGCAGACCCAGTCTAGCCGCTGTGTCCTTTAGGACTTGGCCAGCTCGGTCAGTAGTGGCGCTACCGAGCCACTTTTAGTGATGGACACTGAAGTCCCCCATCCAGAGTACATTCTGTGCCCTTTCTACCCTCAGTGCTTCTTCCAGTTGGTGTTCAACAGGGAGGAGTACTGATTCAGCAGCTGAGCAAGGGCAGTAGGTGGTAATCAGCAGGAGGCTTCATTACCCATGTTTGACTTGATGCCATGAGACTTCATGGGGTCCGGAGTTATTGGGTAATTACACCAATCCAACAGTTTCTATCATCAGTGTTCTGGTGCCAGCTCACAAATTACCATACTTATTGGATTCAATTCCACAAGTAACTTTACCGGGATTTGAACTCATGACCATTAGGTTGCTGAGCCACTATGGCCTACAGAAGCTCTCAGAGCCACTGACTCTGTTGAGTGCATTTTTCACTTTCACTTGTTCTGTGACTGATTGGTTGACTGTGTAATGCTCAGGTCCCTGATACTGACATCTTAACCAGTGATCACACTATTATGAAAGGCTAGATGGTGAGAAGTTCTTTCTACTTGTGGGGGAGACCAACAATAAACACCATTAATATGAAATAAAAACAGAAAGTGCTGGCAAAACTCAGCAGATCTGGCAGCATCTTGGAGAGAGAAGCAGAGTTAACATTTCAGGTCAGGGTTCTGGTGAAAGGTCACTGAGTATTTCCAGCACTTTCTGTTTCTATTTCAGATTTCCAGCATCTGCAGCATTTTGCTTCTACCATTAATATAAGGTAGTCGACAATAAATCCACTTTGTAGACAGACAATGGATAGAATGTAGGACTCACTACCACAGGGAGTGGTTGAGGTGAATAACAGATGCATTTAAGGGGAAGCTGGATAAACACACGAGGGAGAAAGGAATGGAAGGATATGGTGATAGGGGTGAGGTGAAGTAGGGTGGGAGGAGGCTCATGTGGAGCATAAACACCAGCAGGGACCTGATGGGCCGAATGGCCTGTTTCGGTGCTGCAAATTCTATGCAATTCTGTGATCACAACATCCGTTGTCAGCTGACTGAACAGTAAATATTGAAGTTCTTAATGTTCATCGCTTGCTTTGCTTTTCGTGCATGCAGACTGTTTACTGCAGTGATAACAAACAACACCTCACAACAGGGAAACCTGCACACACAAGGATCCCTTGAATCAGCTGGCCTCAGTCTGGGAGGGCAGAGCAGGGGGAGTTACAATTAGCCTCAGTGCCCCAGGATTGATGCTATTCATTATTACTGAGCTTTTAGTCTGTGCCCCTCATGGGGCATGGGGATCTTTAATCCAGCAGGAGTCAATTGCTTCAGGTTAGGTCATGAGAAACTGGAGATAATTAGGAAGAACATCAAGACCACTCATGAACAAAGCAGACCACCTCTCCTGTCCAATAAGACAGCCTGAAATATTAATAGTTGTGCTGTAAAACATTTTTCAATTATTTATTTCAGTTTTAGAACAGTTCGAATGTTACAGAAGGTCAGAGAAACTTTCTGATATGAAAATCCTTAACTGTTACAGGACTAAGTGCTGGTAAGAAAGAAGGAATGTGCATTTCAGTAGTGCCTTTCACATCCTCAGGACATTCCAAAGCGCTTCACAACCAATGGAGTACTTTTTGAAGCATTGTCACAGTTTTACTGCAGGGAAACTGGCAGATAATTTGCACACAGCAAGATCCCACAAATAGCAATAGGATAATGGCCAGATAATCTGTTTTTAATGATGTTGGCTGAGGGATAAATATTGGGCGGGCCACCGGGGAACACTCCCTGTTCTTCTTTAATTTGTGTCATGGGATCTTTTACGTCCACCTGGGCGTCCAGACAGGCTCTCGGTTTAATGTTTCATCTGAAAGACGGCAACTCCACCAGTGCAGCACTCCCTCAGTACTGCACTGGAACTGTATGCTTTGGAGTGGCACTTGAACCCCTGACTTACTGGGGTGAATTTTACCAGCCCCCTGATGTCAGGCGTTGTGGCGCGGAGGCCTGGAGAATGCCTCTGGGCAAGGCCCGCCATGGGCCTCGACACAGGGAAGGCCCCGCCCCATAGTACTGGCGGTGGTGAGGCCTTGTGGCAGCCCCCAACCCCCAACCCCCAACCACTTGGCGACAGGAACAGAATTTAAATATTTCATGAATGAATGAATGACCTGCCTGCTCCCGTCCCACTGCCATATTCCGGTCGGTTGCCGGGTCTCCTGCGCCTTTGGGATCTCCATTCGGAGAGCGGGGAGCAGGTAGGTTTTCAGGGTGGGAGGGGGGAGCGGGAAAAACTGTTGCGATTGGTGGAGGGGATGGTGGGAAGGTAAAAGTTCATAAACCTTGTGAGGGGAAGGTCGGGGATCGCAAGGTACGTTTGTTTGAGGGGGAGAGGGCAATTAATAAATTGTTTAGTCATGTGGGGGGGGTGCGTGGGAGAGAGGCTTGAATCTTTTTATTAAGTTTTTACTTTAATTTTGTCAGACATATATATTTAAAAATGCAAATACAATGAAAGGGCATGAAGCCCTTTAAAAATGGCGCCGTGGTGTCGGACGGCATCGCCAGGAACGGAGCACCCACCCCTTCCACATCATCACTGGGGGCAGTCGGCCCCGCCCATGTAGATGAGCCGCTGTGCTAAATATCGCGGCGGCTCCATGGAATAAATCTCGCGCTTGCGCCCCACCATCTTTGAGCTGGTAAAATGCAGCCCACTGACTTCGAGCTGAGATTGCTAGGCACTCACCAACAGTGCATGCATGTGCATTGCAACGTGGTGCGACAACTTCCTTTGTGTTATCATCTCGCAGTTAATCAGGTGCTCCTCCTCCACCCGAGCAGTCTGCACCGAACAACACTGACCTATCCATCTGCCTGACTATACACAGGAGAGCTGACCGCACACTATGGGCTGAATTTTTAAAGCTTGTCGCTGATCTCGGCAATGTGCACTGCTCTGTCCCCGACAATGGCGTCCGGCACCACCGCTCTGTCCCCGACAATGGCGTCCGGCACCACCGCTCTGTCCCCGACAATGGCGTCCGGCACCACCGCTCTGTCCCCGACAATGGCGTCCGGCACCACCGCACTGTCCCCGACAATGGCGTCCGGCACCACCGCTCTGTCCCCGACAATGGCGTCCGGCACCACCGCTCTGTCCCCGACAATGGCGTCCGGCACCACCGCACTGTCCCCGACAATGGCGTCCGGCACCACCGGACTGTCCCCGACAATGGCATCCGGCACCACCGCACTGTCCCTGACAATGGCGTCCGGCACCACCGCTCTGTCCCCGACAATGGCATCCGGCACCACCGCTCTGTCCCCGACAATGGCGTCCGGCACCACTGCTCTGTCCCCGACAATGGCGTCCGGCACCACCGCACTGTCCCCGACAATGGCGTCCGGCACCACCGCACTGTCCCCGACAATGGCGTCCGGCACCACCGCACTGTCCCCGACAATGGCATCCGGTACCACCGCACTGTCCCTGACAATGGCGTCCGGCACCACCGCTCTGTCCCCAACAATGGCGTCCGGCACCACCGCACTGGCCCCGACAATGGCGTCCGGCACCACCGCACTGGCCCCGACAATGGCGTCCGGCACCACCGCACTGTCCCCGACAATGGCGTCCGGCACCAGCGGAATGGCCCCGACAATGGCGTCCGGCACCAGCGCACTGGCCCTGACAATGGCGTCCGGCACCAGCGCACTGGCCCCGGTGCCATTTTTAAAGGACTTCAAGCCCTTACAGGTAATTTGAATTTTTTAAACCGTCATGGAGGGAACATTTACATTTATAAATTTAATACAAGATCGAAGCCCCTCTCCCACCACATCCCCCATGACCAAACACTTCACTTATTGCCTTTTCCAAAAGCAAAAAATTTGCTACCCATCCTGAATTGCCCTCCCCCTGAACTTCAATACCTTTGCCCTACGACCCCTTCCCACCATCCCCTCAGCCAATAGTAGGAGTTTTCGCCGCTCCCCCCACCCTGAAAATGTCACTCCTCCCCCCTCTCTGAGGGGGCGGGTGCTCTCTGAATGGAGATCTGAAGGCACAGGATTTCCAGCATCCGGCCGGAATATCAATGTGGGACAGCTATTGTGATGAGGTAGGTCATTATTCTGTAATTACCATTTATTTAAATATGTTAATTAAGTTTTTCTCACCGAGCAGCAGGGAGGGGCCGCCCCGAGGCCTCGCTGCTACCGGTAAAATGGGGCGGGGCCTTCCCCTGCATCGAGGCCCATAGCGGGCCTCTCCCTGAAGAATTTTCCGGGCCCCCCCATCACGACCCCAGGGGGCTGGTAAAATTCAGCCCGATGTAACCTGACTCATGAATTCCTCAGGGGTGCCAGTGTTGAGTTAGTGGGTGGCAGCTGTTCATTGTGGGCAGCCAGCAGCCTTAGCCATTTGCTGGACATAGAGAGATACAGCACTGAAACAGGCCCTTCAGCCCACTGAGTCTGTGCCGACCATCAACCACCCATTTATACTAATCCTACATTCATCCCATATTCCTACCACATCCCCACAATTCTCCTACCACCTACCTACACTAGGAGCAATTTACAATGGCCAATTTACCTATCAACCTGTAAGTCTTTGGCTGTGGGAGGAAACCGGAGCACCCGGAGGAAACCCACACAGTCACAGGGAGAACTTGCAAACTCCACACAGGCAGCACCCAGAACTGAACCTGGGTCTCTGGAGCTGTGAGGCTGCGGTGCTAACCACTGCATGAGAACAGAATTTGTCACAGGGTAATGGGATGGGGATGGGAGGGTGGCAGTGACAAGGGCTGTGCCTTGAGATTTAGTGGATGGGCTCAGCCACACATTCTCCAATATCACAAGTTCCTGCTCCCACATGGGGTGCTGGGACAGTGGAGAATGGAAGTAGAGGGAATTGATAAAAAGAACACGGGAATGAATGCATCCAGAACCACTCGAGACCAGGGTCTAGCAGCTGTGACAGAGCAATGTAAACAGACAGCTTCCTGCTTTCCTCACCACCCCACACTCTCCCCATAGGCCAGTCAATCAAACTCACATTGCCTCACCTTATTCATTATGGATTTTATGAAAACACAAATCCAATTTTCCTCACAAATGAAAATAAAAAGATTGTCAAAGACCCATTTCAATTTTAACATTCTCTATTTAACTGACAGGGCAATAAGTAATATGAAATAATTTGTTACTTTGACTGTAGTGATAAGACAGAACTCATTGTGCTGTCTCTGATTACAATGTGGAAGCTTTTATTCATTGTGGACTCCCAGTCAGATAGACTAAAGAACATAGCAATAAAATTATGCTGTATATATTGTTGTGTATAATGAGTGCATGTGTCTCGGTATATAGGCATATATGTATGTGTTTGCATGCGAATGTGTGTGTAATCATCTATGTGTGTGAATTACATAGCATTAGATAGAATTTACAGTGTAGAAAAAACTGATCTGTGCTGGTTTTTATACTCCACATGAAGGCAACTCCAGAGCTTAGGGTCTAGGCAGCTAAAGGCTGTCGTACCTGGAATGATTAAAGTTGGGGATGCACAAGAGGAGTGCAGAGATCTCGGAGGGCTGTCGGCCTGGAGAAGATTACAAAGATCAGGAGGGGCAAGGTGACTGAAGAATTTGAAAACAAGGATGAGAATGTTAAGATCAAGGTATTGCTTAACTGGGAAACAATGTAGGTCAAGTGAGCTCAGGGGCAGCTGAGTTTTGGATGAGATTTGGATGAGCTCATGTTTATGGAGGATGGGAGATGGGAGACCAACCAGGAGTGCATTGGAATAGTCAAGTCTAATGGGAAAAAAGGTATGGTTAAGGGTTTCAGCAGCAGATGAATGAGGCAGTCGTGGTGTCGGGCGATGTTATGAAGGTGGAAGTAGGTGATCTTGGTGATGGCGCGGATACATGGTTGGCAGCTCATCTCAGAATCAGATATGACACCAAGGTTGTAAACAGTCTTGTTCAGCCTTAGACAGTTGCCAGAGAGAGGGATGGAGTTGGTGGCTGAGGAACAGAGTTTGTGGCAGAGACCAAAGACAAAGGCTTCAGTCTTCCCAATAATTAGCTTGAGGCAATCTCTGCTTTTCTAGTACTGGATGTTGGACAAACAGCGTGACAAACCAGAGACACACAGGGGCTGAGAGACATGGCGATGATGAAGAGCTGGGTGTCATCAGGGTACATGTTTCACCTAATGTTGAGTTTATGGATGATGTTGCTGTGGGGCAGCACGTAGATAAATATTACTTCTAATCCATTTTCCCTTATGTACTTATCCAGCATCCCCATAAATGCATCAACGCTATTTGCCTCAACTGCTCCATTTGGTAGCGAGTTCCACATTCGAACAATTGTGTGTTTGTGTATTGATGTGTGTCTGTGAATATGTGTGTATATGCAAGTGTGAGAGTATGTGTGTGTTGTCCTGATTGTGAGACCCACTATTTGACAGGTGTCCCTGATGGCGAAACTCTCTCTATAAAAGGGGTCCCTGATGGTGAGACTCTCTCTATAAAAGGGGTCCCCTGATGGTGAGACTCTCTGTAAAAGGGGTCCCTGATGGTGAGACTCTCTCTATAAAAGGGGTCCCTGATGGCGAAACTCTCTCTATAAAAGGGGTCCCTGATGGTGAGACTCTCTCTATAAAAGGGGTCCCCTGATGGTGAGACTCTCTGTAAAAGGGGTCCCTGATGGTGAGACTCTCTCTATAAAAGGGGTCCCTGATGGTGAGACTCTCTGTAAAAGGGGTCCCTGATGGTGAGACTCTCTCTCTATAAAAGGGGTCCCTGATGGTGAGACTCTCTCTATAAAAGGGGTCCCTGATGGTGAGACTCTCTCTATAAAAGGGGTCCCTGATGGTGAGACTCTCTGTAAAAGGGGTCCCTGATGGTGAGACTCTCTCTATAAAAGGGGTCCCTGATGGTGAGACTCTCTGTAAAAGGGGTCCCTGATGGTGAGACTCTCTCTATAAAAGGGGTCCCTGATGGTGAGACTCTCTCTATAAAAGGGGTCCCTGATGGTGAGACTCTCTCTATAAAAGGGGTCCCTGATGGTGAGACTCTCTCTATAAAAGGGGTCCCCTGATGGTGAGACTCTCTCTATAAAAGGGTCCCTGATGGTGAGACTCTCTCTATAAAAGGGGTCCCTGATGGTGAGACTCTCTCTATAAAAGGGGTCCCTGATGGTGAGACTCTCTCTATAAAAGGGGTCCCCTGATGGTGAGACTCTCTGTAAAAGGGGTCCCTGATGGTGAGACTCTCTCTATAAAAGGGGTCCCTGATGGTGAGACTCTCTCTATAAAAGGGGTCCCTGATGGTGAGACTCTCTGTAAAAGGGGTCCCTGATGGTGAGACTCTCTCTCTATAAAAGGGGTCCCTGATGGTGAGACTCTCTCTATAAAAGGGGTCCCTGATGGTGAGACTCTCCCTATAAAAGGGGTCCCTGATGGTGAGACTCTCTCTATAAAAGGGGTCCCTGATGGTGAGACTCTCTCTATAAAAGGGGTCCCTGATGGTGAGACTCTCTCTATAAAAGGGGTCCCTGATGGTGAGACTCTCTCTATAAAAGGGGTCCCTGATGGTGAGACTCTCTATAAAAGGGGTCCCTGATGGTGAGACTCTCTCTATAAAAGGGGTCCCTGATGGTGAGACTCTCTCTATAAAAGGGGTCCCTGATGGTGAGACTCTCTATAAAAGGGGTCCTTGATGGTGAGACTCTCTCTCTATAAAAGGGGTCCCTGATGGTGAGACTCTCTCTATAAAAGGCGTCCTGATGGTGAGACTCGCTATAAAAGGGGTCCCTGATGGTGAGACTCTCTCTATAAAAGGGGTCCCTGATGGTGAGACTCTCTCTATAAAAGGGGTCCCTGATGGTGAGACTCTCTCTATAAAAGGGGTCCCTGATGGTGAGACTCTCTGTAAAAGGGGTCCCTGATGGTGAGACTCTCTCTATAAAAGGGGTCCCTGATGGTGAGACTCTCTGTAAAAGGGGTCCCTGATGGTGAGACTCTCTCTATAAAAGGGGTCCCTGATGGTGAGACTCTCTCTATAAAAGGGGTCCCTGATGGTGAGACTCTCTCTATAAAAGGGGTCCCTGATGGTGAGACTCTCTCTATAAAAGGGGTCCCCTGATGGTGAGACTCTCTCTATAAAAGGGTCCCTGATGGTGAGACTCTCTCTATAAAAGGGGTCCCTGATGGTGAGACTCTCTCTATAAAAGGGGTCCCTGATGGTGAGACTCTCTCTATAAAAGGGGTCCCCTGATGGTGAGACTCTCTGTAAAAGGGGTCCCTGATGGTGAGACTCTCTCTATAAAAGGGGTCCCTGATGGTGAGACTCTCTCTATAAAAGGGGTCCCTGATGGTGAGACTCTCTGTAAAAGGGGTCCCTGATGGTGAGACTCTCTCTCTATAAAAGGGGTCCCTGATGGTGAGACTCTCTCTATAAAAGGGGTCCCTGATGGTGAGACTCTCCCTATAAAAGGGGTCCCTGATGGTGAGACTCTCTCTATAAAAGGGGTCCCTGATGGTGAGACTCTCTCTATAAAAGGGGTCCCTGATGGTGAGACTCTCTCTATAAAAGGGGTCCCTGATGGTGAGACTCTCTCTATAAAAGGGGTCCCTGATGGTGAGACTCTCTATAAAAGGGGTCCCTGATGGTGAGACTCTCTCTATAAAAGGGGTCCCTGATGGTGAGACTCTCTCTATAAAAGGGGTCCCTGATGGTGAGACTCTCTATAAAAGGGGTCCTTGATGGTGAGACTCTCTCTCTATAAAAGGGGTCCCTGATGGTGAGACTCTCTCTATAAAAGGCGTCCTGATGGTGAGACTCGCTATAAAAGGGGTCCCTGATGGTGAGACTCTCTCTATAAAAGGGGTCCCTGATGGTGAGACTCTCTATAAAAGGGGTCCCTGATGGTGAGACTCTCTATAAAAGGGGTCCCTGATGGTGAGACTCTCTCTATAAAAGGGGTCCCTGATGGTGAGACTCTCTCTCTAAAAGGGGTCCCTGATGGTGAGACTCTCTCTATAAAAGGGGTCCTTGATGGTGAGACTCTCTCTCTATAAAAGGGGTCCCTGATGGTGAGACTCTCTCTCTATAAAAGGGGTCCCTGATGGTGAGACTCTCTCTATAAAAGGGGTCCCTGATGGTGAGACTCTCTCTATAAAAGGGATCCCTTATGGTGCGAATATATTTTAAAGGGGGGAATCTGGTAATTGAGACCCTATCTGTAAATGGGAAAATGCCTTCCAAGTGTTTTAGTTTATTCCAGCTGAATTCCCTTTTGGGAAAAACAGCTTAGTTCTTGCTGGCTGTGAATTCTATGAAGACAAACTAAGTGGGAGTCCATTAAGGTCTGTTAAAGTCTGCAAGACTGTTTAAATATTATGAAGTTGGGAAGGCCAGTGCCGATGGGAATTGGTGACACTCAAATGCTTTCTGGGTTCAACTAATATGTTGTTTTATCTCTGACACTATAAGGAACTAACAGGCTTTATTAAATCAACAATATTTTAATATTCTCTATATATAACCTGCATTGATTAGGGTTCATTCCACTGATCTTCAATTAACTATTGCAGGACAAGATTGCTGACACTGCTTGTGTTACTGACTGTATCTCTACTGATATTAATCCAACTCTCTCACACTGTCACTCAGTAACTCCTCTCCCCCAGCACCCTGTGTTACTGACTGCATCGCTACTGATATTAATCCAACTCTCTCACACTGTCACTCAGTAACCCCTCTCCCCCAGCACCCTGTGTTACTGACTGCAGATGTTAATCCAGCTCCCTCACACTGTCTATCATAAAAGCAAAATACTGCAGATGCTGGAAATCTGAAATAAAAACAGAAAATGCTGGAAATACTCAGCAGGTCTGGCAGCATCTGTGGAAAGAGAAGCAGAGTTAACGTTTCAGGTCTGTGATCTTTCATCAGAACTGGAAAAGGTTAGAAATGTAGTAGGTCAAGATAGGAAGAAATAGGTTCAAGGGGCAGGAACAGGCTGAAATAATGGGTCTGCCGAGACAGTCCTGTTTGTAGATTTTAGGGAGGAGGTAGAAGCAGGCTGTCCGGGGTTGTGGGATTATAAGGTTGGAAGCTGCAGAGGGAAGATCTCCAGAGGAGATGAGGTCAGTGACAGTCCTGGAGACAGTGGCTTGATGTTCGGTGGTGGGGTCATGGTCCAGGGGGAGGTAGGAAGAAGTGTCCGAGAGTTGGCGCTCAGCCTCTGCAAGGTAGAGGTCAGTACTCCAGACAACAACAGCACCACCCTTATCTGTAGGTTTGATCGGAATGTCGGGGTTAGACCTGAGAGAACGGAATGCAGCAAGTTCAGAGGGAGGCAGGTTAGAGTGAGTGAGGGGAGCAGAGAAATTGAGATGTGCATGCCCACTGTTTTTTTTCATGTTTGTGCTTTTGGCCAGGGCTGTTCATTATTCCGTCATTTAACACCCTCACTGCACTAACGCTTTGTCTTTCACCACACCATTAACACACCCTTTGCCTTTGCTCCATGACCTTCTGGTCAGTTATTCCCTGTGACCCTCTGACCTATCAACACCTTCCCTTTTGTTATCTTTTGCCCCACCCTCACTTTATTTGCTTTAAACCTATTACATTTCTAACCTTTGCCAGTTCTGATCTAAGGTCACAGACCTGAAACGTTAACTCTGCTTCTCTCTCTACAGATGCTGCCAGACCTGCTGAGTATTTCCAGCACTTTCTGTTTTTATCCCTCACACTGCCACTCAGTAACACCTCTTCCCAAATGCCCAGTGTTACTGACTGTATCTCTACATTTGTTGAAAGTTGCAGACACACTATCTATACACTCACACATGCAAGTTACACACTCACTATCACAGGCGCTATTGTGAGCGTACTCGTGAGTTGTACTCATTTTGCCTCCTTTATATTTGCTCTCCCAGTTTCACACTGGTCTGCATATTTCCCTGTCAGTAAGGCACACTGGATCACAGCCATGAGCGAAGGATTTCTTGCTTTGTCGTATTTGTTCCCGTCTCTTTCAGCGCCTGCAGCAATCAGTGGAAACCTAGTTGCTATTTCGGTGCTGGCATACACGAGGGGATTTGCAAGGGGAGATAGTTTTGGAGGTGGGGGGACAGTGGGGATTGGTTTTCTGTTCAAACCTGTCCCCTGTCCAGGGAATATATTGTTCTGAAATTCAATTTAATGTTGATATGAATTAACATATTGCTTGGAACACAGGGTTATGCTAATCTCAGAGGACCTGGCCATGCAGGATTTCATTACATTTGCTGATGTTTGTCTTTCCCTGCACTAGCAGGACAAATTGTATTTCTGAAATGATACGGAGAGAATTCTTATCCCATCTGCTGGATTCTTGTGTGCCAAAAGGCAAATCGAATTAGGGAGCACCGATCTCTGAACTGATTTATATCCACATCGCCCATCACTAGAAAAAGCATCACTTAAACACTGCATGGTGACAAACAGCAAAGGGGGTTGGGAGCTGGTTTAAAATCAACATCACACCTTTCATCACCAATCTTCCAATTTAATTTAACTGTAGCCTCAATAATTAACTGTAATTAATTTACTGTAAATAATTTAACTGTAGTCTCCCTTATGTGAGCAAAACATCTCATTTTTCAGTGAATTTGTATTTTCTGTGTTCTTTGCCTACCTCAATATATTTTTTGTATAAATATACAGCCCTTAAAAAAAGGAAAGACGTGCATTTATATAGCACCTTTCATGACCTCAGGATGTCCTAAAGCATTTAACAGCCAATGAAGTACTTTTCAAAGTGTAGTCACTGTTGTAGGAAACACAGAAACCAATTTGCTTGCAACGAGCTCCCACAAGTAATGATGTGATAATGACCAGATAACCTGTTCTAAATGTTGGTTGAGAGAAAAATATTGGCCAGTGGGCAGAACGCCCCATCTCGTCTTTGAAATAGTGGTCATGGAATCTATTACGTCCACCTGAGAGGGCAAATGGAGCTTTGGTTTAATAGCTCATGCAAAAGATGGCATCTCTGACAGTGCTGCACTCCCTGGTATGGAGGGCGCTAGCTATGAAGAGAGGTTGAGTAGATTAGGGTTATTTTCATTAGAAAGACGGAGGTTGAGGGGGGACCTGATTGAGGTGTACAAAATCATGAGAGGTATAGACAGGGTGGATAGCAAGAAGCTTTTTCCCAGAGTGGGGGATTCAATTACTAGGGGTCACGAGTTCAAAGTGAGAGGGGAAAAGTTTAGGGGGGATATGCGTGGAAAGTTCTTTACGCAGAGGGTGGTGGGTGCCTGGAACGCATTGCCAGCGGAGGTGGTAGACGCGGGCACGATAGCGTCTTTTAAGATGTATCTAGACAGATACATGAATGGGCAGGAAGCAAAGAGATACAGACCCTTAGAAAATAGGTGACATGTTTAGATAGAGGATCTGGATCGGCGCAGGCTTGGAGGGCCGAAGGGCCTGTTCCTGTGCTGTAATTTTCTTTGTTCTCTCTTTGTTCTCCCTCAGACATGAACTGGGAGTGACAGCCTGGATCTTGTGCTTAAGTCTCCGGAGCAGCATTTGATCTTCATTTGCCCACATACTCATCTCTCTGAGTCAGAAGGTTGTGGGTTCAGGCCCGATCCAGGACTGCAGCGCAAAATCTAGACTAATCATTGGCTTTCCCTCTATCATAACGTCAGGAGTGGGGCTGTTCACTGATGATTCCAAAGTGTTAGACTTGTCCAGTAATGTAACAGCCCATGCAAGCCTACAACAGGACCTGGATAACATCCAGACTTTGGCAGAAAACACTCTCACCAAAACAATGTCAGGTAGTGACCATCATCACCAAGTCACCCAGCATCCACACATCTACAAGAAAAGGGCAGAAGCTGGGCAATCTGTGATAAGTTGCTCACCACCTGACTCCCCAAATCCTCTCCACCACCTACAAGAGTCAAGTCAGGAGTGCAGTGGAATACAGTCCACTCTCCTGGATGGGTGCAGCTCCAACAGCTCTCAAAAATCTCAACACCATCCAGGACAAAGCAGTTTGTTTGATCACTCCAATGTTACTGGAATAAATACTCATCTCCTCCATCACTGCACCCCTTCAGCTGCAGTGTGTATGACCTACACTGTAGTAACTCACCTAGATTATTTTGACAGTCGCTCCCTCCCGCTGTGGCCTCGATCACCAAGACAAGAAAAGCAATATCATGGGAACAGCATCACTTCCACATTCCCCTTCAAGGACGCACACCATCCTGACTTGGACTTACACTATCATTCTTTCATTGTTGCTGGGTCAGTATCCTGGATTTCCCGACATAACACCATTATGGTAAACACTGACACCGTACGGGCTGCAGCAGTTCAAAGAGAAAGCCCATCACCACTTCTACTAGCCAAATAGGATTTGGCAATAAATGCTGGGTCTTGCTAGTGACAGAGAAACATAGAATCATTGAGTGGTTATAGTACAGAATGAGGCCGTTTGACCCATCAAGCCCATGCCAGCTCTCGACAAGAACAAGTTAGCTAGTTCCACACCTCCACTCTTTCCCCACAGCCCTGGAATTTTTTTCTCTTCAGATAATTATCCAGTTCCCTTTTGAAAGCCACAATTGAATCTACCTCCACCACACTCTCAAGCAGTGTGTTCTAGATCCCAACCACTCGCTGCATAAAATAGTTTTTCCTCATGTCTCCCTTGAATCTTTTACCAATCACTTTAATTTTTTTAAAATTTTAATTTAATTTAATATTTAGAGATACAGCACTGAAACAGGCCCTTTGGCCCACCGAGTCTGTGCCGACCATCAAACACCCATTTATACTAATCCTACGCTAATTCCATATTCCTACCACATCCCCACCTGTCCCTATATTTCCCTACCACCTACCTATACTAGGGGCAATTTATAATGGCAATTTACCTACCAACCTGCAAGTCTTTTGGCTTGTGGGAGGAAACCGGAGCACCCGGAGGAAACCCACGCAGACACAGGGAGAACTTGCAAACTCCACACAGGCAGTACCCAGAATTGAACCCGGGTCGCTGGAGCTGTGAGGCTGCGGTGCTAACCACTGCGCCACTGTGCTCTTGTTCTCGATCCTTCCACTAGTGAGAACAGTTTCTCCCTATCTACTCTGTCCAGCCCCTCGTGATTTTGAACACCTTTATCAAATATCCTCTCAACTTTCCTTTCTCTATGGAGAAAAACCCCGGCTTCTCCAATCTATCCATGTAACTGAAGTCCCTCATCCCTGGAACCATTCTCGTAAATCTTTTCTGACCCTTCCTAAAGTGTATTGTGCAGAATTGGACACAACACTCCAGTTGAGGCCGAAGCAGCATTTTATAAAGGTTCATCATAATTTCCTTGCTTTTGTACTCTGCCTCTATTTATAAAGCTCAGGATCCCATTTGCATTTTTAACCATTTTCTCAACTTGCCCAGCCACCTTCAACAATTTGTGCACATATAACCCCAGGCCACGGATAGATGTGAACAGTGAGGAGGTGCTCCCGAGGGAGCTGACTGCCCAGGAGCCATCTTGGGGAACACAGTAACTCAGCTGCAAAGACCATGGACTGTCTCTCCCATGCCTGTAACTTGTTCTCCTTGTCTATAAGCGCCAAGAAAACCATAGTCATGGGACAAGGTGTTGTATCTCTGCCCCTGATCACACGAAATAACACCTCACTGGAAGTGGTTAGCAAATTCTGTGACCTTCGGTCCACGGGTGACAGACAATCTGTCCCTTGATGCAGGGCTTGATACATGCATTGGGAAAGCAGCTACCACCTTTGACTGACTCTCGAAACGCGCATGGGATAACACCAAGCTGGCCCTTAGGACCAAGCTGATGGTTTATAAGGCCTGTGTTCTCGACACCTTGCTGTATGGCTGTGAAGTATGGGCGACTTACCAGGAAAAGAATCTCAATAATTTCCATCTTCATTGTCTGCGGTGCATTATGGGTATATCCTGGCAGGACAAAATCACAAATGTGGCAGTCCTCTCAAAGACAGAGCTGCCAGGTGTGTTGGCACTAATCAAACAGCGGTGCTTCAGTGGATCAGACAAGTTCGCAGGATGGAAGACAATCGCATACCTAAGGACCTTCTGTATGGTGAGGTCGCCGGGGCCAGACAACCAGTCGGGCACCCAAAGCTCCACTTCAAGGATGCTTGCACGCCCAACATGAAGGGCGGAAATGTCGACTGTCACACTAAGGAGTCACTAGCTGGTGAAAGAGGGAAATGGCGACACATCTTGTGGACTGGTGTGCATTACCACGATGACCAGTTGCGACAGCAGCTTGGCAACAGGCGCCAATGTCAAAAACAACAACTCACAGCATCACTTGGAAGTTTCACGTGCGGCACTTGTGGCAGAACCAGCCTCTCAAGGATTGACCTTCACAGCCATCAGCAAAGGTGCACCAAGAGAAGACACCCCAGTTAAATGGATTGTTTGCTTCATGTCCATCATCTATCCGTAGCTGGAAGGTTGCCGGCCAACCACCAGGTCCTTCTGCTCCTGCACACCTTTTAGAATTATATCCTTTAGCTTATATTGCCTGCCCTGAAATCAAATTAAAATAATGCTGTCAATGCAGTGATCTTCAAAGATCAGCCAATGAAATACTACTGAAGTGAAGCCACTGCTGTTATCGAGACAAACAGCAATGACGTGGATGGCTATGCGATCTATTCTGGTGGCGATCGCTGAGGGAGCAATGTTGCACCAGGGCAGCAGGAGACCTCCTTGTGCCTCCTCGAATAGTGTCACGGGGTTTTTAACATTTACCTGAACAGATAGGGTCTCTAATTAACATCTCATTGAAAGCTGGCACCTCCGACAATGCACCACTCACATAGTGCCATACTAAAGAGTCAGCCTGCATAATGTGCACAAGCTGTGTGTAAACTTTCTGAAATTTTCCTCTAAATAGTGAACAGAAGTCTCCACAACTCTCTCTGCAAGTTATCCATGTTGCAGTTCTAAAGAGTGTACGGGGACCCAGGGACCTGGGGGTGCATGTGCATAGATCTTTAAAGGTGGCAGGACATATTGAGAGAGTGGTTAGTAAAGCATGTGGGATCTTGGGCTTCATAAATAGAGGCAAAAAAGCAGGGACGTTATGCTGAACCTTTATAAAGCTCTGGTTAGGCTCCAACTGGAGTATTGTGTCCAGTTCTGGTCACCACTTTAGGAAGGATGTGAGGGTCCTTGAGAGGGTGCAGAGGAGATTTACCAGAATGGTTCCAGGGATGAAGGACGTTAGCTACATGGTTAGGTTGGAGAAGTTGGGAATGTTCTCCCTGGAGCAAAGGAGATTGATAGGAGATTTGATAAAGGTTCACAAGATTATGACAGGTTTGGATAGGGTGGACAAAGAAAAACTGTTCCCATTAACTGATGGTACAAGGACTAGGGGACACAGATTGAAGGTTTTGGGCAAGAGTTACAGGGGGAATGTGAGGAAGAACTTTTTTACACAGTGAGTGGTGATGGCCTGGAACTCACTGCCTACCAGGGTGTTGGAAGGGGAGATGATGAACGATTTTAAAAGGAAATTGATGGGCACTTGAGGGAAATTATCGAACAGAGCTACGGGGTCGAACAGGGAATGGGACGAACCGAATTGCTCTGCAGAGAGCCGGCGTGGACTCAATGGGCCGAATGGCCTCCTTCTGTGTCATTATGACTCTATGACTGTATGGAGACACGGGAGGGAAAGAAAGGAAATCACAGATCAGGGCTATGTTGAAACATCACTGATGGAGGCCAAACGTACATTAAGGAGTAAACCTAATCTGATGCTAGCGAATTAAGCTGCCAGTGAAACTGATAAAGAAAGCGGATGCTTTGCATCACATTACTTTCTCGAATGAAGCTGGGTCTGACCTCTGACCTGCCCAGCAGTGAGGGCGGCTAAGTTTGTAGTTTATTTAGTTAAAGGCCTTAACATCCAGTGAAAATATTACACATGTTATACAAGTATTCCCCAGGAGCTGCCATGAAGGCTTGGCCTTGAGGTTAGAGGTCAGAGGTTAACAATCCCAAATTTTACTTGTAACCAATAGTTACATCTGAGCCCTATACCTAAATCCCTTGATAGGAGTAGCAGGGCCTTTACATAAATCTGTCATGCAATCCTTCTTGTCTTTTTAATGATTCTTTTCATTCAACACTCCTGATTTCCTTGAACCACTGGGTAGTGGGTTTGGCACAAATGTGTGTCTTGCTAGCCCCACTTCAGAGGGCAGTTAAGAGTCAACCACATTGGTGTGGGACTGGAGTCACTGATAGACCCAGACCGGGTAAGGACAGCAGGTTTCGATCCCTTAAAGGATGCTGCATCCATGGTTAAATTCCCTTCTCCCTGCTACCTCTCCAGCCACTGTTTGTCATGGCTACTCAGCAGCGGGCAGGTGACTAACCGATATTTAGTCGGCGAGTTGTCAAATGCCAATGATGATCAGGTTCTAACTTCAAAGATCATTCCTTCACAAGTCAGAGAGCTGTCTAGAGTCTAGCCAGCAGTTGAGTGAACTGGGAGTGTTTGCTGGGACACTGCAGAAGGAGAAAGCACTGCAATGGGTCCCATGCTATGTATTTTCCAATATGACTCGTTGCTGACACTCCTTGGCCTCATCCCTGATTTAAATTTCTCCACCATTGGTGGACATGCTTTCAACTCTGGAATGCACCCCCTAAACCTCTTCACCTTACTCTCTTCCCTTTTTCAAAAGGGAATGGATTCAGCAGCTGAAGGGGAAAAATTTACAGGGTTATGAAAAAAGGGCGGGGGAACGGTACTACCTAATTTGCTCTTCCATAGAGCCGGCACAGGTTCGGTGGGCTGAATGGCCTTTTTCTGTACTGTAACTATTCTATGTTTCTATGATTCGAAGACAATGCTTAAAGCCCACCTCTTTGATTGAGATTTTGATCACCTGTGCTAATATCTCCTTATGTGGCTCAGTGTCAAATTTGGTTTGATTGTGCTACTGTGAAACACCTTGGGATGTTTTACTACATTAAAGGGGCTATGTAAATGAATGTTGTTGTTATACTATTACGAGGATTTTTTTTTTGTAGTAACATTCACGCCACAGAAGTGCCAGGCAATGACCATCTCCAACAAGAGAGAATTTAACCATCTTCCCTTGACATTCAATGGCATTACAATCACTGCATCCCCCACTATCAACATCCTGGGGCTTACCATTGACCAGAAACTGAAGTGGAGTTGCCATATAAATACTGTGGCTACAAGAGCAGGTCAGAGGCTAGGAATCCTACGGTGAGTAACTCACCTCCTGACTCCCCAAAGCCTGTCCACCAACTACAAGGCACAAGTCAGGAGTGTAATGGAATACTCTCCACTTGCCTGGATGGGTGTAGCTCCAACAACACACAAGAAGCTTGACACCATCCAGGACAAAGCAGCCCACTTGATTGGTACCCCATCCACCACCTTCAACATTCACTTCCTCTACCACTGACGCACAATGGCAGCAGTGTGTACCATCTACAAGATGCACTGCAGCAACTCACCAAGGCTCCTTAGACAGCACCTTCCAAATCTGCGACCTCCACCACCGAGAAGGACAAGGGCAGCAGATGCATGGGAACATCACCACCTGCAAGTTCCCCTCCAAGCAACACACCATCCTGACTTGGAACCATATCGACGTTCATTCACTGTCGCTGGGTCAAAATCCTGGAAGCCCCTTCCTAACAGCACTGTGGGTGTACCTATCCCATGTGGACTGCAGCAGTTCAAGAAGGCAGCTCACCACCACCTTCTCAAGGGCAATTAGGGATGAGCAATAAATGCTGGCCTGGCCAGCGATGCCCACAACCCAGGAACGAATGAAACAAAACTTAGGATTCTATGTTTTTAAAAACTGAAAAAGGATTTCAGTGGACATTGAGACCTAGTTGAACTTTATGGATTTTTAAAAGGAAGTTGAACTGGTAAACACGGAAACCAACAGGGGGTTGACCTTATAGCTACCCTCCGTTATGACAATTTATGACTGGGCATGTGTCTTGTTTCAGGAAGGTTTTGGTTTCAGTTTGAAACTTTAAAAAGTCAGAGAGTTTGGGCAAAAAGCAAGCATTTGAAATTTGATTTTGACCTGCCTGGAGATCAGAAGAAAGCCCAGAAAAGGAATCCTGCATCTCTTGAGAAGAAACCCTGTATCCCGAATGTGGCAGATTCCTATTGCCTCCCTGTCTCTGAAGAATCCCTGCATTAAGCTGTACTGTTGCCTCCTGGATTTAAGAAATCCTGAATATTGGAAGAAACCTTTTACTGTTATACTGCTGGTGTAAGACCCAAGAAGATGCTTGTTGCTGCACACCTGATGGAAGACCTTATGTGAAGCCTTTTACTGTTTAAGTTCTTTGAACGCCTACCCATCACAGACTGTTCATCAACCTCGCTTGGAAAGACTTCGAGTAGCATCCAAATATTCGACTTTGGGACACCTCACCAAAGTGAAGATTTTCCTTCTAGATCATGACAGACTATTTTATTATTCCTTTCAAACTGGCATAGGACAAATAAGATTAGAGAAATGAGTGTGTGGCTCAAAGACTGGTGTGGTAGAAGTGAGCTCTGGTTCAGGGGACACCGGCACCAGTACTGGGGAAAGTGGGGGCTGTGTCGTTGGGACATTCTACACTTGAACCGTGCTGGGGCTGGTATTCTAGCAAGCCACATAACTAGGGAAGTAGAGAGGGTTTTCAACTAAATGGGGGCAAGGGATCAAATTTCGGAAGATGTGGTAATTCAAAGTAGAGACAAGGCAAGAGAGAAAGGTATTAATATGGGAATAGATAAACAGACTGTGAGAGGAAGGGACAGTGAGTACAAATCTAAGAGTAGATCACCAGTCAAGCCCAGATGTTGCAAAAATAATGAAAGGACAAAACTAAAGGCTCTGTATCTGAATGTACGTAGCATTTGAAAAAAAAAACAGATAAGCTGAAAGCGCAAATAGAAATAAGTAAGTATGATCTGATAGCCATTACAGAGACATGGCTGCAGGACAAAGAACAAAGAACAAAGAAAATTACAGCACAGGAACAGGCCCTTCGGCCCTCCAAGCCTGCGCCGATCCAGATCCTCGATCTAAACATGTCGCCTATTTTCTAAGGGTCTGTATCTCTTTACTTCCTGCCCATTCATGTATCTGTCTAGATACATCTTAAAAGACGCCATCGTGCCCGCATCTACCACCTCCGCTGGCAACGCGTTCCAGGCACCCACCACCCTCTGCGTAAAGAACTTTCCACGCATATCCCCCCTAAACTTTTCCCCTTTCACTTTGAACTCGTGTCCTCTAGTAATTGAATCCCCCACTCTGGGAAAAAGCCTCTTGCTATCCACCCTGTCTATACCTCTCATGATTTTGTACACCTCAATCAGGTCCCCCCTCAACCTCCGTCTTTCTAATGAAAATAATCCTAATCTACTCAACTTCTCTTCATAGCTAGCGCCCTCCATACCAGACAACATCCTGGTGAACCTCCTCTGCACCCTCTCCAAAGCATCCACATCCTTTTGGTAATGTGGCGACCAGAACTACACGCAGTATTCCAAATGTGGCCGAACCAAAGTCCTATACAACTGTAACATGACCTGCCAACTCTTGTACTCAATACCCCGTCCGATGAAGGAAAGCATGCCGTATGCCTTCTTGACCACTCTATTTACCTGCGTTGCCACCTTCAGGGAACAATGGACCTGAACACCCAAATCTCTCTGTACATCAATTTTCCCCAGGACTTTTCCATTTACTGTATAGTTCACTCTTGAATTGGATCTTCCAAAATGCATCACCTCGCATTTGCCCTGATTGAACTCCATCTGCCATTTCTCTGCCCAACTCTCTAATCTATCTATATTCTGCTGTATTCTCTGACAGTCCCCGTCACTATCTGCTACTCCACCAATCTTAGTGTCGTCTGCAAACTTGCTAATCAGTCCACCTATACTTTCCTCCAAATCATTAATGTATATCACATTAAGGACGACACAGATTGGGACCTAAATATTGAAGGGTGCATGACATTTAGGACGGATAGGAAGCTCGGAAAAGGGGAGGGTTGCCTCTGTTAATTAATGATGGTATTAGCACATTAGAGAGAAATGATCTAAGTTCAGGAAACCAGGATGTAGAAGCAGTTTGGACAGAGATGAGAAATGATAAAGGCAAGAAGTCACTTGTGGGAGTGGTGTACAGGCCCCCTAATAGTAACCACACAGTAGGACAGAGTATAAAGGAAGAAATAATTGGAGCTTGTCAGAAAGGTACAGCGATAATCATGGGGGAATTTTAATCTACATATAGACTGGAAAAATCAGACGGGCAAAGGTAGCCTAGATGAGGAGTTCAAAGAATGTTTTTGAGATAGATTCTTAG
Source organism: Heterodontus francisci (assembly GCF_036365525.1). NCBI lineage: Eukaryota > Metazoa > Chordata > Chondrichthyes > Heterodontiformes > Heterodontidae > Heterodontus > Heterodontus francisci. The sequence goes on along the minus strand of NC_090380.1, from coordinate 117,893,909 downwards.
AAGAGCACTTTCTGGAGTCAACTAGAGAGCAGGCTATACTAGACCTGGTATTGTGCAATGAGATAGGATTAATTGATGACCTCATAGTGAAGGCGCTCCTTGATAGCAGCGATCATAATATGATTGAATTTTAAATTCAGCTTGACAGAGAGACAAATGGGTCCAAGACGAGTATTTTAAACTTAAATAAGGGCAATTATGAGGGCATGAAAGCAGAGCTAGCTAAAGTGAACTGGTAAATTAGGTTAAGGGATAGATCAATAGAGATGCAGTGGCAAACATTTAAGGGGATATTTCAGAATACACAGAATTGATACATTCCAATGAGAAATAAAAATTCCAAAGGGTGGGACCCACCATCCGTGGTTAACTAAACAAGTTAAAGATAGTATCAAACTTAAAGAAAAAGCATATAATTGTGCAAAGATGGGCGGCCAGTCAGAAGATTGGACAGAATATAAAAAATAGCAAAGAATGACTAAAATATGAATAAGGAGGGAAAAATTAGAGTATGAGAGAAAGCTAGCTAGAAGCATGAAAACAGATAGTCAGAGTTTCTATAGACATTTAAAAAGGAAAAGAGTTAACAAAGTGAGGGTTGGTTCTATACAAAGTGAGTCTGGGAAAATAAGGAGATGGCAGATGAATTAAACAGATATTTTGCATTGGTTTTCAGTATAGAACATACAAGTAACATCTCAGAAATAGCTGTAAATCAGGAAATGGAAGGGAGGGAGGAACTCAAGAAAATTACAATCGCCGAGGAAGTGATACCGAGCAAATTGTTGGAGCTCCAGACTGACAAGACCCAGTGTCCTGATGGACTTCATCCTAGGGTTTTAAAAGAAGTGACGAGCAAGATAATTGATGCGTTGATTTTAATTGTCCAAAATTCCCTAGATTCGGGGAAGGTTCCATGAGACTGGAAAATAGTGACTTTATTCAAAAAGGGAGGGAGACAGAAAGCAGGAAACTACAGGCTTAACACCTTAGGGAAAATGTTAGAAGCTATTCTTAAAGACGTTATAACAGGGCACTTAGAAAAATTCAATGTAATCAGGCAGAGTCAACATGGTATTGTGAAATGGCAATCATGCTTAATCAATTTATTGGAGTTCTTTGAAGAAGTAACATGTGTTGTGGATAAAGAGGAACCGGTGAAGGACTGTACTTAGATTTCCAGAAGGCATTTGATAAGGAGCCACATCAAAGATTATTGCAGAAATAAAAGCTCATGGAGTAGGGGGTAACATATTGGCATGGATAGAAGATTGGCTAGCTAACAGGAAACAGAGAGTAGGCATAAATGAGTCATTTTCTGGTTGGCAAGATGTAACAAGTGGTGTGTCACAGGGATCTGTGCTGGAGCCTCAACTTTTTACAATTTATATAAATGACTTGGATGAAGGGACCGAAGGTATGGTTGCTAAACTTGCTGATGACACAAAGATAGGTAGGAAAGTAAGTTGTGAAGAAGACATAAGGAGGCTACAAAGGGATATAGATAGGTTAAGTGAGGGGACAAAGATCTGGCAAATGGAGTATAATGTGGGAAACTGTGAAATTGTCCACTTTGGCAGGAAGAATAAAAAAGCATATTATCTGAATGGTGAGAGATTGCAGAGCTCTGAGATGCAAAGGGATCTGGGTGTCCTTGTGCATGAATCGCAAAAGGTTAGGATGCAGATTCAGCAAGTAATTAGGAAAGTTAATAGAATGTTATCATTTATTGCGAAGGAAATTGAATACAAAAGTAGGGAGGTTATGCTTCCGTTATACAGGGCATTGGTGAGACCACGTCTGGAGTACTGTGTACAGTATTGGTCTCCTTATTTAAGGAAAGATGTAAATGCAGTGGAAGCAGTTCAGAAAAGGTTTATTAGACTAATACCCAGAATAGTTGGGTTATCTTAAGAGGAAATATTGGACAGGCTAGGCATGTACCACTGGAATTTAGAAGAGTAAGAGACGACTTGATTGAAACATATAAGATCCTGATGGATCTTGACAAGGTGGATGTGGAAAGGATGTTTTCTCTAGTGGGAGAATCTAGAACTATGGGTCACTGTTTAAAAATAAGGGGTCACCCATTTAAGACAGAGATGAGGAGAATTTTTTTTCTCTCAGAGGGTCATGAGTCGTTGGAATTCTCGTCCTCAAAAGGCAGTGGAAGCAGAGTCTTTGGATATTTTTAAAGCAGATTCTGGATAAGCAAGGGGGTGAAAGATTATTGGGGGAAGGCAGGAATGTGGAGTTGAGGTTACAATCAGATCAGCCATGATCTTATTGAATGGCGGAGCAGGCTCGAGGGGCCGAGTGGCCTACTCCTGCTCCTAATTCATACGCTCGTATGATTGTATGTAGAATTGTTTGCTGGTATACTTTATGGGGTAGAAATTCAGCAAATCTTAAATCGAGCAGTGCTAATTGATCGGGTTGTAGCAAGTTTGAAAGCTCTAGGAGTTGACTTATTTGTTTCCAACCTCAGAATGTACCTTAAAACAATACTTCAGAATAGAAACCTTTCCACCATAATCTTTGTACATGCTCAGGGAGTCAAGAGCATGGGACTGGTTAAAAAAGGACAACATTTGAGTAGTTTATGACCCACCTAGGGGAAAGTGGCTACAGATGTGTCAGATTTGACTGAGATGCTTGCTTTCCCTGCTGTGTTAGTTGATCACTGATCCACACGCCGTGTCAAAGAGTATTCACTTCAAACACTTGCGAAGGACTGGAGGGGGAAACAGATCGATCACTTCAGCAGAAAGAATTTTAAACATTGCTTGTCTGGAGAATCGAGGCATAACAAGTATACAATTCGACTCCTTTTTTATACCTTTCTAAGCTGAAATTCATTATTCTTAATGCCCTTATAAGGCATGCAACTACCTCACTAAACTGCACGATGTGTGTGTTGATATATCTATATGTGTGTGACCATTAGGTAAAGTTATACTATTGATTAACATGGTGAGATGACTTCATTTTGTGATTTAATCCCGTTACCTTCCCGATACTTTATCATCTTTATTTGAGGTCACCGTTAAGTCTCACACAGTGCCACAATGCCATGGATAGGTTCTTTCTTACTGGACAGGATACAGTACAGACGGAGTCCCTGGAACAGTACAGATGAACTCTCCAGTATACTACAGACGATGTACCTGGTAAGTAAATACAGAGTCCCCAGCAGAGTACGAATGGAGTCCTCTGTACAATATTCCTCTTTGGCCTCCTTGTCTCGAGAGACAATGGGGAAGCGTCTGGAGGTGGTCAGTGGTTTGTGAAGCAGCGCCTAGAGTGGCTATAAAGGCCAATTCTAGAGTGACAGACTCTTCCACAGGGGCTGCAGATAAAATTGGTTGTCGGGGCTGTTACACAGTTGGCTCTCCCCTTGCGTCTGTGCAATACAGGCAGAGGATTTGGTACAGGCAGAGTCCACAGTATAGTACAGGCAGTACAGTAGAGATCGAGCCCTGGTACAGTACAGGTAGAGTCCACGTTGCAATACAGGTTGAGTCTCTGGTACAGTACAGGCAGAGTCCCCAGTACAGTCCAGATGGAGTCCCCGGTACAGTCAAGGTGGAGTCTTGATATAGTACAGACACAGTCCCTGATTCAAGCACAGTCCCTGCTACAGAACAGTCAGAGTCACTGGTACAGGCAGATTCCCTGATACACTGAGGGTGGAGTCACTGGTACAATACAGGCAGCATCCCTCAGCCAGTCTGATTGCCTTGTAGCACTCCAGTGGAGTTGTTGGATTGTCAGTGAAAGGGGATGTTTTATTGGTGACCTCCACTCAGAGCTGAGGAAAGCGACCACACTTCCTGAGGTCAGAAGCTTGACAAATCACCAACAATACATTCTGTGCAAAAGATCAAACCTTTGCTTCTACCTTATTCCCAAGCAAAGGCAGTTGGAAAGGTTTCTTGGCCCCAGGGTTTTGGAGGTGGGGGGGATTGGTGAGTAGAGAGAGCGAAAAGGTACGAAGGGAAAGTCAGTCCGACCTTGGGAGGGTCACCAGCCAGCCATACCGAAATATCACGGCAAGCTTCCCCTCTGTGACTCCCCACCAGTACGGACAATTACTGTACCTTTATAAAATCAGCGTTGGCATTCTAACAGCGAGTCCACATCATTCTCAGTTATTCTGGTGACAGGCTGCCAGCAGAGCCTCTGAAACAGCTCCATCCCTCACCTCGCCCCACAACCTCCTCCCCTAGCCCCCGTCAACCCCATATCCTATTTGCTAATTATTCGCTATTTGATTTGAGACACGGCAAAGGCCCTCAAATACCCAGGGAATCGGCTAATCTCAATGACAGTTATGTTAGTCTAACACCAAGAGCCCTGACATTAATACTTCAATCCGGATGAAAGAGGTTTATTATTCTTTGAATAGACACAGTCTCAACTCTGCAGATGAGACCAGTCACGTTACCATCCCAAGGGGGAATTTGCAAACCTTTCTAGTCCTGCTAATATTTAAATAATGTTTTATCAGCTCTCACCCTGAGCTCAGTGGCTAAAAAACAACCAAACTACGAGACTGGAATTTAATCAAGGGTTTGGGTGATTTATATATAGAAAAGCAGATACCTGGGAGTGAGTTACAGACTGGAATCTAATCGAGGGGTTTGGGTGGTTTATATATAGAAAAGCAGATACCTGGGAGTGAGTTACAGACTGGAATCTAATTGAGGGGCTTGGGTGTTTATATATAGAAAAGCAGATACCTGGGAGTGAGTTACAGACTGGAATCTAATCGAGGGGTTTGGGTGGTTAATATATAGAATAACAGATACCCGGGAGTGAGTTACAGGCTGGAATCTAATTGAGGGGTTTGGGTGGTTTATATATAGAATAATTGATACCTGGGAGTGAGTTACAGACTGGAATCTAATCGAGGGGTTTGGGTGGTTAATATATAGAATAACAGATACCCGGGAGTGAGTTACAGGCTGGAATCTAATTGAGGGGTTTGGGTGGTTTATATATAGAATAACAGATACCTGGGTGTGAGTTACAGACTGGAATCTAATTGAGGGGTTTGGGTGGTTTATATATAGAATAACAGATACCTGGGAGTGAGTTACAGACTGGAATCTAATCGAGGGGTTTGGTGGTTTATAGATAGAATAACAGATACCCAGGAGTGAGTTACAGACTGGAATCTAATCGAGGGGTTCGGGGGGTTTATATATAGAATAACAGATACCTGGGAGTGAGTTACAGACTGGAATCTAATCGAGGGGTTCGGGGTGGTTTATATATAGAATAACAGATACCTGGGAGTGAGTTACAGACTGGAATCTAATCGAGGGGTTTGGGTGGTTTATATATAGAATAACAGATACCTGGGAGTGAGTTACAGACTGGAATCTAATCGAGGGGTTTGGGTGGTTTATCTATAGAATAACAGATACCTGGGAATGAGTTACAGACTGGAATCTAATTGAGGGGTTTGTGTGGTTTATATATAGAATAACAGATACCCAGGAGTGAGTTAAAGACTGGAATCTAATCGAGGGGTTTGGGTGGTTTATATATAGAATAACAGATACCCAGGAGTGAGTTAAAGACTGGAATGTAATCGAGGGGTTCGGGTGGTTTATATATAGAATAACAGATACCCAGGAGTGAGTTACAGACTGGAATCTAATTGAGGGGTTCGGGTGGTTTATATATAGAATAACAGATACCCAGGAGTGATTTACAGACTGGAATCTAATTGAGGGGTTCGGGTGGTTTATATATAGAATAACAGATACCCAGGAGTGAGTTAAAGACTGGAATCTAATCGAGGGGTTCGGGTGGTTTATATATAGAATAACAGATACCCGGGAGTGAGTTACAGACTGGAATCTAATCGAGGGGTTCGGGGTGGTTTATATATAGAATAACAGATACTCAGGAGTGAGTTAAAGACTGGAATCTAATCGAGGGGTTCGGGTGGTTTATATATAGAATAACAGATACCCGGGAGTGAGTTACAGACTGGAATCTAATCGAGGGGTTCGGGGTGGTTTATATATAGAATAACAGATACTCAGGAGTGAGTTAAAGACTGGAATCTAATCGAGGGGTTTGGGTGGTTTATATATAGAATAACAGATACCCGAGAATGTGGGACAGTATGGGTGAGATGTGGAAGAGATGGGTGGGGCGGTGGTGACAGTCTGTTGGTGAGTATGAGGAAGGATTCGGGTGTTGGTCTTGTTTGCATTCTCCCCGCACCCCCTGCACACTGAAAGCAGTCACATTAGGAACATAGAACTTAGGAACCTAGGAGCAGGATTAGGCCATTCGGCCATTTGAACCGGCGCCGCCATTCGATAAGTTCACGGCTGATCTTGTTGTGGTCTCAACTCCACTTTCCTGTTTATTCCCTCATAACCCTTGACTCCCCTGTGTATCAAAAATCTAGCCTTGAATAAATTCCATGACCCAGCCTCCACTGCTCTTTGGGGAAGAGATTTCCACAGACTAATATCCCTTTGAGAAAAAAAAATTCTCCTCATCTCCATCTTATAAGGGAGATTGCTTATTCTTAAACTGTGTCCCCTAATTCTAGTCTCCCCCACAAGAGGAAACAGCCCCCCAGTATCCACTCTATCAAGTCCCCTCAGGATCCTATATGTTTCAATAAGATCACCTCTCATTCCTCTAAACTCCAATGAGTATAGGCTCAACCTGTTCAACCTTTCCTCATAAGATACGCCCTTCATCCCAGGAATCAGTCATTCATAAGAAAAGTACTATGGATGCTTGAAATCTGAAATAAAAATTAAAAATGTTGAAAACAGTCAGCAGCTCTGGCAGCATCTTTGGAGAGAGAAACTGAGTTTACGTTTCAGGTCAATGACCTTTCATCAGAATCTGTTTCAACAGTTCTGACGTATCAAATTCATTCCATGAGTGGGTGAGAACTCAAGCTCTGGTGTTTGGAATGAATCAAAAAATGATATCATCCACGCTTTCTTATCTCTGTAAGCTCCTCCAGCACTTCAGCCCTCTGAAATATCTGTGCTTCTCCAATTCTGGCCTCTTGCAAATCCTGATTTTAATCTCTCCACCATTAGCGCTACGCCTTCAGCTGCCTGGGACCTAATCTCTGGATTCCCTCTATAAATCTCCCTCCTCTCTATCTCTCTTTGTTCCTTCAAGATGTTCCTTATGCCTACCTTTTTGTTCAACCCATTAATTACCTATCCTAATGTCTCCTTACATGTCTTGGTATGAAATGTAGCCTGATTTACACTCCTGTGAAGCACATGGGATGTTTTAGCTACACAAAGGCAGGATATAAATGCAAGTTGTTGTTGAGCATAATGATAGAGGCTGCTGGGGAGGTGTTGAATTAATGTGAGTCTGGTAGTGATGATGGTGTAGAAATCACTAACAGTAAAACCCAAATCCTGTGTTGACAAGAAACTCGGATTTCTGTTCAGTGCCCTGTCTTGTTCCTGGAGCTGTCCCTACACTGTGGTGCTGAATTGCTTCCCTGTTACTGATTGATCCTTATTTAATGGGCATAAATTTTCCCCATGTGAGACTCAAGTCTAAATTTATGTACCAAGATATCAACTTAATGTCTGGGAGGCTGCGATAAATATTCTGTGAGTTTACAAGGAGGAGACATGAGAATAAAAGTACAGTCCTGATAAATCACTTTGTAACAAAACCATTTGTCTTCTTAAGGTCCGTATTCTTGTACTTGGAGTGTGCATTATCAATCATTCATCAAACTGTTAATTGCAAAGTAAATGTTCAGGAAAGACAGATTAAAAGAGATTGAGTAAACTCCGCGAGTTAAAAGAAAAATCTGCGAAGAATATAAGACAATTTTTCAAGTGTTTCTCTGAATACCTCAAAACCCTCCATGGCCTCGCCCCTCCCTATCTCTGTAATATGCCCAGCCCTATAACTCTCAGAGATCTCTATGTTTCTCCAATTCTGGCCTCTTGCGCATCCCCAATTTCCATCACTCCACAATTGGCAGCCGTGCTTTCAGCTGCCTGGGCCCACGTTCTGGAATGCCCTCCCTAAACCTCTCTACCTCTCCATTCTCCTTTAAGATGCTCCTTAAAACCTACTTCTTTGCCCAAGTTTTTGGTTACCTATTCTAATATCACATTATATGGCTCAGTGTGAAATTCTGTTTGGTAATCACTCCTGTGAAGCATCTGGGTACATATTACGGTGCCAAAGGCGTTATAACAATGTAAGTTGTTGTTGTTGAGTGCTGCGCTTACTGTCAGATTGATTTGCAGATCCTGATGTGTCTTAGAGGAAAGCCAACAGGTTCCCCATTTGCTCCACGCATCTGGAATTTAAGCTACCAGGAAATATTAATAAAGTGGCACGTCTTTGTGAAGTGGAATTGAAGTAGTTGAGTTTGGAGGAGATCATGGATGTTATTGGAACCTGTGTTTAATGCATTCAATCCCAGAGGGAGAGCAATCATCAAAACACACACAGCAGTGAGCGACAGAGTGGAAACAGGGAGACTGCAGGTCAGAGGAAGTCTGGATTCCACTGAACTGGGGTTTGGTCAGACTGTACATTAGGTGTTCTGGTTACTGACTGAGACAAAAGGGAGATCTTCAAGCAGTGGAGGCAAAGCAGAAAGAAGCCACCTAGAAGATCTCAGAGGGGCTGAGTTATGAAGGGAAAGTCAGTTTTCTTCCTGTAAAAGGAACTAAGAGAAAGAAAAAAAGAAGACCTACATTTCTCTAGCACCTTTCATGACCTCAGGACATCCCAAAGTGTGTTACAGGCACTGTTGTAATGTAGGTATCAAAAGTGTATAAAACACAAGAGTATAGACCTGGAACAGTACATCAGACTGTGACACCAGGAGGGAGAATAGAGATAAAACTAGACATTGGGAATATAGGTTGTGACATCAGCAAGTTCAGTCCACAATAGCCATAAAAAATTGGAAGATATTTGTATAACAAGGCTAAACCGATGACACCCATTTTACACAATTCCTCAAAATCAGAATTATTCACAAAGGTTGATCAATATTAGGAATAGAATCTGGGAATACTGATAGAGGTAAAGGCCCTGGAAGAAACAGCAGTCCAAGGAGAAGGTTCACCGTCACTTTTTCAGGAATGGGCTCGGCCCAGGGGGCCAGTGAGCAAATTTCGAAAGATAAGATCTCCCTTTTGTCTCAGTCAGTAACCAGAACACCTAATGTACAGTCTGATCAAATCCCAGTGCAGTGGAATCCAGACTTCCTCTGACCTGCAGTCTCCCTGTTTCCACTCTGTCGCTCACTGCTGTGTGTGTTTTGATGATTGCTCTCCCTCTGGGATTGAATGCATTAAACACAGGTTCCAATAACATCCATGATCTCCTCCAAACTCAACTACTTCAATTCCACTTCACAAAGAAATGACATGTCGCTTTCCTAACATTTCCTGGTAAGATAATTAAAAAATTATTTTACTAATAAAAACAACAAATCTTCATTTTTGTGAAGAAGCTTTAAATGAGAAGATTAATTTATTGACTTACTTTTTCGTCACTATATTGAAAACTAATTTAGTGACATACCTGACATTGTTTTTGCTTTCATAAGTAGTCAATCTCTGCCTGCACACTTGGTGTAGCGATACAACATATTCTGGATAGGTTTCCATCTGTCAGGAGTGATCTTAATCTCTCTGTCTGTCTGTCTGTCTCTCTCTCTCTCTGTTCCCCCTCTCTGTGTTGTTCTTCCCTCTCTGTTTTGCCCCCTCTCTCACTGTTCTCCTTTTGCTCTGTTTCCTCCTCTCTCTCTCTCTGTCCGCCTCTCTGTTCCCCCCCTCGCTCTGTTCCCCTCTCTCTTCCCCCCCCTCACTCTTTCTGTCTCCTGCTCTCTGTTCCCTCTCTCTCAGTTTCTCCCCCATCCCCTCTCTCTCTCTCTGTCCCCCTCTCTGTTTCCACCTCTCTCTCTCTGTTCCCCCCCCCCCCCGCTGTTCCCCTCTCTCTGTTTCTCCTCCATCCCCTCTCTCTCTCTCTGTTTCTCCTCCATCCCCTCTCTCTCTCTCTCTGTTTCTCCTCTATCCCCCCTCTCTCTCTCTCTCTGTTTCTCCTCTATCCCCTCTCTCTCTCTCTCTGTTTCTCCTCTATCCCCTCTCTCTCTCTCTCTGTTTCTCCTCTATCCCCCCTCTCTCTCTCTCTCTGTTTCTCCTCTATCCCCCCTCTCTCTCTCTCTCTGTTTCTCCTCCATCCCCTCTCTCTCTCTCTGTTTCTCCTCTATCCCCTCTCTCTCTCTCTCTCTGTTTCTCCTCTATCCCCCCTCTCTCTCTCTCTGTTTCTCCTCCATCCCCTCTCTCTCTCTCTCTTCCTCTTTCTGACAGTTGCACTGAGTGGGAGCGCTCAGTACAGCAACTTTGTGCTCGGTCAGTTTGTTTAGAACATCGTGTTGAATTGCATGGCTCAACCTCTGAAGCAGGAACGCACTTCCCAACATCGGACAAATTCGGGGTTTTCTGGTGGGCTTTTAAAAAGAAGTCGGAAAACCCTGAATCTGTCCAATGTTGGGAAATGCGTTCCTGCTTCAGCAGCTGTCAGCTATGAAACTCAGCACCATGATTTTAAAAAGGACTCCCTGCAAGAAGAAGACAATGGGAAATTTCCCATCTCCAGTCATGGAGCCCTTGCGCGGATGAGGAACAGCCCTGGGTACAGTTTGCATTCGCAGGCTGGGGAGAAACCTTTGGCAGGCCGGATCCTGGCTGGCAGGCCCTATATTGGAGAACCCTACCTTACACTGTCCCATCAAACACTCCCAGAGCAGGTACAGCACGGGGTTAGATACAGAGTAAAGCTCCCTCTACACCAGAGTTGTCCAACATACAGCCCGTGGCCAGAATCTGGCCAGCCATAGGTTTCGATCCGGCCCGCCAATCCTGTGTGACAGACAGCAGGCTGTCCGTGTCTTGACTTTGATTGACGCAGGATCTCTGGGACTGGCCAATTACTATTGGAGGAGGGGCGGAGCTTGGCTTTGATTGATGGCTGTGCTATTAAAGTTAATGTCACGCAGAGGGGGTGGTGGGACCTGGGTCTGACAGGTGCCTGTCTGTGATTGGCCACTCTCTGTGACTGACAGCTGGCTACCCGGGCGGGGTGAGCATTGATTGGCAGTTCCCTGGGCAGGTGTGCTGGAATCAGCTGCTCATGCTGCCTTTGGGTGGTTCAGGAAGTGAGAGAGTGAATAGGAATGGCTGCTGGATGGGAGGGGAGAAAGGGGCCAAGAGGAGAGCAGTAAGCGGGTCAGAACACTGCCAGAGGCGCAGGGCGGAGTTGTGATGGGAGAGCACACAGAGAGAGAGAGAGAGAGAGTCAGTAAGCCCTTTGAACCAGCACTGGCCCGAGGAGCAGCGAGAGAGAGACAGAGGGTGGAGAGAAAGACAAAAAGAGGGGAGAGAGAGAGAGAGAGAGCGAGAGATGGACACAGAGAGGGGAGATGGATGGACACAGAATGGGGCGAGAAATAGAAAGAGGGGAGAGAAAGAGGTCAAGATCACTCCTGACAGATGGACATCTATCCAAATACTCCGCAACACTACATGAAGTATGTGGGCAGACATCGACTCCTTGAGCAAGGTATCTCACTAAATCAGTGTTCAACATAGTGACAAGAAAGTAAGTTAATAAATTGGTCTCATTTAAAGCTTGTTCACAAAAATGCACATTTTTTGTTGTTTTAATTAATCGTGAGAAACTTTTACAAAGCCTTTACCTTTCCAAAATTTGCTCACTGCCCCCTCTTGTAGGACAAAAATTGTAATATGGCCCTTCACGCAAAAAAGTTGGACACCCCTGCTCTACACCGTCCCCATCAAACACTCCCAGGGCAGGTACATCACAGGGTTAGATATAGAGTAAAGCTCCCTCTACAGTGTACCATTAGATAGTAATAGATTATTGGTCATATATATGAGCATAAGAACATAATAAATAGGACCAGGAGTTGGCCATTTGGCCCCTCAAGCCTGCTCCACCAAACAATAAGATCATGGCTGATCTGATCTTGGCCTCAACTCCACTTTCCTGCCTGTTGCCCATAACCCTTGATTCCCCTATAGATCAAAAACCTAACTCAGCCTTGAATCTATTCAATGACTCAGTCTCCACAGGTTTTTGGGGTAAAGAATGCCAGAGATTCACAACCCTATGAGAGAAGAAATTCCTCCTCATCTCTGACTTAAATGGACAACCCTTTATTCTAAAATTATCTGCCCCCGTTCGAGATTCTATATTTTTTTTGTTGGTAATTCCCTGGCATTGGATGAATTCCCATGTTACATCGAGCAGTTTATGGGATGTTTAGCCCAAATCACTTTGCTTATGATATATCTGTGAAAATGTATAGGATAACCTACTGCACGACAGAAACATGAGTGACTGGACACAGTGTCCATATACCCCAGCTCCTCACACTAAGATTTTTTGTTAATTAATATTCTTTTGACTGATGCTGGAAAGAGGCTGTTCTGTCAAACTGCAGCCTGTCAAGAGATAAAACCTCTCCTGCATTGTCCAGCTCAATGCAAGTTAAGTTTCTGTAGCAACTTTTACAATCTCAGATGTCCCCAAGCCCTTCATAACCATTGAAGTATTTTTTCTGTGTAGTCAGCACTGTAATGCAGCAAACACTAAAAGCCAACTTTGTGCACAGCAAGCTCCAACTCTCCTTCGAAATTATGCCACAGGATCTTTGATATCCACTTAAAAGGTCAGACAGGTCCCTTGTTTAATGGCTCATCCGAAAGATGGCACCTTTGACACTGCAGCATTCTCTCAGCCAGCCAGGATGAGGTACTGGGGGAAATCGAGCCAGGGAGTAGGACTGACAGCCTAGCTCTGTGGCATGGACTTGATGGGCTGAATGGCCTTCTTCTTGTGCCGTAAATGACTCAACTCGAATTTCTGAAGCGGGACTTGACCTGGTGACCTTTGGAACAGCGATGAGAGGGTGTGCCATGGCTGAGACTGCAATCTGATACTTTGATAAGTCTTTAAACTGCCCGTGCCTTCACAGAAACTGTTACTGTAAAAAATCTGAGAGGTTTTGCTGATCTCAACAACCCTTTTGATTTAACAGCTCCTCTCTCTGGGCTCGAATCTAAGTGTGATTTACTTGGTGTCAGACATTGCTGTAAAGTTAAAGCTCACTGCTGGTAAATATTCTGTTGGGATTCAGCCTTGTAAGCTCCATGTCAGCTGTACTGCTTTTCAACATTAATGTGGTAGCATAGCAGTTACGTTACTGAACGAGTAATTCATAGCCAATAATTCATAGACTAATAATCCGGAGGATATGAGTTCAAATCCCACCACAGCAGCTAGAAATTTTAATTTCAGTTAATTAAATAAGTCTGCAATAAAAAACTCGTTTCAGTGATGATGACCATGAAACGACCTGATTTTCCTAAAAACCCAACTGGTTCACTAGTGAAAGGAAATCTGCCATCTTTACCTGGTCTGGCCTATATGTAACTCAGACCCAGAGCAATGTGGTTGACTCTAAACTGCCCTTGAAATGAGTCCTAGAGTCAGTTATGGCACAGAATGAGACTACGTAGCTGAATGAATCCATGAATCCGGACGACGGGGGTGTTGACCTCCAGCAAAGCGTCGGTGAGAACCATGTGCCACCCCTTCTGTTGGAGGCCCGCCAAATCAAATGCCAATTAGGCACTTAACTGGACAGCGGTGGGCCTTCCATGGGATCAAAGACCCCAGTGACGGCCAGCAGCTCTTTCACTGAGCAGTGCCACTGCGGAGGCGGTGGCTGTTGCCGGTGCAGTACCCACCCAAGACCTAGGAATGTTGTTGGACCCAGGCCACAGGTAAGTCAGGGCAGGAGGGGTCTCGCGGGGTGGGGATGGGGGGAAGTGGGGGCGTCGGTGGGGGGGGTGGTCAGCAGCAAGGCCAGAGGGGTGTCTCTCAGCGGGCCCTCCCCTTCCCGATGCTGGGTCCCTCATTCAGGCACTAAGTGCAACTGCTGTTTTGAATAACATTTTCTTGGTGTGCTCCCTGCGCGGTGACAAGCCTGCCCACTGATGAACTAATACCAGCAGCGGCAGGATGAGGTCCTTCATTGGGCATTAATTGCCTACTTAAGGGCCTCAATTGGTGGCCAAGTGGGAAGGCTCTTCACAGGCATTCCCATCCTGGACATAATTTCGGTGGAGGCGGGAAGGTGTTGGGGTCTCCCCACTGCCACCATCCCATCCGATTATATGCTCTCCCCACTTCCAAATCCACCACGGGGGAGAGCATAAAATTCCCTCCATGCCTAGCAAGCCACACAGTTGTCAAGAAGGCAGCTTCTCGGGGCAATTAGGGATGGGCAAATAATGCTGGTCTTGCCAGTGATGCCCACATCTTGTGGATGAATAAAAAAGAAAACTAACTTCGCTTGTCTGTTTTTTTTCCTCTTGGAAATATCCCAGTTCCCAGTCGATGAGGGTCTTCAGTTTTGTGGAGAAGCTGGGATTGTTGTCCTTTGAGCAGGGAAGGTTAAGTGGAGAATTTAGGATGTTCAAAATTGTGAGGGGCCTAGGGAGAGTAGATAAAGAGAAACGGTTCCCATTGGCAGGAAGGTTGGTAACCAGAGGACATAGATCTAAGTTGATTGCCAAAAGAATCAGAGGAGGATTTTTTATGTAGCGGGTTGTTGCGATGTGGAGTCTGCTACCTGAAGGGACAGATTCAATAAATTTCAAAAGGGAATTGAATAAATAATTGAAAAGGAAACATTTGCAGGGCAATGGGGAAAGAGCAGGGTGGGAGTGGGACTAATTGGATAGTTCTTTCAAAGAGCCAGCACAGACACGATAGACTGAATGGCCTCCTTCTGTGCTCCATCATTCTATGATTCCCAAAATGATTCAAAATAACAGTTGTGGTTGAATGTGTGCCATTGGTTAGATGTAAACTGCCTGGTGAGTTACTGAGCCCCACGGAACTAATAGAGGTCTCGGGTTCCACCCCTGGTTTTTGCCAAGTGAGCTAAACTTGGCCAGAGTAAGAGAAGGGAGGGGTACAATTGGTTTCAGTGCCCCTGGGGTCAGGGCGGGATGAAAAAAAACCTATCCGCTCCTAATCATTATTGAGTGACCCTGACTAGAAACCGCCCATTTGTTGAGCTCAGAGTTGGCAGTGAATCCCTGATCACACAATGAATATCCTCCCCACATTGTCTCAGCTCACACGCATGAAGATTCACATGTTTGAGGTCCAGGAGTACACGAGAAGACAGATGACTCCCGTCCAACTCATTCTGCTCTCTATCCCCTTTCTATTGCTTCCTAAAGCAAGAAAGACTTGCATTTCTGTAGCACCTTTCATGATCTCAGGTTGTCCCAAAGTACTTTACAGCCAGTTGTTGAAGTGTAATCACTGCTGTAATGTTGAGAAATGTGACAGTCAGTTTGATTACAGCAAGATCCCACAAACAGCAATATGATAATGACCAGATAATCTGCTTTTTAGTGATATTGGTTAAAGGATAAACATTGGCCAGGACAATGGTGAGAACCCCCCTGCTCATCTTAGAAATAATAGCCATGGAGTGTTTTTACTTTCACATCGGAGGGCAGACAGGGCATTAGTTTAACTTCTTATCTGAAAAACGGCATCTCCGACAGTGCCGCACAACTGTCTCAATACTGCACTAGAGCACTGGATTTGTGTTTAAAGCTCTGAAGAGGGCCTTGAATCCATGAGCTTCTAACTCAGAAGGAGAGGGCTACTCACTGAGTCACAACTGACACCTAAACCCATACCCCTCACTGTGCCACTATTCTAGAACTGAACCCTTGCATTTCTCTCTAGTTTCTCTCCCATTGTCCTGCCATGCACTCTCTGAGCTCATCTTATCCATGAGATCCACATTCTGCTTCCTTGATTGCATTCCCACTAAACTGCTGACCACCCAAGTGGAAACATCTGTAAGTCTACCTGATTGAACTTTAATCAGATCATCCATCAGTCTTCTCTTGCTAGCTGACATTGTAAATGGTTCTGTGTCAGGCCCTGCCACTTGACCATTTGAAACCACTGCCATCACCCAACTCCTCAAGAAACTCACCCTTCTACCCACTGTCCCTGCAACCTACCCTTCTTCAACCTCCCATTCCCCTCCAGAGTCCTTGAACATGTTGTCGCCCCCCTGATCTATGCCCATCTCTTAGCGATCCATCTATCCCACAACTACTCAAACCAGAGTCACTCAGTAACTGTTCTGTGGTGCAATATCCCTCATTGTGCTCATTATCCTCTCCACAGCCTCTGACACTGGAGGCGGTAGATATATAGAGCAACTATTTCCTCTAGTGGGGGAGTCCAGAACAAGGGGGCATAACCTTAAAATTAGAGCCAGGACATTCAGGGGTGATGTCAGGAAGCACTTCCTGACACAAAGGGCAGTGGGAATCTGGAACTCTCTCCCCCGAAAAGCTGCTGAGCCTGGCGGTCAATTAGAACTTTCAAGACTGAGATTGCCAGATTTTTATTGGATTCGGGCATCAAGCAGTTTACCATTTTCCAGCTTTAAACCCTATCCCTCAATAACCTCGACAACTATCAAACTGAGTTTGAGAAAGCACCCACACACACCCTTCAGAAGGAGGGTCTTGAGGTCTGGATGAGGGGAGAGGGCTGGGGTTGTGTAACTACGTGAAGCAGACAGAGCTCTGTACTTTCAAAGAGAAGGTGATTCCACTTTTGGGGAGACCAAAAGTATGGATTATAAATATAAGATCGTCATTAATAAATCCAATGGGGAATTCAGGAAAAACTTCTTTACCCAGAGAGTGGTGAGAATGTGGAACTCACTACCACAGGGAGTGGTTAAGGTGAATAGCACAGATGGATTTAAAGGGAAGCTAGATAAACACATGAGTGTGAAAGGAAGAGAAGGATATGTTGATAGGGTGAGATGAGGTAGGGTGAGAGGAGGCTTGTGTGGAGCATAAACAACAGCACAGACCAGTTGGGCCGAATGGCCTGTTTCTGTGCTGTAAATTCTATGTTAGGATTCAGTAAAGCTCTGTTAAGAAGTGACATTGTTCCCTGTTATGTGGAAGTCACTGAGCAGCGAGCCAGTAAGGAGAGCTTGTTTCAGCCTCTGGAAGTTAATGTTGAGCTGCCGAGCCAGATTAAAACACAATTAAAGCCTATCTCTTTTGTTGCCTTTGACAGGAAAATCTTAAAAGAATCTGAGCTCTGTCAGCAGCATTGAATGGAACTGGAAGCTACACTCAGCGCCAACCAGTTTATATTGTGAACTGAATTATTCCTGATTAACCCAGTCTCAGTGCCTATTGTGTGGCCCAGTGCTGCTTCTCACTGCCTGCCAAATGGGTTGTATTTTAAAGGGCAGATTGAATGAATATCTCACTTTGTGAATTCCACTGCCTCATCTCTCACACATTGGATGAAATGGCACCAGAGTGAGTCTGTCTCAGCCGTGTTTGCACTCTCACTCCTGAGCTAGCAGAGCATGTGTTAAAGTGCCACACCAGAAACTTGAGCTAAATCTAGGCTGACGGTCCCAGTGAAGTACCGAGGGAGTGTTGCAATGTTAGAAGTGCCGTCTTTTGGATGAGGCGTTAAACCGAGGCCCCATCTACCCTCCCAGGTGAGTGTAAAATATACATGGTCACTATTTCCGAGAAGAGCATGGGTGTTCTCCCAATTTCCTGGCCAATATTTATTCCTCAACCTAGTTCACTTAGGACCAGACGATCCGGTCGTTATCACATTGCTGTTTGTGGGAGCTTGCTGTGCACAAAATGAATGCCACGTTTCCTACATTACAACAGTGACCACACTGCAATGTACTTCATTGGCTGCAAAACATTATGGGATGTCCTGAGGTTGTTTAAGGTGCTATGTAAATGCAAGCGCCTCCGTAAATTGACCGGCAATGTAATGGCCTGAAGTTTCCTCTGCCTTTGTGCCTGGATAGTTTTGATAATGAGATAATTACTCTAACTTTAACCAGAATGCCACCTGAACAAGGCCCAGTGTACTACCTGGCTGATGGGCAGGAGTGGAAGATCATGGGTTTGGTCTCCGACAGTCAGTTAGGTGGGAAGAAGGGATATTAAGGGGTCAAGGGCAATTGGGGGACTGGGATGCCTGTGGTAAGGGTGACCCAAGGCTTCCTTGTGGGGTTTAGAGCAGATTTCCTGGCTCACAAGGAAACCAAAAATAAAAATTAAAAATGAAAAAAATGAAAAGTACCTATCAAGAAAAATGGAACAGACTGGGGCTTGTTGTATGAACACCTTAAGAGTGATGTCCCTTTAAGAACTCAGTATGCTAATAAGCTAAGTACCATGATGTAGTCATGTGACTAGAAGCCATAGTCACTCTGCAACTGTAACACCCAGATGAAGGTTTAGTAAATAGTTTGCTCTGTACCGTAGATACTAATATGGCTGTCAATACACCTGTCAGAGATCTTCAACAAACTGGACTCCACACAGTTAAGCTACATAACACAACAAAAAACTCATTACATGGTGGCAGCTGTGGTGAAAAACCAATATCTAAGACTGAAGACCACAGGTAAAACAACTGTGAAAACTAACCCTCCTACAACGAAAAGAGAGAAAGTTCAAAAGAAATGCTGGCCCAAACAGTGGAAAGAAGAAAGAACTTACCTCCAGATAGGCTGCAAATCAATTCTTGTGATCGGGTGAGTCATTATGCCGACAGTCGAGGGATCCCGGTTTAAAAAAAAGCTCTGAAGTGCTTAGTAAATTAAATTTTTTTTAAAGGCTCCATTAAAAAAAAACGGGGAAAGCCCATTCCTCTCTCAGGCTGTTCGAGATCAGCGCCATTACAGGAGGCATCTAATCATAAAAACAAAAATGCGGGAATCCCCCGAACACTGCAGAGTCTCCATTCACACAGCCAAAGCTAAAAAAAATTAAACCGCTCGAGTGTGAAGAACATACACGAACTCCAGCAGAAAAAAAAGCAAAGGGGAAACCCTTGAATTGCCTATTGAACAGTTGTGTAAACACACAAGCTGGAGTGCTGAAAGGAAAATAAACAGAGAACACTGTCGAATACCTGTTACTCTCTGTCAAAGCAGCCGCTATAAATAAAAGAGAATTTCTTAAAGGGGAAACAGCGCAGAGTCAGCAGAACAAGTTTTAAAACCAGTCCCAAACCACAAATAAATAAGTCATAATAAATACAGTGCTGATGGCACATACAGAGCTGTATAAGGTTAAATATCGAGCAGAAAACAAAAGAACAGCGGAAAAATGGATACCAATTTTCCAGCATGAACTGGAAGGCCATTGATATCCTATCTGAGTTCAAACTTTTTAAACAAAGAATGCAGTTATGCTTCACAGATCAAGCGACTGTAGAACCAGAGAAACAGGCTGGGAAAATATTAATAGCAGTTGGAAATGAGGGATTACACAGAATCAACACCTCTGGATTATCTGAAGAGGACCAGAAAGATCCCACAATGATATGGAAAGTACCAGAAGATAAGCTCTGATTAAGTGTGAATTTTAGAATTCACTGCCTGGAATTGATGTCCTATAGACAACAGCCACAGGAATCAATAGACCAGGTCATCAGTAGATGTGAGTTAGGGCTTTTTCAGAAACTGCGATTTTTTAGAAACTGAGATTTTGGAGTGACTAATGGAGCTGATGATTGTCCCAACACCCATTAAAGCATTTCAAAAATACCTCTTGAGGAAAAAGAAAGCTCACAGCATTGATGTCGTGCTAAAAGATGGCAGGAAATATGAAGCCATTGTAGCAGGACAACAGCATCTGCAAGCACTAGGTGCAACCAACAGTATTGGCACGATAACCAGGTCACAAAAAGCAAGCAAGCCATATGGTAAGTGTGGTTTGTCCCACTCACCGTGATGTTGTCCTGCATTTCAAGACCTGTGCAAGGCGTGCAGTGCAAAAGGGCACTGGGCAAGAAATCTGGCTCCAAAGATCCATCCAGAAGTCAGAATAGGACACAAGCAAACAGAAAACAGGCACAGCAATAGGGCAACAGCAGCAAGGAAAGCGCCAGAGACCTGCGTAAATGCAATCCGATCCACGAAGTCTACAGCAAAACAGACCTGAGACAGGGATCATAGCGGAATGATTCTCAGCCAGAAGATGAGCAGGCATTTCATATTTTGACCCTGATGCATTTTGTTGATGAAGTCAAAAAACTGGAAGCTTTTGCTACTATTAACATCATGTGCCCAAAGAAAGTTGGCAAACACACACTCAGGATTATGATTGACACTGGAGCTAGTGCAAATATCCTATCAGTCCGAATCCTGAAGGATATGTAACAGAGTCACTGGAAACCAACAACTGCAATGTTATCTGCATACAATGGGTCACCCATCCCTTGCAGTGGCACACTAACAATGCAATGCAGCTATGGCAAGTTGACATGGAAACCACAAATATTCTACCTGGTAGACATGAGCAGACCTGCAGTGGCAGGACTACCAGCATGGAAGCACCTGAACATCATAACTATCCACAAGATCACCAAGGTACCCATTACAGCAGAAGAGACCAAGCATTGAGTCACAGTCCTTCCAGGATCTCAGTAGTTCTAGTATGAAGAGTATCAGCCCCTTCTCAGAGATGCCACACCTAGAGAATAAAGATCCAAATTCAGATGGTGAAAGTTCTTTGTCAACAAGCAGTGTTTCTTCACGCTTCAGTGACTCAGTAGAACAGAGTGACGTTGTCACGACTGAGAAGAAAAGGCTGGCAGTGGGGAGCATTGCCAAGGGGAAATTGCCAAGGACTGGAACCTGCTCGTAGACTCTGGCCAGCATCAAACGGTGCAGTGTGGCAATCCAACAACAGTACAATTAACCCGCGCCCTCATCTCTGCTGTCTAGAGAACCGCCAGCACCACAATGAGCCAGAATGGACAGGTACCTCCATAAAGCCAAATACTTCCCCCACCCCCAAAAAAGTCCTTGACCTTGAGCCCAAGACCATCAGACACAAACGACAGGCAATCTCCTGAAGAGGCAGAGGAGGAATGAGTTGAAGCATTGTCTATTGGCTCTTCGAGATGAGGTGCTTGAACTTTCCAATATTGTCAAGAACTCAATGGTGGTCATCTTGAGAAAAGCACCAGAGTATATTAGCAGGGTGAAGGCAGAACAACAGAAACTGAATGCAGAGAGGGAGAAACTTCAGAAAAAACAGCAACAGATGAGACGTAAACTCCCCAAACAAGAGTTGTCAAACCACCGAAATGATATATGGACTTTTAAGTCTCTGCACTTGTAAATTTCACAATCCCTATCTTTGTATCTGTGAATCTTATCATTTCTATCCCTGTGGAACTAATTTTGATGTTATCTACTTTCATGTGCTTTTACTTGTAGCCTACGAGACTTGTCTTTGGAAAGAAAGGGGATGTTGTATGCCTTAAGAGTGATGTCCCTTTAAGAACTCAGTATGCTAATGAACTAAGTACCAGGATGTAGCCCTGTGACTAGAAGCTATTGTCACTCTGTATCTGTAACACCCAAATGAAGGTCTGTAAATAGTTTGCTCTGTACTGTATATACTAGTTTGGCTGTAAATGAACCTGTTAGAGATCTTCAACAAACTGGACTCTACCCGTCTCATTTATGTTGTATAGGACAACATCAAGAACTCACGACAGGGTCTTTTCTTACCTGAGGACCAGAGTGGTGGCAGGTGGACCTGGAAGGGATCGCATCCTGAGTGGGACCTGAAAAGGAGAGAGCAGGGCTCGAGGCCCTTACTTACCCGAGGACCGGAGCGGCAGCAGGCTCTGTCTCTCTCTCTCTGTGCCGGCGTGTGCTGAGATTCAAAAGAGGAAAAAAAGACTTACAGTAACATCATGGGAAATCTGTAAGGTGATTTGTTGGGTAAGAAACAGCTGTTAGTGCCTTTAAATAGCTTTAAAAAAAAGGGAAAGATTTTTTTTGAAAAAAAACCTCAAAACCTACCATATAAGTGATAAGGTTAGTACTACTAAAGTGTGTTTTTTAAAATTAGTGTAATTTATTAAGGACTGTAGATTGTAGTCGATAGTGTTTGGAGTAGAACAAAGCCCCTAGCGTAATTAGTATTTTTTAATTAAAGGGAGTAACTAAGTAATCTAAAGGTAAGTCACGGCAGGAGAGCTCAGCACCGTGATGTGCTCCTTCTGCGCTATGTGGGAAATCAGGGACGTTTCCAGTATCCCTGGTGACCATGTGTGCAGGAAGTGTATTCATCTGCAGCTACTGACTACCCGCATTACGGAGCTGGAGCTGCGGGTGGATTCACTGTGGAGCATCTGCGATGCTGAGGTTGTCCTAGATAGCACATTTAGTGAGGTGGTCACACCGCAGGCAAATTCTGCAAAGGCAGAAAGGGAATGAGTGACCACCAGGCAGAGTAAAGGAAGGCAGGGAGTGCAGGAGCCCCCTGTGGCCATCCTCCTCTCTAACAGATATACCACTTTGGATATTGTTGGGGGAGATGGCTCAGGGGAAAGCAGCAAGAGCCAAGTTCATGGCACCATGGTTGGCTCTGCGGCACAGGAGGGGAGGAAGAAGAGTGGCAGGGCTATAGTGATAGGGGATTCAATCATAAGGGGAACAGACAGGCGTTTCTGTGGCCGCCAAAGAAACTCCGGGATGGTATGTTGCCTCCCTGGTGCAAGGGTCAAGGATGTCTCTGAGCAGCTGCAGGGCATTCTGACGAGGGAGAGCGAGCAGCCAGTTGTCGTGGTACATATCGGTACCAACGACATAGGTAAATAAAGGGATGAGGTCCTACAAGCTGAATATAGGGAGTTCAGATGAAAACTGAAAAGTAGGACCTCAAAGGTAGTAACCTCAGGATTATTACCAGTGCCATGTACTAGCGAGAGCAGAAATAGTAGGATATATCAGATGACTACATAACTGGAGAAATGGTGTAGGGGGGAGGGATTCAGATTCCTGGGACACTGGGATCAGTTCTGGGGAAGGTGGGACCAGTACAAGCTGGACGGGTTGCATCTTGGCCGGACTGGGACCAATTTCCTCGGCGGGGGGGAGGTGTTTGCTCGTGCTGTCGGGGAGGGTTTAAACTAGAATGGCAGGAGGATGGGAATCTGAGCAGGGAGACAGAGGAGGGGGAAACAAGGATAGAAATGAAAGACAGAAAGATAAGAAGCAAAATTGGAAGGCTGAGAAAACAAAGGCGAGAAACAAATGGCACCATCGAGCAAAATAAAGCTAAGATGAATAACAATGTTAAAAAGACAAGTCTAAAGGCATTGTGGCTTAATGCGCGGAGCATTCACAATAAGGTAGATGAATTAACAGTGCAAATAGATATAAACGGTTATGATAGAGTTGGGATTACGGAGACATGGCTACAAGGTGACCAAGGATGGGAACTGAACATCCAGGGGTATTCAATATTTAGGAAGAACAGGCAAAAAGGGAAAGGAGGAGGAGTAGCGTTGTTAGTAAAGGAGGAAATCAATGCAATAGTGAGGAAGGATATTGGCTCGGAAAATCATGATGTGGAATCTGTATGGGTGGAGCTAAGAAAAACCAAGGGGCAGAAAACGTTGGTGGGGGTTGTCTATATGCCCCAAACAGTAGTGGAGATGTAAGGGATGGCATTAAACAGGAAATTAGAGACGCATGCAAGAAGGGTACAACTGTAATCATGGGTGACTTTAATCTACATATTGATTGGTCAAACCAAATTAGCAATAATACTGTGGAGGAGGATTTCCTGGAGTGCGTACGTGACGGTTTTTTAGACCAATACGTTGAGGAATCAACTAGAGAACAAGATATCCTAGACTGGGTATTGTGCAATGAGAAAGGATTAATTAACAATCTTGTTGTGTGGGGTCTCTTGGGGAGGAGCAACCATAACAAGAATTCTTCATTAAGATGGAGAGTGAAGTAGTTGAATCTGAAACTAGGGTCCTGAATCTAAATAAAGGAAACTACGAAGGTATGAGGCGCAAGTTGGCTAAGGTAGATTAGGGAACTTTACTAAAAGGGTTGACAGTGGATAGGCAATGGATAATATTTAAAGAACGTGTGCATGAATTACAACAATTATTCATTCCTGTCTGGCGCAAAAATAAAACTGGCAAGGTAGCTCATCCGTGGATTACAAAAGAAATTAGGGACAGTATTAGGTCCAAAGAGGAGGCATATAAAATTGCCAGAAAAAGCAGCAAGTCTGAGGATTGGGAGCAGTTTAGAATTCAGCAAAGGAGGACAAAGAGGTTGATTAAGTGGGGGAAAATAGAGTATGAGAGTAAACATAGAAACTGACTGTAAAAGCTTCTATAAATACGTGAAGAGAAAAAGATTAGTGAAGACAAATGTTGGTCCCTTACAGTCAGAAATGGGGGAAATTATAATGGGGAACAAAGAAATGGCAGAACAATTAAACATATACTTTGATTCTGTCTTCACAAAGGAGGACACAAATAACCTCCCAGAAATGTTAGGGAACCAAAGGTCTAATGAGAGGGAGGAACTGAAGGAAATAAGTATTAGTAAAAAAATTAATGGGGTTAAAGGCTGACAAATCCCCAGGGCCTGATAATCTACATCCCAGAGTACTAAAGGAAATGGCCCTGGAAGTAGTGGATGCATTGGTGGTCATCTTCCAAAATTCTATAGACTCTGGAGCAGTTCCTACAGATTGGAGGGTGGCAAATATAACCCCACTATTTTAAAAACGGAGGGAGAGAAAACACAGGGAACTACAGACCAGTTAACCTTATATCAGTAGTGGGGAAAATGCTAAAGTCTATTATAAAGGATGTGACAGCAGAACACCTGGAAAGCATAAACGGGATTGGGCAAAGTCAGCATGGGTTTACGAAAGGGAAATCATGCTTAACAAATCTACTGGAGTTTTTTGAGAATGTAACTAGTAGAATAGATAAGGGAGAGTCAACAGATGTGGAGTATTTGGACATTCAGAAAACTTTTGATGAGGTCCCGCATGAGAAGTTAGTGTTCAAAATTAAAGCACATGGGATTGGGGGTAATATACTGGTTTGGATTGAGAATTGTTGACAGACAGGAAACTGAGAGTAGGAATAAATGGGTCTTTTGTTGGGTGGCAGGCAGTGACAAGTGGGGTACCGCAGCGATCAGTGTTTGGGCCCCAGCTATTCACAATATATATTAATGACTTGGGTGACGGAACTAAATGTAACATTTCCAAGTTTGCAGATGACACAAATCTGGGGGGGGAAACGTGGGCTGTGAGGAGGATGCAAAGAGGCTGTAATATGATTTGGACTAAAGGCCTGCTACCCAACCCGAACCCAACGGGACCCGACGACATGTGTCGGGTTCGGGTCGGGTCGGGCTGATCTTCCGAGTCCGACCTTCAGGCTGGCTCGGGGTCGGGCCGGATCTGGGTCGGACACACACAGCAAGGTAAGTGTTAAAAGTTAAAAACTTACCTGAGCTGCGAGTCCGGGACGTCAAGCAGGGAAACTCTGAGTCTGCGCAATGAGGTGTGAGCATCTCTATGACGTCATCACGCTTATGCTGCAGCTTCCTGAAGATTGGGAGTCAGAAGGTAAATGAAGGGAACATTGTGGTGTTTGAGTCGGGCTCGGGTCGGGTTGGGCTTGGGGGGAAAGTGGAGGGACTCAGGCCGGGTCGGGCTCGGGTCGGGTTGGGCCCAGGGGGAAAGTGCAGGGACTCGGGTCGGGTCGGGCTTGGGCCCGATGTGGTTCCATCGGGTTTGAGTCAGGTTTTTTTGGTGACTTGAGCAGGCTTTTAATTTGGACAAGTTGGGTGAGTGGGCAAATGCATGGCAGATGCAGTATAACGTGGATAAATGTGAGTTATCCACTTTGGTTGTAAAAACAGAAAGGCAGATTATTATCTGAATGGTGATAGATTGGGAAAGGGGGAGGTGCAACGGGACCTGGGTGGCCTTGTACACCAGTTGCTGAAAGCAAGCATTCGGGTGCAGCAAGCAGTTAGGAAGGCGAATGGTATGTTGGCCTTCATTGCAAGAGGGTTGGAGTACAGGAGCAAGGATGTCTTACTGCAGTTATACAGGACCTTGGTGAGACCACATCTGGAGTATTGTGTGCAGTTTTGGTCTCCTTATCTGACGCAGGATGTTCTTGCCATGGAGGGAGTGCAAAGAAGATTTACCAGGCTGATTCCTGGCATGGCAGGATTGACGTATAAGGAGAGATTGGGTCGACTAGGCTTATCTTCACTAGAGTTTGGAAGAATGAGAGGGGATGTCATAGAAACCTATAAAATTCGAACAGGACTAGACAGGCTAGATGGCAGGGAAGATGTTCCCGATGGCTGGAGAGTCCAGAACCAGGGGTCACAGTCTCAGGATACAGGGAATGCCGTTTAGAACTGAGATGAGGAGAAATTTCTTTACTCAGAGGCTGGTGAACTGTAGAATTCTCTACCGCAGAAGGCAGTGGAGGCCAAGTCATTAAATATATTCAAGAAGAAGATAGATATATTTCTTAATGCCAATGGATCAAGGGATATGGGGAGAAAGCAGGAACAGGGTACTGAATTAGGCAATCAGCTATGATCTTTTTTGAATGGCGGAGCAGGCCCGAAGGGCCAAATGGCCTACTCCTGCCCCTATTTTCTATGTTTCTTTGAAAAGAGAAGGCTGAGAGGTGACCTGATAGAGGTCTTTAAAATTAAGAAGGGGTTCTATAAGGTAGATGTAGAGAAGATGTTTTCACTTGTGGATGAGCCCAAAACTATAACTATAAAACAGTCACTAATAAATCCAATAAGGAATTCAGGAGAAACGTCTTTACCCAGTGAGTGATGAGAATGTGGAACTCACTACCACAGGCAGTAGTTGAGGTGAATCACATTGATGAATTTAAAGGGAAGCTGGATAAATACATGAGGGTAAAATGAATAGAAGTATATGTTGATGGGGTGAGATGAAGAGGGGTGGGAGAAGGCTCGTGTGGAACATAAACACCAGCATAGACCAGTTGGGTCGAATGGCCTGTTTCTGTGTTGTAAATACTTTCTAACATCTTCCTGGGCATCTTCTAGCCCTGACAGAGTTTGCCCGGGTGGGGGGCACGGAATAAGCTGTCACTGGTTCTCCTCTCCCAGTCAGGCCTCTGAATAAAACAGCAGAGCAGGTCTCGATGGTCTGCATGTTTAAGGAAGACCCATTGCCTTCCTACAGATGGCCAACTGGCTGGTTCAAAGAGCAGGTTAACGTCAGGACTCAGTGGTAGGGCAGTGGCATTGGAGGGGTTAATCACTCCCTTCATTTAACTGCCCTGTGCCCAATTTCCACCAGGCAAGGTGAGGGAGTTAAAACACATGTGTTATTTCACTGGAACAATGCAATTTTGACCCAAGAGAGTGCGAGGTAAACGTACAGAGACACAGGCATCAAAGCAGAGAGATGTAGAAATACAGAAAAAGTAAGAGAGAAACAGAGTGTGATACAGACAGCAGAGAATAAGTCACAGACGCAGAGGGAAACCAACAGGATAAGATAAAATGTCCATTTCACATCCTCCTGACCTAATCACATTGTTTTCATACTGGGCTGGTCGGATTCAAATTATCTCAAGGGAGAGAAATATGCAGAGACAGAGAGAGAGGGGTAGAGACAGAGAGAGAGAGGGGTAGAGACAGAGAGAGAGGGGTAGAGACAGAGAGAGAGAGGGGTAGAGACAGAGAGACAGAGAGACAGAGAGACAGAGAGGGGTAGAGACAGAGAGAGAGAGAGAGAGAGAGACGGCCCAAGTGAGAAAGAGAAAGGCAGATTGTGTGACAGTTAGAGAAAGACAGAGAGAGAGAGAGACAAAGAGATGGACTGAGACATAGAGAGACAACGGGAGACCGGGAGAGAGAGATGGAGCAAGACAGAGACAGGCAGAGAGAAGAGAGAGAGACTAAGAGAGATAGAGACAGGGAGACAGAGATGGAGAGAAAGAGAGAGATGGAGAGATGGTGACAGAGAGAGAGAGGTAGAGAGAGAGAGATAGAGGTAGAGACAGAGGGGGGTGGAGAGAGACCAAGACAGACAGAGAGAGAGCTGGAGAGAGAGACAAAGAGAGAGAGAGACAGACTGAGAGATAGAGACGGAGAGAGATGGAAAGAGACAGAGATAGGGAGAAGCAAGAGAGATGGAAAGAGGCAGAGAGAGAGAGAAAAACGGAGGCAGCGAAATTGAGAGACTGAGAGATAGACTGACAGAGGGAAATTGAAATATGGAGAAACTGAGAGAAAGAAAAAAAGAGATTGAGAGACTGAGAGAGAGACCAACAGAGAGATTGAAAGGGAGATTGAGAAACAGGGAGAAGGAGACTGAGAGACAGCGAGAGAGGGATAGACTCAGCGGTACAAATAAAAAGAGGGACATAATGGGAGATACAGCCTGCAGACTGAAGATAATATGGTGAAGTAAAAACACCAAAAATTTGAAAATCTAAAACAGAGAGCGAAATAGCTGAAAACAGACAGTATGTGTCTGTGAGCTGCAGGATTGAGGAAAAATGGTTTAATGTTCCAGACACTGACCCTTCACTGAAACAGGATCTCAGATATAAACCAGCCCCTGAGCAAGAGTGAACAAAACCAAAAATGTAACACTCTCCTTTCTTAACATTGAATGAAGCTCTGTGATTTATTTTAAATGATACTACAGACCTCTTTGTTGTAAATCCCTTCGAAAGTAAACAGATGGGAGATTAAGGGACCTGAATTAATTCATTAATATCACTTATTAATGCAAAGCAGGTAGCAGCACATTTCAG
Organism: Heterodontus francisci; assembly: GCF_036365525.1. Lineage (NCBI taxonomy): Eukaryota > Metazoa > Chordata > Chondrichthyes > Heterodontiformes > Heterodontidae > Heterodontus > Heterodontus francisci. Next base: position 117,865,088 of record NC_090380.1, on the reverse strand, counting down.
GAATTAGAATGAGTTGGGAGCAGCTGTGATTCTCTTCTTTAAATTGTCTCTAATAATGTGCCAATCCCACACCTTTCTACTTTTAGTTTTTCCTGCCTTCTGCTTTTTGATCCCTTGATCCAGTCTCTTCATATTAATGTCATACATAGGACATTATTTCCACACAATGTGAAAACTGTGTCTCGACACTGAGGAATAAACACGGGGGTTTGATGTTTCCTCCCTCTGCACTGTCCCCTCCTTCACCCTGGAGTGTGGTTCCCTCCCAGAGACACAGCCAGAAACACGGAAACACACAGACAAGACACTCACATAAACAGACACACACACATACTCAGATATACAGACACTCACAGACACACAGACTTTCACACACACTCAGACATACAGACACTCACAGACACACAGACACACATAGACACAGTCACACACATTCAGACACACAGACACACACACACACATACTCAGATATACAGACACACACAGACACACAGACAAGACACTCACATAAACAGACACACAGTCACACACACCCAGACACACGGAGATACACACACATACTCAGATATACAGACACTCACAGACACACGGACACTCACACACACTCAGACATACAGACACTCACAGACACACACCCAGACACACAGAAACACAGAGACACAGACACACACACTCAGATATACAAACATACACAGACACGCACAGATACATAGACATTCATATAAACAGACACACAGTCACACACACTCAGACACACAGACACATACTCAGATATACAGACACACTCAGACACTCAGACACTCAGACACTCAGACACATACTCAGACACACAGACACTCAGACACACAGACACATACACAGACACACAGACACATACACAGACACACAGACACACACACAGACACACACACAGACACACACTCAGACACTCAGACACTCAGACACACAGACACTCAGACACTCAGACACTCAGACACACAGACACACAGACACTCAGACACACAGACACACAGACACTCAGACACTCAGACACTCAGACACACAGACACACACAGACACACACAGACACTCATGTAAACAGACAGTCATGCACAAACACACACACCAGACACACAGACGCTCACAAACACACACCCAGACACACAGACACTCACAGATACGCAGGCAAACAGAAACTCACATAAACAGACACACAGTCACACACAGAAACATGTTCAGACACACATTCACACACATAAACAGATACACAGACACACACACACACAGACACTCAGATAAACAGACACACAGTCACACACAAACACACACGCTCAGACGCACATACACACATAAACAGACACTCACACACACCCAGACACACAGACACTTACGCACAGACACACTCACACACAGAAACTCAAACACACTCAGACAAACAGACAGACACACACAAAAACACAGACACACACACACACACCAACACCCACAGATGCGCACCCAGACACACATGCACAAACAAATGCACACACATCGCACACGCATCCAGGCTGACATGCACACTTAAACAATAACAACTTATATTTATATAGTGCCTTTAATGTGATGAAACATCCCAAGGGGATTCAAGGAGATTTATAAAGTAAAATTTGACACTGAGCCACATAAGATATTGGGTCAGATGGCCAAAAGCTTGGTCAAAGAGGTAGGTTTTATGGTGCGTCTTAAAGGAGGCGAGTGAGATGGCATGGCAGAGAGGTGGAGAGGTTTAGGGAGGGAATTCCAGAGCTTGGGGCCCAGGCAGCTGAAGGCACGGCTGCCAATGGTGGAGAGATTAAAATCAGTGATGCTGAAGAGGACAGAATTAGAGGAGTGCAGAGATCTCGGAGGGTAGTGGTGCTGGAGGAGATTAGAGATAGGGAGGAGTGAGGTCATGAAGGAATTTGAAAACAAGGATGAGAATTTTTAAAACAAGATGTCGTTAAACTGGGAGTCAATGTAGGTCTGAGAACAGGGGTGATAGGCGAATGGGACTTGGTGCAAGTTTGGACACGGATAACAGAATTCTGGATGAGGTCAAGTTTACAGAAGGTAGAATATGGAAGAGCAGCCAGGGGTGTGTTGGAATAGTCAAGTCTAGAGGTAACGAAGGCAGGAATGAACATTTCAGCAGCAGATGAGCTGAGGCAGGGGTGGAGTCGGGTGATGTTACGGAGGTGGAAACAGACAGCATGAGTGTTGCCATGGATGTGTGGAAGGCAGTTCATCTCAGGGTAGCTAGGGAATGGAATTTGGAGAGGCGACAGAAAACAATGGCTTCCCAATAATTAATTGGAAGGAATTTCTGCTCATCCGGTACTGCATGTCGGATAAACAGTCTGATAACTTAGCAAGAGTGGAGGAGTTGAGAGAGGTGGTGGTGAGGTAGAGCTGGGTGTTGTCCATGTACATGTGAAAACTAATGCTGTGCTTTTGGATGGTGTCACTGAGGGACAGCATGTAGATGAGACCCCTCTGTCCTTGCAATTGTCCATCACCAATCTCCCTTTCCTCTCCAAAGTCTGTGAAAATGGTGTGACCTCCCAAATCCATGACCATCTTTTCCAGAACTCCATGTTTGAATTCCTCCAATCGGGTTTCTGCCCCTGCCACAGTACCGAAACACAAATGACATCCTATGTGACTGTGACAAAGGTAAACTTTGCCTCCTTGTCCTTTTTGACCTGTTTGCAGTTTTTGACACAGTTGACCGCACCATCCTCCTCCAACCCCTCTCCACCGTCGTCTAGTTGGGTGGGACTGCTCTCACCTGGTTCCATTCTTAACTATCTAATCATAGCCAGAGAATCACTTGCAATGGCTTCTCTTCCAGCTCCCGTACCGTTACCTCTGGGGTCCCCCAAGGATCTAACCATGGTTCCATCCTATTTCTCATCTACGTGCTGCCCCTTGGCAATACACTGATGACACCCAGCCTGACCTCACCACAACTTCTCTCGACTCCTCCACATTTGCTAAATTATCAGATTGCTTATCTGACGTCGAGCACTGGATGAGCAGAAATTTCCTCCAATTAAATATTGGGAAGACTGCAGCCATTGTCCTCAGCCCCACTCCAAACTCCGTTCCCCAGTTATTGACTCCATCACGTTCCCTGGAGGCTGTCTGAGACTGAACCAGGTTTGGTGTTTGCAATCTTGTGTTATATTTGATCATTTCGATCACATATTCACGTCATCACTAAGACTGTCTATATCCACCTGTGTAACATGGTCTGACTTCACCTCGTCTCAGTTCATCGCTATGAAACCCTCATTCATGCCTTTGTTAACTGCAGACTTGACTACTCCAATGCACACTTGGCTGGTCTCCCAGATTCTACCCTCTGTAAACTTGTGGTCATCCAAAACTCTGCTGCCCTTTAAAACTCCAAGTCTCTTTCACCCATCACCCCTGTGGTCACTGACCTACATTGGCTCATGGTTAAGCAACTCCTCGATTTTAAAATTCTCATCCTTGTTTTCAAATCCCTCCGTGGCCTCACCCCTCCCTATCTCTGTAATCTCCTCCGAGATATCTGTGCTCATCTAATTCTGACCTCTTGACCATCCCTGATTTTAATCACTCCACAACGGGTGGCCATGCCATCAGCTGTCTGGACCCTAAGCCCTGGAATTCCCTCCCTACACCTCTCTGCCTCTCCACCTCTCTCTCTCTCTTCCTTTAACACCCTCCTTATATCTTACCTTTTCGACCAAGCTTTCGGCCATTTGCTCTAATATCTCCTTATGTGGCTTGGTGTCAAATTTTGCTTTAGAAAGCTCCTGTGAAGAACCTTGGAATATTTTTTGTGTTAAAGGCACTATATAAATGTAAGTTGTTGTTGGTGAGGGAGCTTAGAACAAAAGGCCATAAATTTAAAATTAGAGCCAGGCTGTTCAGGGGTGATGTCAGGATTCACACAAAGGGCAGTGGAAATCTGGAACTGTCTCCCACAAAAAGCTGCTGAGGCTGCGGGTAAGTTGGAAATTTCAAAACTGAGATTGACAGACTTGTGTTGGGTAAGTGTATGGACGGAAATGGAACCAAGACAGATCAATGGAGTTGAGGTAAAGATCAGTCATGATCTAATTGAATGCCAGCGAAGGCTTGAGAGATTGAATAACCTCTTCCTGTGCCTATCTAATGGGTGCAAAGGGTTCATTGGCCTTCACCATGCTATGTATGCCTGAGGGACTGAATGACCTCCTCTGGTTCTTATGTAACAGTCTCGATGGGCTGAATAGCCTGCTCCTGTTCTTATACGAGTGGATGCTGGGTGAGACTGATGGGCCACTCCTGGTTAAACAGTAGAAAAGAACAGGGTCAGAGAGTAACTGATCAACCCAGGGGATTGATCCTTAATGAGGATTCAGCATTTTCTGAGGGATGGGGTGGGTTTGGGATTGGGGGGGGGGGTTGGGGGTTGGGCTGTTGGGGAATGGGCAGTTGGGGGATGGGGGTGTTGGGGTATGGGCGGTTGAGGGATGGGGGTTGGGGTGGGGCTTTGGGGATATGGGGTTGGGGGATGGGGGTTTGAGGTGGGGGTTTCGGGGTGTGGGTTGGGGGTGGGGTTTGGGGATGGGGGTGTTGGGGGTGGCAGTGTTGGGGATGGGGCTGTTCGGGGTGGGGGTTGAGAGTCGGGGTTTGGGGGATGAGGGTTTTGAGGTGGGGTTTTTTGAGGTGGGGTTTTTTGAGGCGGGGTTTTTTGAGGCGGGGGTTTTTGAGGCGAGGGTTTTTGAGGCGAGGGTTTTTGAGGCGGGGGTTTTGAGGCGGGGGTTTTGAGGCGGGGGTTTTGAGGCGGGGGTTTTTGAGGCGGGGGTTTTTGAGGCGGGGGTTTTTGAGGCGGGGGTTTTTGAGGCGGGGTTTGGAGGCGGGGGTTTTTGAGGCGGGGGTTTTTGAGGCGGGGGTTTTTGAGGCGGAGGTTTTTGAGGCGGGGGTTTTTGAGGCGGGGGTTTTTGAGGCGGGGGTTTTTGAGGCGGGGGTTTTTGAGGCGGGGGTTTTTGAGGCGGAGGTTTTTGAGGCGGGGGTTTTTGAGGCGGGGGTAGATAGTGAGGGATTTGGACGAGGGTAGAAAGAAGGAAGATCATCAGATTGAAACACAAAACGAGAGAACTTGGAGTGAAGGAAAGGCGAAGGAGAAACCATAATCATCTGTGGAAAAAGCGTCATAAACTGAATCAGCGAATTATTACATGAATGGTTAAGAGGGTTTATGCAGCTTACAGAAATCTAACAAAACAGAATCAATCTGAAAACGTAAAAAGCCCAACTCTCCCCTCACCAGGAGCCTTTGAGAAAACTAATGTTCCCTTTTGTAACTGTTAATTGACAGAAACGGGCCCACAGACCTATGAGGTACTGTTGTCATGGTGAAGCGTCTTTGATTTTAGCTGTGGTGGGAGGCTGCGCCCAGTCGAGATAGGCCTTTGTTAGCTCGCTGTGTGAAGTATGCCTGAGCTCTCTCTCTCCTGAGGGAGCAACAAAGACTGAGACAAAACAGTGGAATATGTGCGCTAGGAGCAGAAGAGACCATTCAACCCTTCGAGCTCCTTATATAGCAGCAGGATGAGGCCATTCAGCCCATCAAGCCTGTTCCATAGGAACAGGAGGAGGCCATTCAACCCCTTGAGCCTGTTCTATAGGAACAGGAAGAGACCATTCAGCTCCTTGAGCCCATTACATAGCAGGAGGAGAAGGCCATTCAGCCCATCAAGCCTGATTCGTCATTCATTTAGATCATGACTGATCTGTACCTTAATACCATCTACCTGCCTTTGTTTCATAACCCTTACTGGGTAACAAAAATCTATCACTCTCAGTGTCAAAATTTTCAAATAACCTCCAGCCACAACAGATTTTTGGGGGAGAGAGTTCCAGATTTTCACGATCATTTGTGTGAAGCAGTGCTTCCCGACAAAGCTCCCAAGCGGCCTGGCTCTAATTTTATGTCCCCTTGTTCTGGACTTCCTGCATCAGAGAAAATAGTTTGTCAGATCCACACTACTGCGGATTCAAAATCATGGGTGGGGTTGGATGGTGATGGGTGGGGGGTGGGTGGCAGTTGTGGTGGGCGCTGTGTTGTGTGGGGGTGGGGTAGTTGAGGAGGGTGCTGTGTTGTGTGGGGGTGGGGTAGTTGAGGAGGGTGCTGTGTGGGTGGGGGGTGAGGCAGTTGAGGTGGGCGCTGTGTTGTGTGGGGGTGGGGCAGTTGAGGAGGGTGCTGTGTTGTGTGTGGGTGGGGTAGTTGAGGTGGGTGCTGTGTTGGGTGGGGGTGGGGCAGGTGGGGGTGGGTGCTGTGTTGGGTGGGGGTGGGGTAGTTGAGGAAGGTGCTGTGTGGTTGGGGGTGGGGCAGTTGAGGTGGGTGCTGTGTTGGGTGGGGGTGGGGCAGGTGGGGATAGGTGCTGTGTTGGGTGGGGGTGGGGCAGGTGGGGGTGGGTGCTGTGTTGGGTAGGGGTGGGGCAGTTGAGGTGGGTGCTGTGTTGGGTGGGGGTGGGGCAGGTGGGGGTGGGTGCTGTGTTGGGTAGGGGTGGGGCAGGTGGGGGTAGGTGCTGTGTTGGGTGGGGGTGGGGCAGTTGAAGTGGGTGCTGTGTTGAGTGGGGGTGGGGCAGGTGAGGGTGGGTGCTGTGTTGGGTTGGTTTGCTGATTGGGCTCAGTTTGGGTACTGGGAACAGAACAGGGTTCAGTTGGGGTACTTGGTACAGAACAGGGTTCAGATGGAGTACTGGGTACAGAACAGGGCTCAGTTGGGGTATTGGGTACAGAACAGGGCTCAGTTGGGGTACTGGCTACAGGATTGGGCTCAATTGGGGTACTGGGTACAGGACTGGGGGGTCAGTTGGGGTACTGGGTACAAGACTGGGTGTTAGTTAGCGTACTGGGTACAGTATTGCGGCAGTTGGGTTACTGGGTACAGTATTGGGATCAGTTGGGTTACTGGGTACAGGATTGGGCTCAGTTGAGGTACTGGGTACAGGTCTGGGGGTCAGTTGGGGTACTGGGTACAGGATTGGGGCAGTTTGGTTACTGGGTACAGTATTGGGGTCAGTTGGGTTACTGTGTACAGGATTGGTCTCAGTTGAGGTACTGGGTACAGGTCTGGGGGTCAGTTGGGGTACTGGGTACAGGATTGGGGCAGTTTGGTTACTGGGTGCAGTACTGAGGGTCAGCTGGGGTACTGGGTACAGAACAGGGTTCAGTTGGGGTACTGGGTACAGGATTGGGGCAGTTTGGTCACTGGGTGCAGTACTGAGGGTCAGTTGGGGTACTGGGTACAGGATCATTGGTCAGTTTGGGGACTGGGTACAGGATCATTGGTCACTCTGGGGACTGGGTACAGGATCATTGGTCAGTTTAGGGACTGGGTACAGGATCATTGGTCAGTTTGGGGACTGGGTACAGGATCATTGGTCAGTCTGGGGACTGGGTACAGGATCATTGGTCAGTCTGGGGACTGGGTACAGGATCATTGGTCAGTTTGGGGACTGGGTACAGGATTGGGCTCAGTTAAGTTATTCAATTCATTCATTCATGGGATGTGAGCATCACTGGCCAGGCCAGCATTTATTGCCCATCCCTAATTGCCCTTGAGAAGGTGGTGGTGAGCTGCCTTCTTGAACTGCTGCAGTCCATGTGGGGTAGGTACACCCACAGTGCTGTTAGGAAGGGAGTTCCAGGATTTTGACCCAGCGACAGTGAAGGAACGGAGATGTAGTTCCAAGTCAGGGTGGTGTGTGACTTGGAGGGGAATTTGCAGGTGGTGGTGTTCCCATGTATTTGCTGCCCTTGTCCTTCTAGTTGGTAGAGGTCGCGGGTTTGGAAGGTGCTGTCGAAGGAGCCTTGGTGCATTGCTGCAGTGCATCTTGTAGATGGTACACACTGCTGCCACTGTGCGTCGGTGGTGGAGGGAAAGAATATTTGTAGATGGGGTGCCAATCAAGCGGGCTGCTTTGTCCTGGATGGTGTCGAGCTTCTCGAGTGTTGTTGGAGCTGCACCCATCCAGGCAAGTGGGGAGTATTCCATCGCACACCTGACTTGTGCCTTGTAGATGGTGGACAGGCTTTGGGGAGTCAGGAGGTGAGTTACTCGCCTCAGGATTCCGAGCCTCTGACCCACTCTTGTAGCCACGGTATTTATATGGCGACTCCAGTTCAGTTTCTGGTCAATGGTAACCCCCAGGATGTTGATAGTGGGGGATTCAGCGATGGTAATGCCATTGAATGTCAAGGGGAGATGGTTAGATTCTCTCTTGTTGGAGATGCTCATTGCCTGGCACATGTGTGGCGTGAATGTTACTTGCCACTTATCAGCCCAAGCCTGGATATTGTCCAGATCTTGCTGCATTTCTACATGAACTGCTTCAGTATCTGTCGAGTCACAAATGGTGCTGAACATTGTGCAATCATCAGCGAACATCCCCACTTCTGATCTTATGATTGAAGGAAGGTCATTGATGAAGCAGCTGAAGATGGTTGGGCCCAGGACACTACACTGAGGAACTCCTGCAGTGATGACCTGGAGCTCAGATGATTGACCTCCAACAACCACAACCATCTTCCTTTGAACTAGGTATGACTCCAGCCAGCAGAGGGTTTTCCCCCTGATTCCCATTGACCTCAGTTTTGCTGGGGCTCCTTGATGCCATACTCGGTCAAATGCTGCCTTGATGTCAAGGTAGGTCAGGAGATCAGGAGCTGAGTGGCCCTGGCGGAACCCAAACTGAGCATCACTGAGCAGGTTATTGCTAAGCAAGTACTGCTTGATGGCACTGTTGATGACACCTTCCATCACTTTACTGATGATTGAGAGTCGTTGGGGTATTTGGTTCAGGTTTGAGACAGTTGGGCTACTGGGTACAGGATTGGGGTCAGTTGGGGTACTGGGTACAGGATCGCTGGTCAGTTTGGGGCCTGGGTACAGGATTGGGGTCAGTTGGGGTACTGGGTACAGGATCGCTGGTCAGTTTGGGGCCTGGATACAGGATTGGGGTCAGTTGGGGTATTGGGTACAGTATTGGGGCTCAGTTGGGGTACTGGGTACAGGACTGGGGGTCAGTTGGGGTACTGGGTACCGGACTGGGGGTCAGTTGGGTTATTGGGTAAATGATTGGGGGCAGTAAGATTACTGGGTAAATGATTGGGGGCCATTGGGTTATTGGGTATTGGATTGGGGTCAGTTGGGGTACTGGGTACAATATGAGGGTCCTCTGGGGTACTGGGTACAGGACTAGGGGTCAGTTGGTGTACTGGGTACAGTATTGGGGTCAGTTAGGGTACTAGGTACAGAACTTGGGGTCAGTTAGGGTACTGGGTACAGAACTTGGGGTCAGTTGGGGTACTGAGTACAGTACTGGGGCAGTTGGGTTACTGGGCACAGTATTGGGCTCAGTCCGGGTACTGGGTACAGTATTGGGGTCAGTTGTGTCACTGGGTAAAGGATTGGGGTCAGTTGGTGTAGTGGGTACCGGATGGGATCCGTTGGGGTACTGGGTACAGTACTGGGTACAGGATCGCTGGTCTGTTTGGGTGATGGGTACAGGATTTGGGGCAGTTTGGGTACAGGGTACAGAAGTGGAGGCAGTTGGGGTACTGGGTACAGGACTGGAGGCAGTTGGGGTACTGGGTACAGGACTGGCGATCAGTTGGGGTACTGGGTACAAGGGTGGGTGTTAGTTGTGGTACTGGGTACAGTATTGGGCTCAGTTAGGGTACTTGGTACAGGATTTGGGACAGTTGCGTTACTGGATAAAGGATTGGGGGCAGTTGGGGGATTGGTTATAGGATTTGGGGTCAGTTGGCATGCTTGGTACAGTATTGTGATCAGTTGGGGTACTGGGTTCAGGATTGGGGGCAGTTGGGATATTCGGTACAAGATTGGGCTCATTTGGGGCACTCGGTACAGGATCGCTAGTCAGTTTGGGTGCTGGGTACAGATATAGGGGCAGTTGGGGTACTGGGTGCAGGATTGGGGGCAGTTGGGCTACTCGGTACAGGATTGGGCGTCAGGTGGGGTACTGGGTACAGGATTGGGCTCAGTTGGGGTACTGGGTACAGGATCGCTGGTCAGTTTGGGTGCTGGGTACAGGATTGGTGTCATTTGGTGTAGTGGGTACATACCCGGGGTTAGTTTGTGTACTGGGTACAGGATTGGGTGCCTGTTGGGGTACAGGTTACAGGTTTGGGCTCTTTTGGGTTACTGGGTACAATATTGTGTTCAGTTGGGGCCCTGGGTACAGGACTGGGGTTTAGTTGGGGTACTGGGTACGTATTGGGTTAGTTGGGGTACTGGGTACAGGACTGGGCGTCAGTTGGGGTACAGGGTACAGGATTGGCGTTAGTTGCAGTTCTGGGTACAGGATCGCTGGTCAGTTTGGGTGCTGGGTACAGAATTGGGGCAATTGGGGTCCTGGGTACAGGATCGCTGGTCAGTTTGGGTCCTGGGTACAGGATTGGGGTCAGTAGGTGCACTGGGCACAGGATTGCTGGTCAGTTTGGGTACTGGGTACAGGATTGGGGTCAGTAGGGGTACTGGGTACAAGATTGGGGGCAGTTAGGATACTAGGTACAGGATTGGGGGCTCAATTGGGGTACTGGGTACAGCATTGGGCTCAATTGGGGTACTGCGTACAGGATTGGGAGCAGTTGGGGAACTGGGTACAGGATTGGGGGTTCATTGGGGTTACTGAGTACAGTATTGGGGTCAGTTGGGGTACTAGTGCAGGATTGGGGGTCTGTTAGGGTACTGGGTACAGTTTGGGGTCAGTTGGGGTATCGGGTACAGGACTGGGGTCAGTAGGGGTACTGGGTGCAGGATCACTGGTCTGTTTGGGTGCTGGGTACAAGATGTGGGGCAGTTGGGGTACTGGGTACAGGATCGCTGGTCAGTTGGGGTACTGTGTACAGGATTGGGCATCATTGGGGTACTGGGTACAGGATTGGGGCAGTTGGGGAACTGGGTACAGGAATGGGCTCAGTTGGGGTACTGTGTACAGGATTGGGCATCATTGGGGTACTGGGTACAGGATTGGCGTTAGTTGCGGTTCTGGGTACAGGATTGCTGGTCAGTTTGGGTGCTGTGTACAGATATAGGGGCAGCTGGGGTACTGGGTACAGGATTGGGCATCAGTTGGGGTACTGAGTACAGGATTGGCGTTAGTTGCAGTTCTGGGTACAGGATCACTGGTCAGTTTGGGTGCTGGGTAGAGGTTTGGGGTCAGTAGGTGTACTGGGTACAGGATTGCTGGTCGGTTTGGGTGATGGGTACAGGATTGGGGTCAGTTGGGATACTAGGTACAGGATTGGGGGCTGTTGGGGTACTGGGTACAGCATTGGGCTCAGTTGGGGTACTGGGTACAGGATTGCTGGTCAGTTTGTGTGCTGGGCGCAGGATTGGAGTCAGTAGGTTTACTGGGTACAGGACCGCTGGTCAGTTTGTGTGCTGGGTGCAGGATTGGGATCAGTTTGGGTGCTGAGTACAGGATTGGTGTCAGTTGGTGTAGTGGGTACATTCCTGGGGGTCAGTTTGTGTACTGGGTACAGGATTGGGTGCCTGTTGGGGTACTGGCTACAGGTTTGGGCTCTGTTGGGGTACTGGGTACAGTATAGTGTTCAGTTGGGGTATTGGGTACAGGACTGGGGTCAGTTGGGGTACTGGTGCAGGATTGAGGGTCTGTTGGGTTACTGGGTACAGAACTGGGGGTCAGTTGGGTTACTGGGTACAGGATTGGGGGCAGTTGGGGTACTGGGTACAGGACTGGGGGTCAGTTTGGGTACTGGGGCAGTTGGGGTACTGTGTACAGTATTAGGGTCAGTTGGGTTACTGGGTACTGGACTGGAGTCAGTTGGGGTATTGGGTACAGTATTGGGGTCAGTTGGGGTACTGCGTACAGGAGCGGGGGCACAGTTGGGGTACTGGGTAAGGACTGGGGCTCAGTTGGTTTACTAGGTACAGAACTGGGGGTCAGTTGGGTTACTGGGTACATGATTGGGGGGCAGTTGGGGTACTGGGTACAGGATCGTTGGTCAGTTCGGGGCCTGGGTACAGGATTGGGGTCAGTTAGGGTACTGCATACAGAACTGGGGGACAGTTGGGTTACTGGGTACAGGATTGGGGGCAGTTGGGGTACTGGGTACAGGATTGGGGACAGTTGGGGTACTGGGTACAGGATTGGGGATAGTTGGGGTACTGGGTACAAGTTTGGGGGCAGTTGGGGTACTGGGTACAGGATTGGGGTCAGTTAGGGTATTGGGTACAGTATTGGGGCTCAGTTCGGGTACTGGATACAGGACTGGGGGTCATTTGGGTTACTGGGGAAAGGATTGGGGCCAGTTGAGGTACTGGGTACAGGACCGGGCTCAGTTGGGGTACTGGGTACCGGACTGGGGGTCAGTTGGGTTATTGGGTAAAGGATTGGGGGCAGTTAGATTACTGGGTAAACGATTGGGAGTCATTGGGTTATTGGGTATTGGATTGGGGACAGTTGGGGTGCTAGAAACAGGATCACTGGTCGGTTTGGGTGCTGGGTACAGGTTTGGGGTCTGTTGAGGTTCTGCTACAGGACTGGGGTCTGTTGGGGTACTGTGTACATTATTGGGGTAAGTTGGAGTTCTGGGTACATTGCTGGGGGTCCGTTAGACTGCTGGGTACAGGATTGGTGTCAGCTGTGGTGCTGGGTACGCGATTGCGGTCAGTTGGGGTACTGGGTACAATATGAGGGTCCTCTGGGGTACTGGGTAAAGCATTGGGGTCAGTTGGTGTAGTGGGTACCGGATGGGATCAGTTGGGGTACTGGGTAGAGTACTGGGTGACTGTTGGGGTACTGGGTACGGGACTGGGAGTTAGTTCGGGTACTGGGTAAAGAATTGGTGTCAGTTAGGGTACTGGGTACAGGACTGGGAGTCAATTGGGGTTCAGGGTTCAGTACGGGGGGGTCAGTTGGGGTAATGGGTAAAGGATTGCGGACATTTAGGGTACTGGGTAAAGGATAGGGGACATTTGGGGTATTGGGTACAGGATCGGGGTCAGTTAGAGTACTGGGTAAAGGATTGGGGACAATTGGGGTACAGGGTACAGGATTGGGGTAATTTGGGATACTGGGTACAGGATCGCTGGTCAGTTTGGGTGATGGGTACAGGATTTGGGGCAGTTTGGGTACTGGGTACAGAATTGGAGGCAGTTGGGGTACTGGGTACAGGATTGGAGGCAGTTGGGGTACTGGGTACAGGACTGGAGGCAGTTGGGGTACTGGGTACAGGGGTGGGTGTTAGTTGTGTTACTGGGTACAGTATTGGGCTCAGTTAGGGTACTAGGTACAGGATTTGGGACAGTTGTGTTACTGGATAAAGGATTGGGGGCAGTTGGGGGATTGGTTATAGGATTTGGTGTCATTTGGCATGCTTGGTACAGTATTGTGATCAGTTGGGGTACTGGGTTCAGGATTGGGGGCAGTTGGGATATTCGGTACAAGATTGGGCTCATTTGGGGCTCTCGGTACAGGATCGCTAGTCAGTTTGGGTGCTGGGTACAGATATAGGGGCAGTTGGGGTACTGGGTACAGGAATGGGGGCAGTTGGGGTACTGGGTGCAGGATTGGGGGCAGTTGGGGTACTCGGTACAGGATGGGGCGTCAGGTGGGGTACTGGGTACAGGATTGGGCTCAGTTGAGGTACTGGGTACAGGATTGGCGTCAGTAGGGGTACTGTGTACAGGATCGCTGGTCAGTTTGGGTGCTGGGTACAGGATTGGTGTCAGTTGGTGTAGTGGGTACATACCTGGGGGTCAGTTTGTGTACTGGGTACAGGATTGGGTGCCTGTTGGGGTACTGGTTACAGGTTTGGGCTCTTTTGGGTTACTGGGTACAATATTGTGTTCAGTTGGGGTCCTGGATACAGGACTGGGGTTTAGTTGGGGTACTGGGTACGTATTGGGTTAGTTGGGGTACTGGGTACAGGACTGGGGGTCAGTTGGGGTACTGGGTAAGGACTGGGGGTCGGTTGGCGTACTGGGTACAGTATTGGGGGCAGTTGGGGGACTGGGTACAGGATTGGGGGTAGTTGGGGGACTGGGTACAGGATTGGGGGCAGTTCAGGTACTGGGTACAGGATTGGGGGCAGTTCAGGTACTGGGTACAGGATTGGGGGCAGTTCAGGTACTGGGTACAGGATTGGGGGCAGTTGGGGTACTCGGTACAGGATTGGGGGAAGTTCAGGTACTGGGTACAGGATTGGGGGTAGTTGGGGTACTCGGTACAGGATTGGGGGAAGTTCAGGTACTGGGTACAGGATTGGGGGTAGTTGGGGTACTCGGTACAGGATTGGGGGAAGTTCAGGTACTGGGTACAGGATTGGGGGTAGTTGGGGTACTGGGTACAGGATTGGCGGCAGTTCAGGTACTCGGTACAGGATTGGAGGTAGTTAGGGTACTGGGTACAGGATTGGGGGTAGTTGGGGTACTGGGTACATGATTGGGGGCAGTTCAGGTACTGGGTACAGGATTGAGTGTAGTTGGGGTACTGGGTACATGATTGGGGGCAGTTCAGGTACTGGGTACAGGATTGGGGGCAGTTCAGGTACTGGGTACAGGATTGGGGGCATTTGGGGTATTGGGTACAGGATTGGGCTCAGTTGGGGTACTGGGTACAGGATTGGGGGCAGTTCAGGTACTTGGTACAGGATTGGGGGCATTTGGGGTATTGGGTACAGGATTGGGCTCAGTTGGGGTACTGGGTACAGGATTGGGGGCAGTTCAGGTACTTGGTACAGGATTGGGGGCATTTGGGGTATTGGGTACAGGATTGGGCTCAATTGGGGTCTTGGATACAGTACTGGGGCCAAGTTGGGAATTGGAACATTGCAGGTTCTGGGGCAATATACTGGAAATGTTAAGGATGGTGGAAGAGTGTGACAGGGCAGATGGAAATCCCCTGTTTCCAGTGGTTGAGCTGTCTTTGTTACAAGATTCAATGTCAGCGATTCAGTACAGATTACACCAGAAACCTTTGATTAAATGTTACTGACCTGATGCGTTAACTCTGCTTCTCTTTCCACAGATGCTGCCTGACCTGCTGAGTAATTCCAGCAGTTTCTTTTTTTATTTCAGATTTCTAGCATCTGCAGTATTTTGCTTTAATTATACGAGAAACGTCTTCACACACTGAGTGGTGTGGCTGTGGGACTGACATCTTGACTTAGTGGTTAAGCCAGATGCTATGTCAACATTCAAGATTCGATTGGCTAGGTGGATGAAGGGATGATGAGGACAGGGTGTGTAAATGTGTTTGGGATTATTTGCTCCTGTGGAGAAAATGCCAACACAGATTGGTTGGGCCGAATGGCCAGCTTCTATGTTGTAACTTAAATGAATTATTATCTATAGCACATGTTCTGCGTCGCGCTCCTGGGCTGGATTGTATTCACAGGCCGCTGGGAGCTACGGCAGGCGATAAAAATGGCAGCCCGCATGTGCGGTCGGCGCACCGCCGTGCCGCCGCAATATTGCACGTGGCAGCTCATTTGAATATGCCGGTCAACCCGCCAGCGGCCAATCAGGTGGAAGGGCCGGACTGTCTGACGCCAGTAATGGTGTCAACTGCCTGTGCGCGGGCGCTGGCGCCATTTTAAAGGGCAGTCTGCTCTGCACGAGTCATTTCAAATTTTAAGGACAAACCAGCCCCCTATACCAATGTACCAATTTAAAATCTATTACCCCTTTACCACCCTCCCCCTCCCCCTCCCCCCCATAACAGTTAAATTCAGTATTTGCCCTCTCCCCCTCCCCAAAACACTTACCTTCACATTTGATCTTTCCTCCCCCACCAAACTGTGCAAAGTGGTGATGTACCCAGTACATCACCCTACACTGGTGATGTAAATCTGACCCCAGTTCCCCCCACCCCCCCCCCCCCACTAAAAATAATAAACTCCCCCCTCCCCCACAACGGTGGTGCCTGCTTTCTCCAGCTGCTGCCGGAACAATCTTCGAGTCTCCCCGTCACAGAGCCTAATGTCGGGAGCTTTGTAAAATCCTCGCCACTGTGTATCACATTCCTGCACATATTGTATACTCTGTGTTATGCTCCATTAAAAGGTTTAGTGATAGAGTTTGTTGCCAGAATAGCTATTTGCTGTTGATTTCAGTCCCCAGCAGATTGTAATCTAACACATGAGCATTCAATTCAACTCTGTTTGATTCGAGATGTTTTAACAATCAATTAGGGGCTTTACGAAGGGGAATTCCAAGACTAATAGTCTCATTAGTATTGTAGAGACACTTGTTAAACAGTGAAATATGGGATGTTACCAGAACCCTGCTACTAAAATCCTCGCCTGTCCCCAATTAAAATGATGCACGAGGGTATCTCACTGGCCTAATGATCAGATTACTGGCAGATTATGGCTTCTCGTATCATTTGTCCACTTTATATTATGCATTTGTTGCGAGAGATGGAGATAAAATGAATGTCTCATGATTTACATTAAGCTATCTTGTTAACTTAAACCTCTATCTGGTAGGCACGAGAGTGAGGAACATATGGAATTTATCAGCAGAAAGCCAATATTCTCATTGACGCAAGGAATGTTAGTGTTGAAAATGGGATACTTCAGAAAACAGGAACAGAAAGAGGCCATTCAGCCCCTCAAGCCAGTTCCTCCATTCAGTGAGATCATGGTTGATCTGTGACCTATACCCCATATCTCTTAATATCTTTGGCTACAACAAATCTATCAAACTCAGATTAAAAATTAACAATTGATCTAGCATCAATTGCTGTTTATAAATATATGTAACTTATTGCTGTTTGTGGAAGAGAGTTCCAAACTTCTACCACCCTTTGTGTGAAGAAATGTTTCCTAATTTCACTCCTGAAATGTCTGGCTTTAATTTTTAGACTATGCTGCCTAGTCCTGGACTCACAAACTAGTGGAAACAATTTCTCTCTATATTCTCATCCCAGGGCTCCAATGACGCTCCCACGGCAGGTACAACACGGGTTAGATACAGAGGGGAATGGGGAATAAAACAAAAAGAAAAAGTAAAAAAACGGGTTAGATTCAGAGTAAAGCTCCCTCTACACTGTCCCATCAAACACTCCCAGGACAGGTACAATTGTGTAGGAATGTGTTTGCTCGGCAGTTAATGGTCCAGCCTTACCGACTGCCAATTCCAATTATCACTGTGTGAGTTGCTTTCATTGTTTTCTTTTCAAAATAAAATGTGTCTATATAATAAAGTAGCAAACATAAAAATCCTGCCCTCAGGCACGGAGACTTCATTTTTTTTTGAAAAGCTGTATTGATGGGAAGTTGATAATAGGTTTTTGTACGAAACTTGTCTCTTTTGAGAAGTTAAAAAATGCCAATTGAAAATAAAACGGGGTTGGCTGCTGCCTAATTTGATCGCTGAGTGCTGATTGCAGCAACGAGGTGCAGCTGACTGCTGCAGTCAGACAGTTGGAGGAGTTGCTGCTGGGGCGTGGAGCTGCTACAGGAGAAGCAAGTGCTACGGTTTTTCAACAACTTTTACCGCAAGGGGCTTTACTGTTTGGAGGTGAGTGAGAAGTACCTGAAGCTTTCTTTGTATTGGACTGTCGGGGGAGGTTGCAGAGGCCGGAACAACAAGGGGTGGGGCTGCCATTTCCTAAAGGAACTGTGCATTTTCACTGAGCTCACAGGCAAGCTCATTCCCCACCCTAATTGCCCAACCTGGGTCAGCAGGAGATGCCTGGCTAAGGAAAGGAGAGAAGAAGGATGGTGCCTGGGCAGCTTTGAGCTGACCCAAGTGAAGATGCCTCCCCTAACCGGAAGAACAGAAGACTAGAAAACAAAGAAGTTTTTTTCAGAGACTGTTTGCTGTGCTCACCACAACACCATAGCCAGGCCATCACTCCCAGCCTGTCTCTTTTTCTTACACTCCAACAGCCTCTTCCCTAACTTATTTATTTATTATTTAGTTTATAATTATTGCTTTGTTTTGTTTCTTTTCTTTGCTTTTTTCTTGAAAAACTTCATAATTGGTCGGCCTACTATTGAGGTTGGGAGTGGCTCTTCAACCAATGGCATACCCTCCATCACTGGTAGCCGGGCCCTCGAACACCTATACGACTGCAGCCTCTGTGGCCCCCATGTGACCCCGTCACCCTTTAAATTAATGATGTTTAGCCATAGGGTAAAGAACTATCCCCACCCCATCATGTCTATAGAGGCCTGTGTAAAGGCAATGGCTGAGGTTGTCGACCCCTCGGCCGTGTGGCGGCCTCGAAGATGTACGGGAAGGCTGTGTTCTTCCTGAAGACCAAGCGGGCGGTGTCCCTGGCCCTGTGGGAGGGATTTTCTTGCCAGTGGACCCTCTGGGGACCGTCCGAGTGGAAGGAAGACGCGGAAAAAGAATAAACACCGAGAGGCGCATCCCCTGGATACTGTGCCACAATCCGAGCCTGAGCTTGTACAAGGCCCGCTCCCGGGGAATCCACCTGCCCCAGGGCTGGGCTCAGGCCCAGGGTAACTAAGCAAAAGGATGGTGCAGAGGTGGAGGTCTCTCTCAGCCTCAGTGCCCTGGTGGGAAAAAGAGGAGAAGGCACCCCTCCACAGAGTTAATACAGGGCCCTGATGTGCAGGGCCCATCTGTTGGAGGGGAGCTGTCTCCTGCTTCAGGTCCTCAGGTTCCTCCTGCCACCACCACCGTCAAGGCTGTAAAGCCTGGGCAGGTGCTCCCTACTCCTCAGGATGGATGGATGGAGGGAGGGGGAGACCCCTGTACATTTGGCTCCTCCTGAGGAAGCAAGTGGAGCCTTGCTTATGGTGGGGAAGCCTGGGGACACTCCTGAAGAAGCCTCCCATTCTGCCACAGGGTCAGGTGCCCTGAGTGGAGGGGAAGGCAAGGCCCCAAAGGGTCGGCCCTCCCAACCAGAATGTTCCCAACCTAGTTATCGATGAAAATGCTGCCCTGTCTGCTGGGCCTGTGGGTGCTGGCAGTGGCCAAATGGGCTAAGGCCCAATCAAGAGCCCTTCTCTCGTAATTGACAAACAAAATACAACTAGCTCGGTTGTAGAAGTTAGATAATCAGCATGATGAACCTCACTAACACTTCTTCAAGATCATTCCAGATAAACCATGGAATCTTTTCTGTAATTTTCTTGGATTTTTGGAACATAATGGGCTGGCTTTTGTGTAGGAGGCTTGGCTCCTGGTGCCGTGCCGAAAAGGCAGGGGGAAGCCCGCCTTTGTATTTTTGCGTCCTCCCCCCAGCCCCCGGAGCAATTCCCGGAGGAATTAAAGATTCCCGAGCCGGGCTTCCCATCCTTGAAAGACGGGGTTCCTGCCTTCAAGAGCTGCCGGCCAATCCCAGGGCTGACAGCTCAGCAGTATCAGCAGCACCACCAGGAGTGGTGGCCACTGCCGGTACTGCAGAGGCTTCAGACCCAGGCCCAGCGATAGAACTCCAGACAAGAGGTAGGTGAGGCGGGGTGGTCACTGGGCCCAGTTTGGCAGCACCTGGCGAGGGTGGGGGCAGGGGGGGGTGGCTGCGTGGTCATGAGGTCCAGGGGGAGGAGGGCTTCCTGTGGGATAAAGTTCTTCCTGGTAGGGAACTTCCGTGGTCCACAAATTGCCCATAGTGGAGGGACCCCACCACCCCCCCACCCCCCCACCCCCCACAAACAAGGCATCCTCCCCGCACACCGTCGGCCCCACCCGCCACTGATCAGATCCCAGTGACAGCAGGACCAGGCCCTTAATTGGCTATTAATAGGCCACTTAACGACCTCGATTGGCCTCTGGGGAGGAAGGCCGCTGTCAGCCTATCTCTCCCTGGGAAGATCGCTGGGCGACGGGGAGGCAACGAACCCTCCACCCCGCCGTACCCCCTGCCACCCGTCGCGATACTCCATGACCCCTGCCTCCTTCCCTGCCTCAGGGCGGTCCATAAAATCCCAGCCAATGTTCCGCAGAAAAGGCTTCTAATTATAGAACCCAAACTTGATTCAAAATGTACTAGTGAGAGAGGGTCTGTTGAGACATGTCAATTGGTGGTCCTTCATGGTCACTGCTTGTGCATTTTGTTATTTATACAATGACCTCTGTTCTGAAGCTAACTGTGTGTTTTTGTGACATGAATGCTGTTTACAGTGGGGTTCCACAGGGCTCAGTATGAGAGCTCATGCTTTTCATGGTACATATCAATGATTTGGACTCAAATGTAGAGGCATGATTAAGAAGTTAGCAGATGATACCCAAAATTGGCCATGTGGTTGAAAGTGAGGAAGAAAGCTGCAGGCAGATATCAATACACTGGTTCGGTGGGCAGAAAAGTATCAAAAGGAATTCAACCGGGAGAAGTGTGAGGTAAGGCATTTAGGGACTGCCAACAAGGCAAGGGAATACAAAATAAATGGTAGGATTCTGAGAAGCACAGAGGAACAAGGAGACCTTGGACTGTACGTCTATAGATCCCTGAAGGTAGCAGAATCGGTAGATAAGGTGGTTAAGAAGACATGCAGGATACTTTCCTTTAGTAGCCGAGGCATGGAATATAAGAGCAGGGAGGATATGCTAGAACTGTATAAAACACTAGTTAAGCCACAGCTAGAATATTGCGTACAGTTCTGGTCACCACACTCCAGGAAGGATTTGATCATACTGGAGAGGGTACAGAGAAAATTTACAAGAATGTTGACAAGAATTGAGAATTTTAGCCATTCTTTGGAACACAGAATGCTGAGAGAAGATTTAATTGAGGTGTATAAAATTATGAGGGGCCTAGATAGAGCGTATAAGAAGAACCTATTTCCCTTAGCAGAGAGGTCAATAACCTGAGGGCACAGATTTAAAGTAATCGGCAGAAGAATTAGAGGGGAGTTGAGGAGAATCTTTTTACCCAGAGGGTGGTGGGGGTCTGGAACTCACTGCCTGGAAGGGTGGTAGAGGCAGAAACCCTCATCATCTTTAAAAAAAATACTTGGAAATGCACTTGAAGTGCCATAACCTACAGGGCTACGGACCAAGAGATGGAAAGTGGGATTAGGCTGGGTCTCATTTTTGGCTGGCACAGACATGATGGGATGAATGGCATCTGTCTTCATTGTAAATTTTCTATGCTTCCATCTTCCTTTATACTAGATGTGACTGCAGCCAATGGAGAATTTCCCCCTGATTCCCATTGACTTCCCATTGAGCTCCTTTATGCCGCACTCGGTCAAATGCTGCCTTGACCTCGAGGGCAGTCACTCAGAGTGAATCAAATTGGCTGAAGACTGGCATCTGTGATGGCGGAAACCTCAGGGGTTGCCGAGATGGATCATCCATGCGGCACTTCTGGCTGAAGATGTTTGTCTTTTGCACTGGTACTATGCTCTGCCATCATTGCAGATGGGGATGTTCATAGATCGTCCTTCTGCATCTGAAGAGAAAAAAATTTGCAAGGCTAAAGGAAAGAGCAGGCGAGTGAAACAAGCTGACTTGCTCTTTTCAGAGAGCTGTCCTTGAAACAACAGGCCGAATGGCTTCTTTCTTTGCTGTAACACTTCTATATGTCTCTATTCAATACTTTGATTCTTGTTGATATAGTTGTTATTATAGTAATCCAGAGACCTGGTGTATATGAGTTAAAATCCTACCTCTGAAGCTGGGGGATTTAAATTTAGTGAATTAAATAAACCTGAAATAAAAACTAGTATCAGCAATGATGACCATGAAACGACTGGATATTATATTAACCCACCTGGTTCAAGAAGGAAGGATATCTGCTGCCCTTTACCTAGTCTAGCCTATATCTGACTCCAGATCCACAGCAATGTAGTTGACTCTTAACTACCCTCTGAAATGGCCTAGCAAGACACTCAGCTATATCAAGCCACTACAAAAAATTTGTGTAAGAATATAACCTGACGGACCACCCAGCATCGACCTTGGCATTGGAAATGACAACAGCACACCCAGCCCTGTTGACCCTGCAAAGTCCTCCTCACTAACATTTGGGGGCCTGTGCTAAAATTGGGAGAGCTGTCTCACAGACTAGTCAAGCAAAAGTCTGACATAGTCATACTCACGGAATCATACCTTATAGACAATTTCCCAGACACCACCATCACCATTCCTGGGAATGTTCTGTCCCACTGGCAGGACAGGCCCAGCAGAAGTGGCGGCACAGTGGTCCACAGTCGGGAGGGAGTTGCCCTGGGAGTCCTCAATATTGACTCCGGACCCTATGGCAGTGGGTCAAACATGGGCAAGGAAACCTCCTGCTAATTACCACCTACCGTCCCCCCTCTTCAGCTAATGAATCAATACTCTTCCATGTTGAACACCACTTGGTAGAAGTACTGAGGATAACAAGGGCACAGAAAGAAGGGTGGGTACTTCAATATCCATCACCAAGAGTGGCTCGGTAGCACCACTACTGACCAAACTGGTTGAGTCCTAAAGGCTGGGTCCATGGCAGATGTTGAGAGAATGAACACAAGGAAAACAATTTACTTGACCTCATCCTCATCAATCTACCTTGTGCAGATGCATCTGTCCGGTAGGATGACCACTGCACAGTCCTTTTGGAGATGAAGTCCCACCTTCACATTAAGGGTACCCTCCATCGTATTGTGTGACACTACCACCATGCTAATTGGGATAGATTCAGAAACGATCTAGCAACTCAAAACTGGGCATCCATGAGGCGCTGTGGGCCATCAGCAGCAGCAAAATTGTATTCAACCCAAACTGTAACCTCATGACCCAGCATATCCCCCACTCTACCATTACCATCAAGTCAGGGGGACCAACCCTGATTCAATAAAGAGTGCAGGAGACATGCCAGGAGCAGCACCAGACATAGCTAAAAATGAGGTGTCAACCTGGTGAAGCTACAACACAGGACGACATGCATGTCAAACAGTGGAATCAAGAAAAAAGTATGTGATCATACGAACATACAAATTAGGAGCAGAAGTAGGCCACTCGGCCCTTCAAGCCTGTTCCACCATTCAATAAGTTCATGGCTGAACTGAGAACTCCATATTTCCACCTACCCCCGATAACCTTTCACCCCCTTGCTTATCAAGAATCTATCTGCCTCTACCTTAAAAATATTCAAAGACTCTGTTTCCACCGCCTTTTGAGGAAGAGAATTCCAAAGACTCACGACCCTCTGAGAGAAAACATTTCTCCTAATCTCTGTCTTAAATGGGCAACCTCATTTTTTAAAACAGTGACCCCCTAGTTCAGGATTCTCCCAGTAGGGGAAACATCCTTTCCACATCCACCCTGTCAAGACCCCTCAGGATCTTATATGTTTCAATCAAGTTGCCTCTTACTCTTCGAAATTCCATTGGATACAAGCCTAGCCTGTCCAATCTTTCTTCGTAAGACCGCCCCCCATTCCAGGTTCTGAGTTCTGAGGAAGGGTCACTGACCTGAAACGTTAACTCAGCTTCTCTCTCCACAGATGCTGCCAGACCTGCTGAGTCTTTCCAGCATTTTTTGTTTTTATTACCCCTATTCCAGGTATTAGTCTAGTAAACCTTCTCTGTACTGCCTCCAACACATTTACATCCTTCCTTAAATAAGGAGACCAGTATCGTACACATTCCTCCAGATGTGGTCGCACCAATGCCCTGTATAACTGAAGCATAACCTCCCTACTTTTGTATTCAATTCACCTCACAATAAACAATAACATTCTATGAGCTTTCCTAATTACTTGCTGTACCTGCATACTAACCTTTTGCAATTCATGCACTTGGACACCCAGATTCCTCTGCATCTCAGAGCTCTGCAATCTCTCACCATTTAGATAATATGCTTCTTTTTTATTCTTCCTGCCAAAGTGGACAATTTCATATTTTTCCACATTAGACTCCATTTGCCAGGTCTTTACCCATTCACCTAACCTGTCTATATCCCTTTGTTAGTGCCCTTATGTCTTCTTCACAAGTTCCTTTCCTATGTATTTTTGTGTCAACAACAAATTTAGCAACCATACCTGCGGTTCCTTCATCTAAGTCATTTATATGAATTGTAAAAAGTTGAGGCCCCAGCACAGAAATCTGTGCACACCACTCGTTACATCTTGCCAACCAGAAAATGACCTACTCTCTGTTTCCTGTTAGCTAGCCAATCTTCTATTCATGCCAAAATGTTACCCCCGACACCATGAGCTTTTATTTTCTGCAATAACTTTTGATGTGGCACTTTATCAAATGCTTTCTGGAAATCTAAGTACATCCACCGGTTCCCCTTTATCCACAGCACCATGTCACTTCTTCAAAGAACTCCAATAAATTGGTTAAACATGATTTCCATTTCACAAAACCATGTTGACTCTGCCTGATTACCTTGAATTTTTCTAAATGCCCTGCTATATTGTTTTTAATCATAGCTTCTAATATTTTCCCAAAGACAGATGTTAAGCGAACTGGCCTGCAGTTTCCTACTTTCTGTCTCCCTCCCTTTTTGAATAAAGGAATTACATTCGCTATTTTCCAATCTAACGGAATCTTCCCCAAATCTGGGAAATTTTGGAAAATTAAAACTAACGCATAAACTATCTCACTAGCCACTTCTTTTAACATCCTAGGATGAAGTCCATCAGGACCCGGGGACTTGTCAGCCCACAACTCCAACAATTTGTTCAGTACCACTTCCCTGGTGGATTGTAATTTTCTTGAGTTCCTCCCTCCCTTCCATTTCCTGACTTACAGCTAATACTGGGATGTTACTTGTATCCTCAATAGTGAAGACTGATGCAAAATATCTGTTCAATTCATCTGCCATCTCCTTATTATCCATTATTAATTCCCCAGACTCACTTTCTATAGGACCAACGCTCACTTCGTTAACTCTTTTCTTTTTGAAATATCGAGAGAAACTCTTACTATTTGTCTTTATATTTCTAGCTAGCTTTCTCTTGTACTCTGATTTTACCTTCCTAATCAATATTTTAGTCATTCTTTGCTGTTTTTTATATTCTGTCCAATCTTCTGACCTGCCTCTCATCTTTACTCAAATATATGCTTTTTCTTTAAGTTTGATACTATCTTTAACTGTTTTAGTTAACCACGGATGGCGGATCGCACCTTTGGAATTTCTCTTTCTCGTTGGAATATATCTATTCTGTGTATTCTGAAATATCCCCTTAAATGTCTGCCACTGCATCTCTTTTGACCTATCCTTTAACCTGATTTGCCAGTTCACTTTAGCTAGCTCTGCTTTCATGCCCTCATAATTGCCCTTATTTAAGTTTAAAATACTAGTCTTGGACCCACTCTTCTCTCCCTCAAACTGAATGTAAAATTCAATCATATTATGATTGATGCTACCTAGGGGTGCCTTAACTATGAGGTCGTTAATTAATCCTTCCACATTGCACAATACCAGGTCTAATATAAAAGCAAAATACTGCGGATGCTGGAAATCTGAAACAAAAACAAGAAATGCTGGATTCACTCAGCAGGTCTGGCAGCATCTGTGGAAAGAGAAGCAGAGTTAACGTTTCGGGTCAGTGACCCTTCTTCGGAAGGGTTCCGAAGAAGGGTCACTGACCCGAAACGTTAACTCTGCTTCTCTTTCCACAGACGCTGCCAGACCTGCTGAGTGAATCCAGCATTTCTTGTTTTTGGACCAGGTCTAATATAGCCTGCTCTCTGGTTGGCTTCAGAACATATTGTTCCAAGAAACTATCCCGAAAACATTCTACGTACTCCTCATCTAGGCTACCTCTGCCCATCTGATTTTTCCAGTCTATATGTAGGTTAAAATTCCCCGATAATTATTGCTGTACCTTTCTGACAAGCTGCCATTATTTCTTCCTTTATATCCCGTCCTACAGTGTGGTTAATGTTAGGTGGCCTGTACATCACTCCCACAAGTGACTTCCTGCCTTTATGATTTCTCATCTCTACCCAAACTGCTTCTACATCCTGGTCTCCTGAACTTAGGTCATCCCTCTCTATCGCGCTAATACCATCGTTAATTAACAGAGCCACCCCTCCACCTTTTCCTAGCTTCCTGTCCTTCCTAAACTTTTTTAACTAATTCAGCAGGGGAATGGGAACCTAAAATGTAGTACAGGATGTTGAGAGTAGTGAGGTCAGGGATAAGGTTACAAGGACGCAAGAGGGCACTGGCAAGCAAGAACCTGGTTTAAAGTGCGTCTACTTCAACGCCAGGAGCATCCGGAATAAGGTGGGTGAGCTTGCAGCATGGGTTGGTACCTGGGATCTCGATGTAGTGGCCATTTCGGAGACATGGGTAGAGCAGGGGCAGGAATGGATGTTGCAGGTTCCGGGATTTAGATGTTTCACTAAGAACAGAGAAGATGGTAAAAGAGGGGGGGGTGTGGCATTGTTAATCAAGGAGAGTATTACAGCGACAGAAAGGACTTTTGAGGACTCGTCTACAGAGGTAGTATGGGCCGAGGTTAGAAACAGGAGAGGTGAGGTCACGCTGTTGGGAGTCTTTTATAGACCTCCAAATAGTTCCACAGATGTAGAGGAAAGGATAGCGAAGATGATTCTCAACAGGGGCGAGAGTAACAGGGTAGTTGTTATGGGGGACTTTAACTTTCCAAATATCGACTGGAAATACTATAGTTCGAGTACTTTAGCTGGGTCAGTTTTTGTCCAGTGTGTGCAGGAGGGTTTTCTGACACAGTATGTAGACAGGCCAACCAGGGGCGATGCCACATTGGATTTGGTACTGGGTAATGAACCCGGCCAGGTGTTAGATTTAGATGTAGGTGAGCACTTTGGTGATAGTGATCACAATTCGGTTAGGTTTACCTTAGCGATGGGCAGGGACAGGTATATACTGCAGGGCAAAAATTATAGCTGGGGGAAAGGAAATTATGATGCGATTAGGCAAGATTTAGGATGCGTAGGATGGGGAAGGAAACTGCAGGGGATGGGAACAATCGAAATGTGGAGCTTATCAAGGAGCAGCTACTGCGTGTCCTTGATAAGTATGTACCTGTGAGGCAGGGAGGAAGTTGTCGAGCGAGGGAGCCGTGGTTTACTAAAGAAGTTGAAGCGCTTGTCAAGAGGAAGAAGAAGGCTTATGTTAGGATGAGACGTGAAGGCTCAGTTAGGGCGCTTGAGAGTTACAAGCTAGCCAGGAAGGATCTAAAGGGAGAGCTAAGAAGAGCAAGGAGAGGACACGAGAAGTCATTGGCGGATAGGATCAGGGAAAACCCTAAGGCTTTCTATAGGTATATCAGGAATAAAAGAATGACTAGAGTTAGATTAGGGCCAATCAAGGATAGTAGTGGGACGTTGTCTGTGGAATCAGAGGAGGTAGGGGAAGCGTTAAATGAATATTTTGCGTCAGTATTTACAGGAGAGAAAGAAAATGTTGTCGAGGAGAATACTGAGATTCAGACTACTAGGCTAGATGGGATTGAGGTTCACAAGGAGGAGCTGTTATCAATTTTGGAAAGTGTGAAAATAGATAAGTTCCCTGGACCAGATGGGATTTATCCTAGGATTCTCTGGGAAGCTAGGGAGGAGATTGCAGAGCCTTTATCCTTGATCTTTATGTCGTCATTGTCGACAGGAATAGTGCCGGAAGACTGGAGGATAGCAAATGTTGTCCCCTTGTTCAAGAAGGGGAGTAGAGACAGCCCTGGTAATTATAGACCTGTGAGCCTTACTTCGGTTGTGGGTAAAATGTTGGAAAAGGTTATAAGAGACAGGATTTATAATCATCTTGAAAAGAATAAGTTCATTAGCGATAGTCAGCACGGTTTTGTGACGGGTAGGTCGTGCCTCACAAACCTTATTGAGTTTTTCGAGAAGGTGACCAAACAGGTGGATGAGGGTAAAGCAGTGGATGTGGTGTATATGGATTTCAGTAAGGCGTTTGATAAGGTTCCCCACGGTAGGCTATTGCAGAAAATACGGAAGTATGGGGTTGAAGGTGATTTAGAGCTTTGGATCAGAAATTGGCTAGCTGAAAGAAGACAGAGGGTGGTGGTTGATGGCAAATGTTCATCCTGGAGTTTAGTTACTAGTGGTGTACCGCAACGATCTGTTTTGGGGCCACTGCTGTTTGTCATTTTTATAAATGACCTGGAAGAGGGTGTAGAAGGGTGGGTTAGTGAATTTGCGGATGACACGAAGGTCGGTGGAGTTGTGGACAGTGCCGAAGGATGTTGTAGGGTACAGAGGGACATAGATAGGCTGCAGAGCTGGGCTGAGAGATGGCAAATGGAGTTTAATGCGGAAAAGTGCGAGGTGATTCACTTTGGAAGGAGTAACAGGAATGCAGAGTACTGGGCTAATGGGAAGATTCTTGGTAGTGTAGATGAACAGAGAGATCTTGGTGTCCAGGTGCATAAATCCCTGAAGGTTGCTACCCAGGTTAATAGGGCTGTTAAGAAGGCATATGGTGTGTTAGCTTTTATTAGTAGGGGGATCGAGTTTCGGAGCCATGAGGTCATGCTGCAGCTGTACAAAACTCTGGTGAGACCACACCTGGAGTATTGCGTGCAGTTCTGGTCACCGCATTATAGGAAGGATGTGGAAGCTATGGAAAGGGTGCAGAGGAGATTTACTAGGATGTTGCCTGGTATGGAGGGAAGGTCTTACGAGGAAAGGCTGAGGGACTTGAGGTTGTTTTCGTTGGAGAGAAGGAGGAGGAGAGGTGACTTAATAGAGACATATAAGATAATCAGAGGGTTAGATAGGGTGGATAGTGAGAGTCTTTTTTCCTCGGATAGTGATGGCAAACACGAGGGGACATAGCTTTAAGTTGAGGGGTGATAGATATAGGACAGATGTCAGAGGTAGTTTCTTTACTCAGAGAGTAGTAGGGGCGTGGAACGCCCTGCCTGCAACAGTAGTAGACTCGCCAACTTTAAGGGCATTTAAGTGGTCACTGGATAGACATATGGATGAAAATGGAATAGTGTAGGTCAGATGGTTTCACAGGTCGGCGCAACATCGAGGGCCGAAGGGTCTGCACTGCGCTGTAATGTTCTCATTCTAATTCTAATTCTAAATGCCATGTACCCTTCAATATTCAGGTCCCAATCTATGTCGTCCTGCAGCCATGTCTCTGTAATGGCTATCAGATCGTACTTACTTATTTCTATTTGCGCTCTCAGTTCATCTGTTTTGTTTTGAATGCGACGTGCATTCAGATGCAGAGCCTTTAGTTTTGTCCTTTTATTATTTTTGTAACCTATAGTCTTATCTGTTGATTTACTCTTAGATTTGTACGCGTTGCCCCTTCCTGTCACTGTCTCTTTATCATTTCTCATATTAATACCTTTCTCTCTTGCCTTGTCTCTACTCCTTGATTTACCACATCTTCCCAAATTTATCCCTTGCTCCCACTATTCAGTTTAAAACCCTCTCTACTTCCCTAGTTATGTGGTTCGCTAGAACACCAGCCCCAAAACGATTCAGGTGTAGACTGTCCCAATGGTACAGCCACCACTTTCCCTAGTACTGGTGCCAGTGCCCCATGAACTGGAACCCACTTCTACCACACCAGTCTTTGAGCCATGCATTAATTTCTCTAATCTCATTTGCCCTATGCCATTTTGCATCTGGGTGGCACAGTGGTGCAGTGGTTAGCATCACAGCTCCAGTGACCCGGGTTCAGTTCTGGGTCCTGCCTGTGCTGAGTTTGCAAGTTCCAGCCAAAGACTTGCAGGTTGATTGGTAAATTGGTCATTGTAAATTGCCCCCAGTGTAGGTAGGAGAATTGAGGGAGGTGGGGATGTTGTTCGGGAATATGGGATTAATGTAGGATTTAGTATAATTGGGTGGTTGATGGTCGGCACAGACTCGGTGGGCCGAAGGGCCTGTTTCTCTATGGCTCAGGTAATAATCCAGACATTATTACCTTTGAGGTTCTGCTTCTTAATTTGGTGACTAGTTCCTCACACTGACTATGCAGAACCTCTTTCCTTGTTCTGCCTATGTCGTTGTTACCTACATGTTACCACGATGACTAGAACATCCCCCTCCCACTGTAGGCTTCTGTCCAGCCCTGAGCAGATGTCCTGAATCCTGGCACCGGGCAGGCAATGCAGCTGTCTGGACTTCCACTCTCTGCTGCAGAGAACGGTGTCAATCCCCCTAACTATACTGTCCCCTACTACCACGACATTCCTTTTATCTCCCTCCACTTGAATGGCTTCCTGTACCATGGTGCCATGGTCAGGTTGCTCATCCACCCTGCAGTCCCCACTCTCATCCAAACAAAGAACAAAGAAAATTACAGCACAGGAACAGGCCCTTCGGCCCTCCAAGCCTGCACCGATCCAGATCTTCGACCTAAACGTGTCGCCTATTTTCTAAGGGTCTGTATCTCTTTACTTCCTGGCCATTCATGTATCTGTCTAGATACATCTTAAAAGACGCTATCGTGCCCGCGTCTACCACCTCCACTGGCAACGCGTTCCAGGCACCCACCACCCTCTGCGTAAAGAACTTTCCACGCATATCCCCCCTAAACTTTTCCCCTCTCACTTTGAACTCGTGACCCCTAGTAATTGAATCCCCCACTCTGGGAAAAAGCGTCTTGCTATCCACCCTGTCTATACCTCTCATGATTTTGTACACCTCAATCAGGTCCCCCCTCAACCTCCGCCTTTCTAATGAAAATAATCCTAATCTACTCAACCTCTCTTCATAGCTGGTGCCCTCCGTACCAGGCAACATCCTGGTGAACCTCCTCTGCACCCTCTCCAAAGCATCTACATCCTTTTGGTAATGTGGCGACCAGAACTGCACGCAGTATTCCAAATGTGGCCGAACCAAAGTCTTATACAACTGTAACATGACCTGCCAACTCTTGTACTCATTACCCCGTCCGATGAAGGAAAGCATGCCGTATGCCTTCTTGACCACTCTATTTACCTGCGTTGCCACCTTCAGGGAACAATGGACCTGAACACCCAAATCTCTCTGTACATCAATTTTCCCCAGGACTTTTCCATTTACTGTATAGTTCACTCTTGAATTGGATCTTCCAAAATGCATCACCTCGCATTTGCCCGGATTGAACTCCATCTGCCATTTCTCTGCCCAACTCTCCAATCTATCTATATTTTGCTGTATTCTCTGACAGTCCCCTTCACTATCTGCTACTCCACCAATCTTAGTGTCGTCTGCAAACTTGCTAATCAGACCACCTATACTTTCCTCCAAATCATTTATGTATATCACAAACAACAGTGGTCCCAGCACGGATCCCTGTGGAACACCACTGGTCACACGTCTCCATTTTGAGAAACTCCCTTCCACTGCTACTCTCTGTCTCCTGTTGCCCAGCCAGTTCTTTATCCATCTAGCTAGTACACCCTGGATCCCATGCGACTTCACTTTCTCCATCAGCCTACCATGGGGAACCTTATCAAACACCTTACTGAAGTCCATGTATATGACATCTACAGCCCTTCCCTCATCAATCAACTTTGTCACTTCCTCAAAGAATTCTATTAAGTTGGTAAGACATGACCTTCCCTGCACAAAACCATGTTGTCTATCACTGATAAGCCCATTTTCTTCCAAATGGGAATAGATCCTATCCCTCAGTATCTTCTCCAGCGGCTTCCCTACCACTGACGTCAGGCTCACCGGTCTATAATTACCTGGATTATCCCTGCTACCCTTCTTAAACAAGGGGACAACATTAGCAATTCTCCAGTCCTCCGGGACCTCACCCGTGTTTAAGGATGCTGCAAAGATATCTGTTAAGGCCCCAGCTATTTCCTCTCTCGCTTCCCTCAGTAACCTGGGATAGATCCCATCCGGACCTGGGGACTTGTCCACCTTAATGCCTTTTAGAATACCCAACACTTCCTCCCTCCTTATGCCGACTTGACCCAGAGTAATCAAATATCTGTCCCTAACCTCAACATCCGTCATGTCCCTCTCCTCGGTGGACACCGATGCAAAGTACTCGTTTAGAATCTCACCCATTTTCTCTGACTCCACGCATAACTTTCCTCCTTTGTCCTTGAGTGGGCCAATCCTTTCTCTCGTTACCTTCTTGCTCCTTATATATGAATAAAAGGCTTTGGGATTTTCCTTAACCCTGTTTGCTAAAGATATTTCATGACCCCTATTAGCCCTCTTAATTCCTCGTTTCAGATTGGTCCTACATTCCTGATATTCTTTCAAAGCTTCGTCTTTCTTCAGCCGCCTAGACCTTATGTATGCTTCCTTTTTCCTCTTAGCTAGTCTCACAATTTCACCTGTCATCCATGGTTCCCTAATCTTGCCATTTCTATCCCTCATTTTCACAGGAACATGTCTCTCCTGCACGCTAATCAACCTCTCTTTAAAAGCCTCCCACATATCAAATGTGGATTTACCTTCAAACAGCTGCTCCCAATCTACATTCCCCAGCTCCTGCCGAATTTTGATATAGTTGGCCTTCCCCCAATTTAGCACTCTTCCTTTAGGACCACTCTCGTCTTTGTCCATGAGTATTCTAAAACTTACGGAATTGTGATCACTATTCCCAAAGTAGTCCCCTACTGAAACTTCAACCACCTGGCCGGGCTCACTCCCCAACACCAGGTCCAGTATGGCCCCTTCCCGAGCTGAAAGAACCTCAAACCTGTTGGACAATCGCAAAGGCTGAGGCTTTTGCACTCCTACCCTCCAGGTCCCCTTACCTGCCTCAGCTGCAGCCACACTCTCCTGTCCCTGACCACTGACCAAATCAGAAGACCCTATCCTAAGGGGTGTGACCGCCTCCTGGTACAAAATGTCCAGGTAACTTTCCCCCTCCCTGATGTGTCGCAGTGTCTGCAGCTCAGATTCCAGTTCAATGACTCTAAGCCGAAGCTCTTCGAGCCGCAAACACTTACTGCAGATGTGTTTGCCCTGGATCACACTGGCATCCAGGAGTTCCCACATGCTGCAGCTGTGACACATCACCTGTCCTGCCAGCCTTCCTATTTTAATTAACTACTTAATTATTTTATTCATTTATTTATTTTATTTTCCTTTTTTTAATGTATATTTTATTAAGCTTACCACTAGTTCCTTTACTATTTTAAACGTTAGGATTAGAATGGACCTTAATCACTTACCAGATACTCACCAAGCAGGTCGACAGAGATAGAAACAGCTAAGCGATCTCACAACCAACAGATCAGATCAAAGCTCTGCAGTCCTGCCACATCCAGTTATAAATGGTGGTGGATAATTAAACATTTAACTGTCCTGAGTAAGTATTAAGGGGGAATTTGCATTGATAGAAATGGGATTTGATTTAATCCAAGTTCCCATTTGATCTTTGACCTGCTGTTTGACACTCGACCTGCTCTTTGAACCTTGCGCCCTCCTCCCCCCCTCCCCACCCCACCACCTCACTGCCTCCTTTGCTTTAATCTTCCAGAGCCCATCTATTATTTTGTGGGATCTGTGTCTGATTTAGAACAGACTGAACTTTTTCTCTAAACCTCTGAATGAAATATCAGAATCTATATTCCCACAGATAATGCCTCCAGGGTTGTTCAGTCTGCAGGAATTGAAAATTAATCTCTAGGATACTGCTGGAAGTAAAGCTCAGACAAAAAAACATAGAGATGTTAAAGAAATCAATGTTTTTCTGTTTGCTGATGAGTGGTGAAACAGTTGGAGTTGGGAAATAAAAGGGTGTTTGACTGACAGGCAAGAACTGTTGTTGTGGAGACAAAGTCCTGACTTCACATTGAGGATACCGTCCATCGTGTTGTGTGGAACTATCACCGTGCTAATTATATTCCATCTGCCACGTTCTTGCCCACACACCAAGTCTGTCCAAATCCCCTTGAAGCTGCTTTGCATCTTCCTCACAACACACATTCCCACCTAGTTTTGTGTCATCTGTGAACTTGGAAATACTACATTTGGTCCCCACATCCAAATCATTGATATATATTGTGAACGGCTGGGGCCCAAGTACACTGATCCCTGTGGTACCCTACTAGTCACCACCTGCCAACACGAGAATGACCCATTTATTCCTACTCTCTGCTTTCTGCCTGTTAACCAATCCTTAATCCATGCCAGTATATTACCTCCTATCCCATGTGTTTTAATTTTGCTAACCAACCTCCTGTGGAGGACTTTATCAAACGCCTTCTGAAAATCCAAGTATACCACATCCACCGACTCTCTTTTATCAATTCTGTTAGTAACATCCTCAAAAAACTCCAACAGTTTCATCAAACATGATTTCCCATTCATAAATCCATGTTGACTATGCCCAATCAGATCATTATTATCCAAGTGTCCATTTATCACATCCTTTAGAATAGATTCTAGCATTTTCCCAACGACTGATGTATCATATCTCCCCTTAAGCATTACAGGTCCAATTGAGCATCTTGTATACCGATGTGAAGATGACTTCATTCTGGGATTGTGCGTTAAAGCAATCACACAGACGATGTATAGACTCACTCTGAGTTCTGGCGTAAATGATTCACTGGCAGTGTTTCTCTTCCTTTCTCCATTGGTTTAATTTCTGTGCACAATTTGTATTGAATTTGCTTCACCATAAAGTACACAGCATTCGCTGTGTGTGAGGAATGGGATAACAGCTATCGTAGCTAAGCCTGATTACTTTCTCAAAGCAATACTTGCATTTATATAGTGCCTTTTACAACCTCAGGACATCCTGAAGTGCTTCACAGCCAATGAAGGGCTTTTTGAAGTGCAGTCAAAGTTATAATGTAGCAAACAAGGCAGCCAAGTTGTGCACAGCAAGATCCCACAAACATCAATGGGATAAATGACCAGTGTCATGCAGACCCCCAACTGCCATGAATGAAGCATATTAATTTTGTCATATGAACATTGATTTTAAACTGTTGCTGGAGTGAGGAAATGACTTGGTAAACAGATCAGCCTGGCTGGAAAAAACATTTACATACTAACAGACAGTGCTTGTGGAGACAAAGGACCATTCCCTGACACATTCAACCCACAATGGACTTTGATCACCAGACATTGAAGTTGAGGAAGCTCACATTCCAGGATGACTGCTAAGATGGCCGAATCCACAAATAGACGTGGTCAAACCAGCTAGTCACATGACTAACCTGCTGAGCAACCTGAGTTCTTTTGAATTGTACAGAGAGTTTGAGAGAGAGAGACTGTTTGCTCCCGGACTGTAAAGACCTCTCCTGACTGGGTCGCCACAGCCTCTCCTGTCTCCTCCCATCTCTTTCTCATGAAACTCCAAATAATCATGGAAAAGGACAAAACTGAAACAGGAGTAAGAGTTCTAAATTGGGGGAAGGCAAATTTTAAGAAGCTGAAAGGTGACCTGGTGAAAATGGACTGGATACAGCTACTTGAAGGAAAATCAGTGGCAAACCAGGGGGAGGCATTCAAAAGCAAGATTCTACAGGCACAGTATAGGCATCTCCCCACAAAGATAAAGGATGGTACTGACAAATCTAGAGCCCCCTGGTTACTAGAGGCTTACAGGGTAAGATAAAGCAGAAAAAGAAAGCTTATGATGATCACAAAAATCTTAATATTTTAGAAAACCTAGAGGAGTATAGAAAGTGCAGAGGTGAAGTAAAAACGGAAATTAGGAAAGCAAAGAGAGGACATGAAAAAATATTGGCAGGTAAAGTCAAGGGAAACCCAAAGATGTTTTATCAGCACATTAAGAGCAAGAGGATAATGAAGGAAACGGTGGAGACCATCAGAGATGTACAAGGAGACTTATGCCCGGATGCAGAAGATGTGGGCGGGGTTCTCAATGAGTTATTTGTTTCTCTTCACAAAGGAGAGGGTTGACATAGAAATTGTAGTTAAAGAGGAGGAGTTTGAAAAAATTAGATACGATAATGAGAGAGGAAGTACTAGAGGGTCTGACATTCTTCAAAGTGGATAAATCACCAGGGCCAAATGGATTGTATCCCAGGTTGTAGAAGGAAGCCAGGGAGGAAATAGCAGATGCTTTGAGGATCATCTTCAAATACTCATTAGCAACAGGAGAGGTACTAGACGACTGGAGGTCTGCGGACATTGTACCAGTGTTTAAAAAGGGTGCGAGGGGTAGGCCAAATAATTATAGGCCAGTCAGTCTGAACTCCTTGGTGGGTAAATTGTTAGAATCAATTCTGAGAGACAGGATAAACTGCCACTTAGAAAGGCATGGATTAATCAGGGATAGTCAGCATGGATTTGTTAAGGGAAGGTCGTGTCTTACTAACTTAACTGAGTTTTTTGAGTAAGTAACAAGAAGGATTGATGAGGATAGCGCAGTGGATGTAGTCTACATGGATTTTAGTAAGGCATTTGACAAAGTCCCACATGGCAGACTGGTCAGTAAAATGAAAGCCCATGGGATACAGGGGAATGTGGCAGGTTGGATCCAGAACTGGCTCAGGGCCAAGAAACAAAGGGTAATGGTCGACGGATGTTTTTGTGAATGGAAAGCTGTTTCCAGTGCGTTCTACAGGGCTCAGTGTTGGGTCCCTTGCTGTTTGTGGTATATTTTAATGATTTGGACTGAAACGTGGGAGTCATGATTGGGAAATTTGACACAAAAATTGGCCGTGTAGTTGATAGTGAAGAGGGTAGTCGTAGACTCCAGGAAGATATCACAGAATCACACAGAATCACAGAATAATACAGTGCAGAAGAGGCCCTTCGGCCCATCGAGTCTGCACCGATGCATTAAAGACACCTGACCTGTCTACCTAATCCCATTTGCCAGCACTAGGCCCATAGCCTTGAATGTTATGACATGCCAAGTGCTCATCCAGGTACTTTTTAAAGGACATGAGGCAACTCGCCTCTACCACCCTCCCAGTCAGTGCATTCCAGACCGTTACCACCCTCTGGGTAAAAAAGTACTTCCTCAACTCCCCCTGCCCCTCACCTTAAACTTGTGACCCCCAGTAACTGACCCTTCAACTAAGGGGAACAGCTGCTCCCTATCCACGCCCCTCATAATCTTGTACACCTCGATCAGGTCACCCCTCAGTCTTCTTTGCTCCAGCGAAAACAACCCAAGCCTATCCAACCTCTCTTCATAACCTAAATGTTCCATCCCAGGCAACATCCTGGTGAATCGCCTCTGCACCCCCCTCCAATGCAATCACATCCTTCCTATAATGTGGCGACCAGAATTGCACACAGTACTCCAGCTGTGGCCTTACCAAAGTTCTGTACGACACCAACATGACCTCCCTGCTTTTGTAATTTATTTATTTATTGATACAGCACTGAAACAGGACCTTCGGCCCACCGAGTCTGTGCCGACCATCAACCACCCATTTATACTAATCCTACATTCCTACCACATCCCCTATATTCCCCTACCACCTACCTATACTAGGGGCAATTTACAATGGCCAATTTACCTATCAACCTGCAAGTCTTTGGCTGTGGGAGGAAACCAGAGCACGCGGTGAAAACCCACGCAGTCACAGGAAGAACTTGCAAACTCCACACAGGTGTTACCCAGAATTGAATCCGGGTCCCTGGAGCTGTGAGGCTGCGGTGCTAACCGCTGCGACACTGTGCCGCCTCAATTAATAAAGGCAAGTGTCCCATATGCCTTTTTCACCACCCTATTAACCTGCCCTTCTGCCTTCAGAGATCTATGGACAAACACGCCAAGGTCCCTTTGTTCCTTGGAACTTCCCAGTGTCAGACCATTCATTGAATACTTCCGTGTCACCTTCCAAAGTGTATCACCTCACACTTTTCAGGGTTAAATTCCATCTGCCACTTTTCTGCCCATTTGACCATCCCGTCTATATCTTCCTGTCACCCAAGACACTCAACCGCACTGTTAACCACTCGGCCAATCTTTGTGTCATCCGCGAACTTACTGATCCTACCTCCCACATAGTCATCTATGTCGTTTATATAAATGACAAACAATAGGGGATCCAGCACAGATCCCTGTGGTACGCCACTGGACACTGGCTTCCAGTCACTAAAACAGCCGTCTGTCATCACTCTCTGTCTCCTACAGCTAAGCCAATTTTGAATCCACCTTATCAAGTTACCCTGTATCCCATGTGCATTTACTTTCTCAATAAGTCTTGATAAGATCAATGGTTTGGTTGAGTGGGTGGAAAAGTGGCAAATGAAATTCAATCCAGATAAGTGTGAGGTAATGCATTTGGAAAGGACACAATAAACAGGAGGATATTGAGAGGGGTAGAAGAAGTGAGAAACTTTGGAGTGCATGTCCACAGGTCCCTGAAGGTGGCAGGACAGGTGAAGAAGGCATATGGAATGCTTTCCTTTATTGGCCGAGGTATCGTGTACAAAAGCAGGGATGTAATGCTGGAACTGTATAAATTGCTGGTTGGGCCACAGCTGGAGTATTGTGTATAGATCTGGTCACCACATTACAGGAAGGACATAATTGGTCTGGAGAGAATGCAGAGGAGATTTACAGGAATGTTGCCAGGGCTTGAAAGTTGCAGCTATGAGGAAAGATTGGATCGGCTAAGGTTGTTTTCTTTAGAACAGAGGAGGCTGAGGGGTGACTTAATAGAGGCGTACAAAATTATCAAAGGGCCTAGATAGAGTAGAAAGGAAGAACCTGCTTCCCCTAGCAGAGAGGTCAATTACCAGGAGGCACAGATTTAAGGTGATTGGTAGAAGGATTAGAGGGATCATGATGAAAAACATTTTCACCCAGAGGTTGGTGGGTGTCAGGAATTCACTGCCAGGAATGTTGGTAGAGGCAGAAACCCTCAATTCTTTTAAAAGGTACCTGGACATGCACCTGAAGTGCTGTAACCTGCAAGGCTATGGACCAGGTGCCGGAAAGTGGCATTAGATTAGGCGGCAAGATTTTTCTGCAGGCATGGACAAGATAGGCTGATTGGCCTCCTTCTATGCTGTAATTCTTCTATGGTTTTGTTGTTCTAAATCCTTTGAAGATGTGAACCACAACAGAGAAAAGTATCCTACATCAAACAAGGTTTAAGAAGAATACTGGGCCCCAACGAAAAGCAAGACCTACTTAAAATCAAGGACTCTACAGCGAGCTCGAAGACCAGTAACAAAAACCATCTTCAGATATTGCCTCAAACTTTTCCACTTTATTTCTTCTGCTCTTTTTTGTCTCTATCTGCATGTGTGTATTGCGTATGCATGCTAGCATGGGCGCATCGGGTATCCGTCGGCCTTAACCTGTGGCTCAGAAGGGAAGGGGGGAGAAAAGGAGAGCGATAGTGATAGGAGATTCAATGGTTAGAGGAACAGACAGGAGATTCTGTGGTCGCGAACGAGACTCCCGGATGGTATGTTGCCTCCCGGGTGCCAGGGTCAGGGATGTCTCGGATCGAGTCTACGGGATTCTTAAGGGGGAGGGGGAGCAGTCAGAAGTCGTGGTACACATCGGTACCAATGACATAGCTCGGAAAAGGGATGAGGACCTGAAAAGCAAATATAGGGAATTAGGTTGGAAGCTAAAAGGCAGGACGAGCAGAGTAGTAATCTCAGGATTGGTAGCGGTGCCACGTGCTAGTGAGGCGAGAAACAGAGAGCAAGTGCAGCTGAACACGTGGCTACAGAGCTGGTGTCGGAGGGAGGGCTTCAGATATGTGATCATTGGGATACCTTCTGGGGAAGGTGGGACCTGTACAAGAAGGACAGGTTGCATCTGAACTGGAGGGGCACCAATATCCTGGGCGGGAGGTTTGCTAGAGCTCTTCGGGAGGGTTTAAACTAGTTTGGCAGGGGGGTGGGAACCGGAGCTACGCATCAGTGGATGGGGTAGCTGTTGAACAGGCAGATACCGAGTGCAGAGAGTCTGTGAGGAAGGTTAGACAGTTGACAGGGCAAAGTTGCAGCCAGTAAGATGGGTTGAAGTGTGTCTATTTTAATGCAAGAAGTGTCAGGAATAAGGGTGATGAACTTAGAGCATGGATCAGTACGTGGAGCTATGATATTGTGGCCATTACAGAGACGTGGATATCGCACGGGCAGGAATGGATGTTGGATGTTCCAGGGTTTGGATGTTTCAAAAGGAATAGGGAGGGAGGTAAAAGAGGTGGGGGAGTGGCATTGCTAATCAGGGATAGTATCACAGCTACAGAAAGGGAGGTCGTCAAGGAGGGTTTGTCTACTGAGTCATTATGGGTGGAAGTCAGAAACAGGAAAGGAGCAGTCACTTTATTGGGAGTTTTCTACAGACCCCCCAATAGCAACAGAGACATGGAGGAACAGATTGGGAGGCAGATTTTGGAAAGGTGCAGAAGTAACAGGGTTGTTGGCATGGGTGACTTCAACTTCCCTAATATTAATTGGAACCTCCGTAGTGCAAATAGTTTGGATGGAGCAGTTTTTGTCCGGTGTGTCCAGGAAGGTTTCCTGACTCAATATGTAGATAGCCGACTAGAGGGGAGACTATGTTGGACTTGGTGCTTGGCAACGAACCAGGCCAGGTGGCAGATCTCTCGGTGGGAGAGCATTTTGGTGATAGTGATCACAACTCCCTGACCTTTACTATAGTCATGGAGAGGGACAGGAGCAGACGGGATGGGAAAATGTTTAATTGGGGAAGGGGAAGTTACAATGCTATTAGGCAGGAACTGGGGAGCATAAATTGGGAACAGATGTTCTTAGGGAAATGCACAGAAATGTGGAGGTTGTTTAGGGAGCACTTGCTGCGACTGCTGGATAGGTTTGTCCCGATGAGGCAAGGAAGGGATGGTAGGGTGAAGGAACCTTGGATGACAAGAGATGTGGAACAGCTAGTCAAGAGGAAGAAGAAAGCTTACTTAAGGTTGAGGATGCAAGGATCAGACAGGGCTCTAGAGGGTTACAAGGTAGCCAGGAAGGAACTGAAGAATGCACTTAGGAGAGCTAGAAGGGGACATGAAAAAGTCTTGGCGGGTAGGATTAAGGAAAATCCCAAGGCGTTCTACACTTATGTGAGGAACAAGAGGATGGCCAGAGTGAGGGTAGCGCCGATCAGGGATAGTGGAGGGAACTTGTGCCTGGAGTCGGAGGAGGTAGGGGAGGTCCTAAATGAATACTTTGCTTCAGTATTCACTAGTGAGAGCGACCTGGTCGTTTGTGAGGACAGCATGAAACAGGCTGATATGCTCGAACAGATTGATGTTAAGAGGGAGGATGTGCTGGAAATTTTGAAAGACATGAGGACAGATAAGTTCCCAGGGCCAGACGGGATATACCCAAGGATATTACGGGAAACGAGGGAAGAGATTGCCACGCCTTTGGCGATGATCTTTGCGTCCTCACTGTCCAATGGAGTAGTACCAGATGATTGGAGGGTGGCAAATGTTATTCCCTTGTTCAAGAAAGGGAATAGGGATAACCCTGGGAATTATAGACCAGTCAGTCTTACGTCGGTAGTGGGCAAATTATTGGAGAGGATTCTGAGAGACAGGATTTATGATTATTTGGAAAAGCATAGTTTGATTAGAGACAGTCAGCATGGCTTTGTGAGGGGCAGGTCATGCCTCACAAGCCTTATTGAATTCTTTGAAGATGTGACAAAATACGTTGATGAAGGAAGAGCAGTGGATGTGGTGTATATGGATTTTAGCAAGGCGTTTGATAAGGTTCCCCATGGTAGGCTCATTCAGAAAGTAAGGAGGCATGGGATACAGGGAAAGTTGGCTCTCTGGATACAGAATTGGCTGGCACATAGAAGACAGAGGGTGGTAGTAGATGGAAAGTATTCAGCCTGGAGCTCGGTGACCAGTGGTGTTCCGCAGGGATCTGTTCTGGGACCTCTGCTCTTTGTGATTTTCATAAATGACTTGGAAGTGGAAGGCTGGGTTAGCAAGTTTGCCGATGACACGAAGGTTGCTGGAGTTGTGGATAGTGTGGAAGGCTGTTGTAGGTTGCAACGGGACATTGACAGGAATCAGAGCTGGGCTGAGAAGTGGCAGATGGAGTTCAACCTGGAAAAGTGTGAAGTGATTCATTTTGGAAGGTTGAATTTGAATGCGGAATACAGGCTTAAAGACAGGATACTTGGTAGTGTGGAGGAACAGAGGGATCTTGGGGTCCATGTCCACAGATCGCTCAAAGTTGCCACCCAAGTTGATAGGGTTGTTAAGAAGGCGTATGGTGTGTTGGCTTTCATTAACAGGGGGATTGAGTTTAAGAGCCGTGAAGTTATGCTGCAGCTCTATAAAGCCCTGGTTAGACCACACTTGGAATATTGTGTTCAGTTCTGGTCGCCTCATTATAGGAAGGATGTGGAAGCTTTAGAGAGGGTGCAGAGGAGATTTACCAGGATGCTGCCCGGACTGGAGGGCATGTCTTACGAAGAAAGGTTGAGGGAGCTAGGGCTTTTCTCATTGGAGCGAAGAAGGATGAGAGGTGACTTGATAGAGGGGTACAAGATGATGAGAGGCATAGATAGAGTGGATAGTCAGAGACTTTTTCCCAGGGTGGAAAGGGCTATCACCAGGGGGCATAATTTTAAGGTGATTGGAGGAAGGTTTCGGGGAGATGTCAGAGGTAGGTTCTTTACACAGAGAGTGGTGGGTGCGTGGAATGCACTGCCAGCGGTGGTAGTAGAAGCAGATACATTAGGGGCATTTAAGCGACTCTTGGATAGGTACATGGATGATAGTAGAATGAAGGGTAGGTAGTTAGTTTCATCTTAGAGTAGGTTAAAGGTTCGGCACAACATCGTGGGCCGAAGGGCCTGTACTGTGCTGTACTGTTCTATGTTCTATGTTCTTAACCGAATTAGAGTTTAAGTTTAATAAAGTTCAACCTTTTTTCTTTAAACCTAAGAAAGCCTGTTTGTGCTGGTTTCTTTGCCTTACAATTGGAAAGCAGTGAACAAGGATTCACTAAGGGGGAGCTGAAAAACAGTGTATTTAAAATAAAACCTTGTTACGGTAAGACCAGGTGCAGGGAACCCGCAACCCCTTTCTCACCTGGTCATAACACCAGGTAATCGGCTTTTAGTGATGTTGGTCGAGGGATGCATTTTGGCCCCACAACATCAGGGAGAATTCCCCTGCTCTTCAAAATAGCACCATGGGAGTTTTACATCCACGAGAGGGCAAAGGGGGCCTCCAGTTATAATATTTCGTTTGAGAGACATCACCTTCAACAACACAGTGCTGCACTGGGAGTGCTGGCCTGGATTCTGTGTACACAGCTCTGGAGTGGAACCTGAACCCACAACAATCTGAATCAGATGCAAGAGTGCTACCCAGTGAGATCTGGGGCCCCCCAGGGATCTCTACTTGGCTCCCTCCTATTTCTCATCTACATGCTGCCCCTCGGTGACATCATCCGAAAGCACTGCGTTAGTTTTCACACGTACACTGACAACACTCAACTCCACCTCACCACCACTTCTCTCAACCTCTCCACTGTTGCTAAATTATCAGACTGCTTATCTGATATCCAGTATTGGATGAACAGACATTTCATTCAACTAAGTATTGGAAAGACTCAAGCCATTGTTTTTGGTCCCTGCTCCAAACTTTGTTCCCTAGTTACCGACTCCATCCCTTTCCTTGGCAACAGTCTGAAAATAAGCCAGTCTGTTCACAACCTTGGTGTCATATTTGACCCCATGATGAGCTTTTGACCCCATATCCATGACATCACCAAGACTGCCTATTTCCATTTCTGTAACATCTCCTGACTTCACTCTGCCTCAGCTCATCTGCTGCTGAAACCCTCATTCGTGCCATCATCACCTCTAGACTTGACTATTCCAATGCAGTCCTGGCTGGTCTCCCACATTCTCCTCTCTGTAAACTTGAGGTCATCCAAACTCTGCTGCTTGTGTCTTAACTTGCACCATGTCCCATTCACCCATCACCCTGTGTTTGCTGACCTACATTAGCTCCCGGTCAAGTAACATCTTGATTTTATTGTTTTCAAATCACAAAATCA
Organism: Heterodontus francisci; assembly: GCF_036365525.1. Classification (NCBI taxonomy): domain Eukaryota; kingdom Metazoa; phylum Chordata; class Chondrichthyes; order Heterodontiformes; family Heterodontidae; genus Heterodontus; species Heterodontus francisci. Next base: position 117,821,252 of record NC_090380.1, on the reverse strand, counting down.
TAGAATTGTTACAGCATAGAAGGAGGCCATTCAGCCCATCGTGTCATGCACCAATTTTCCAAATGAGCAATTCACTTCGTGCCAGTCCCTGCCTTCTCCCCCTAACCCTGCACATTCTTCCTTTTCAGAAAACAGTCTAATTCCATTTTGAATGCTTCAATTGATCCTGCCTCCACCCACTCTCCGGCAACACATTCCAGACCTTAACCACTCACTGCGTGAAAAAGTTTTTCCTCCTGTCGCATTTGCTTCCTTTGCCAATGACTTTAAATCTGTGCCCTTTTGTTCTTGATCCTTTCACGAGTGGGAACAGTTTCTCTCTATCTACTCTGTCCAGACCCCTCATGATTTTGAATACCTCTATCAAATCACCTCTCAGCCTTCTCTTCTCCAAGGAAAACAGTCCTAACTTCTCCAATCTACCTTCATAACTGAAATTCCTTATCCCTGGAACCATTCTCGTGGATCTTTTCTGTACTCTCTCCAATGTCTTCACATCTTTCCTAAAGTGCGGCACCAAGAATTGGACGCAATACTCCAGCTGAGGCCAAACTAGTGTCTTATATAAGTTCAATATAACTTCCTTGCTCTTGTATTTTATGCCCCGATTAATCAAGCCCAGGATACTGTATACTATATTAACCATGCTCTCAACCTTCAATGAATGCACATATACACCCAGGTCCCTCTGCTCCTGCACCCCCTTTAGAATTGTACCCTTTATTCTATATTGTCTCCCCATTTCTTCCTACCAAAATGAATCACCTCATGTTTCTCTGCATTGAACTTTATCTGCCACTTGTTCGTCCATTTCACCAACTTGTCTATGTCCTTTTGAAGTTCTACACTATCCTCTTCACAATTCACAATGCTTCCAAGTCTTGTATCAACAAATTTTGAAATTGTGCCCGGCACGCCAAGGTCTAGGTCACAGGAAAATCAAGGGTCCCAACACTGATCCCCGAGGAACTCCACTACAAACCTTCCTCCAGCCCGAAAAACATCCATTAGCCACTACTCTTTGTTTCCTGTCACTCAGTCAATTTCGTATCCATGTTGCTACCGTCCCTTTTATTCCATGAGCTACAAGTTTGCTCACAAGTCTGTTGTGCAGCACTGTATCAAATGCCTTCTGAAAGTCCATGTACACCACATCAACAACATTGCCCTCATCACCCCTCTCTGTTACCTCCTCAAAAAACTTAATACACTTAAAATTTAACAGGTTTGTTAAACACGATTTTCCATTAACAAACCTGTGCTGGCTTTCCTTAATTAACATGCATTTGTCTATGGACCTATTAATTTTATCCCAAATTATTGTTTCTATAAGTTTCCCCACCGCTGAAGTAAAACTGACTGGCCTGGAGTTGCTGGGCTTATCTTTACATCTTTACACATCTTTATCTTAAGGGTGTAACATTTGCAATTCTCCAGTCCTCTGGCATTACCCCTCAGTCTAAGGAAGACTGGAAAATTTTGGCCAGTGCCTCTGCAATTACCAGTCTCACTTCCCTCAGTATCCCTGAATGCATCTCATCTGGTCCTGGTGTTTTAACAACTTCAAGTATAGACAGCCTATCTAATACCTCCTCTTTATCAATTTTAAATCCTTCTAGTGTATTAATTACCTCCTCTTTCACCGTGGCCTGGGTAGCATCTTCTTCTTTGGTAAAGACAGATGTAAAGTATTCATTTAATACCTCAGCTATGCTCCTGCCTCTGTGTGTAAATCCCCTTTTTGGTCCCTAATCGACCCTACTCCTTGTACCAAATTTTTACTATTTCTATGCCTATAGAAGACTTTGAGATTCCCTTTTATACTCACTGCCATTCTCTTTTCATACTCCCTCTTTACATCTGTTATATGCTTTTTCACTTCCCCTCTGAACCTTCCATATTCAGCCTGGTTTTCCATTGTATTATCCAGCTGACAACTATCATAAGCACACTTTGTCTTCTTCATCTTCATCGCTATCTCTTTTATCATCCAGGTAGCTCTAGATTTATTTGTCCTACCTTTCCCTTTCAAGGGAATATACCTTGACTGTGCCCGAATTCATCTCTTCTTTGAAGGTAGTCCATTGTTCAGCTACCGTTTCTCCTGCCAACCTTCGATTCCAATTTATTCGGCCCGGATCCATTCTTACCCCATTGAAGTTGGCTTTCCTCCAGTTAATTATTCTTACTCTAGATTGTTCTTTGTCCTTTTCCATAACCAACCTAAACCTTATGATACAATTATCACTGTCCCCTAAATGTTTTCCTATTGATATTTGATCCACTTGACACACCTCATTCCCAAGAATCAGGTCTTGCAGTACCTCCCCTCTCATTGGACTGGAAATATACTGCTGTAGAAAATTGTCCTGAAGTTTGATGCTCTTCATCCTTTCCACTAGTCGGTGGCCTATAGATGACACTGAGCAATGGAATTGCACCTTTTTTGTTCCTTAGCTCTAGCCAAATAGATTCTGTTCTTGACCCGTCTGGGACATCCTCTCTCCAGCACTGTAATGTTCTCCTTAATCAATACTGCCAATCCTCCCCCTTTGTTCCCTTTCCTATCTTTCTTGAACACCTTGTATCCATGAATTTTTAACACCCAATCCTGCCCTTCTTACAGCCAGGTCTCAACATCATATTTCCACCTGTCAAGCTGTGCCTGTAACTCGCCAATCTAATTAACCACACTCTGTGCATTCACATACATGCACATTAACCCTGGTTTTGACTTTATTACTTCCTCCCTTACTGACTTACTATTCCCTATTCGAGTGTGATCATTCTCTCCCAGTATTCTGTGCACCTTGGTAGTACTGTCTAACACTCTCACCTTATGCATCTTATTTCTCTTTTCTATTTCTATATGCTGGTGCCCATCCCCCTGCCAATTTAGTATAAAACCTCCCCACACTAGTGCAGCTCCCCATGAGGACATTGGTCCCAGTTCTGTTGCAATGCATCCCATCCCTTTTGAATCGGTGCCTCCTGCCCCAGAACTGGTCCCAATGCCCAAAGAATCTGAAGCCCTCTCTCCTGCACCATGCTTCAAGCCACGCATTGATCCTCCCTATCTTCCAGGATCAAAGAATGGTACAGCTCAGAAGGAGGCTTATAAACTGAGAGAGGGGAATATGCAGCGAGACCTGGCTGTTCTCGTATACCAGTCGTTGAAGGTAAGCATGCAGGTCCAACAGGCGGTAAAAAAGGCAAATGGTATGTGGTCCTTCATAGTGAGAGGATTGGAGTACAGGAGCAGGGATGTCTTGCTGCAATTATACAGGGCCTTGGTGAGGCCACACTTGGAATATTGTGTGCAGTTTTGATCTCCTTATCTGAGGAATGATGTTCTTGCTATAAAGGGAGTGCAGCGAAGGTTTACCAGACTGATTCCTGGGATGGCAGGACTGACATACGAGGAGAGATTGAGTCAGTTAGGATTATATTCACTGGAGTTCAGAAGAGTGAGGGGGGATCTCATAGAAACCTATAAAATTCTAACAGGACTTGACAGGGTAGATGCAGGAAGGATGTTCCCGATGGTGGGGGAGTCCAGAACCAGGGGTCATCGTCTAAGGATACGGGGTAAACCTTTCAGTACTGAGATGAGGAGAAACTTCTTCACCCAGAGAGTGGTGAGCCTGTGGAATTCGCTACCACAGAAAGCAGTTGAGGCCAAAACATTGTATGTTTTCAAAAAGGAGTTAGATATAGCTCTTGGGTCTAAAGGGATCAAAGGGTATGGGGTGAAAGCGGGAACAGGTTACTGAGTTGGATGATCAGCCATGATCATAATGAATGGCGGAGCAGGCTCGAAAGGCTGAATGGCCTACTCCATCTCCTATTTTCTATGTTTCTATGTTTCTAGGCCATTCAGCCCATCGAGTTTGCACCATCTCTTTCAAAGAGTAATCCAATTGGTCTACTTGACTGCTGCTTCCCGTAACCCTGCAATTTGTTCTTCTTTAAGCATTTGAACAATTCCCTTTTCGAGGCTCCTTTTGAATTTGTATTCTTCACCCCATCAGCCAAATCCTAACCCCACGTTGCGTAAAAAAATGTCCTTATTTTGTCTCTGGTTCTTTTAAATCTATATCCTCTCATTAATGGAAACTGTTTCTCTTTATTTACTCTATCTAAACCCTTCAAGATTTTAACCACCTCGATCACATCTCCTCTTAGGCTTCTCTGCTCTAAGGAGAACAACTCCAACTTCTCCACTCTATTCACAGAACAGTAATTACTGATCCCTGGGACCAGTCGAGTAAATCTCTTCTGACCATCTCCAAAGCCATCATTTCCTTCTTAAAGTTTGCTGCCCAGAATTGGACAGTAAACTAGTGCTTTATATACATTTAGCATAACATTTATAAAGTCCAGGATCCCATATTCTTTATTAACTGCTTTATCAACCTGTCCTGCCACCTTCTAAGTTTTTTGCACAAAGCCCCAGGTTTCTCTCTTTTCTTGCAGCCCCTTTAAAGTTGTACCATCTCGCTAGTTTTGTCTCTCCTTAAGAGCCAAGAAAAAGGACTGTATGATTTGGGGATGCTTCAAGAATGTAACTGTCTAGAATACCTTTCATGGCCCTGCACACAGAGATGCATGGAGCAAAAAGTCCAGGAAGATGCACTGGATAGACAATGTCAAGCGTGACTTTTCACTGAAACTAAAACATAGAAAGACAGAAAGAAAGAAATCTAATTGATATATGTCAGTGTGGGCATAGTCTAGTATCTTCCTTATTTTAAAGACGATGATTCAAGCACCCCCAAGTCTACACTTTTCTAAAAAAAAAACAGAGAACTTGCATTTCCATAGCACCTTTCATGACTTTAGGATGTCTCAAAGCACCTTACAGTCACTGTGATGTGCGACAGACAGATGACTAAAGCGGCTAGGCTCATTCAGAACTGACAGTAGTGAAGTGAATTCATTGTCGCTGTTGAGCTGACGGTTGGGAACGTAGAAATAGTAAAAGGATATGGGACATGCTGGGAGATGTGATGAGGTGGTGCGTCAGTACAGGTTCTTTCTACTTAACTTTGTGCAGTCTCACAGAACACTCAGAAAAGCCAGACCCATTTCTGGCCACATTCCAACCTGTGACACATCCCAAAGTGGGAGCGCAAAAGTCACACTGCAGCACAATTGCTCTGGGAATTGCTTATTCTGAAGTAACTCTCCACTGCCCCACCAATACCCAGTTAATCGATTCGATTACAATTTAGTTAATGGCTTGCAAATTCAGGAAGTATAAGATGATTGGACTCTCTCACACTGCAGTTATTTAGAATGTCCCAGGGGCTTGTGGAACGAGATTACAAGTGAGATTTAATGAAACGAAACACATTTTAAATCTATTCAATCCATTACCCTATTAAAAATCTGATTTAACTTAATTTTTAAGTGTGTTTGTTTAATCTTGCAAATCTTGTTCAAAATTTCAGATATTTATGATTTAAATCAGTGCAGCTTCAATCTATAAAAAAAATGGCTCTAAACTCAAATACTGAGTAACTTTTGCTGATATTCCTTGGGGGTTAAATTGATATTTGTTGCATTCAACACTGAAATTGTGAAAGGCCCATTTCGTGCTCTCTTTGAAGACCAGTTTCATCCACTTGCTCCTGACTAGGTTACAGACTGACCCCCAATGAATGGGGACTAGGTCAATCAAAAGATTGGGTAGAATGGGTTTATATTCTCTGGAGTTTAGAAGAATGAGACATTTTTCTTATTCGTTCGTGAGATGTGGGCGTTGCTGGTAAGGCCAGCATTTATTGCCCACCCCTAAAAGGAAGTGATTTCATTGAAACATATAAAATTCTTAGAGGGCCTGATAGGGTAGATGCTGAGGGGTCATTTCCCCTGGCTGGAGAGCTGAAAATGAGGGAGCATAATCTCAGTATAAGGGGTCGGCCAATTCGGACTGAGATAAGGAGAAGTTTCTTCACTCAGAAGGTTGTGAATCTTTGGAATTCTCTATCCTGGAGAGCTGTGGATGCTCAGTCATCATGTATATTCAAGACGGAGATCAATAGATTTTTGGATACTAGGGATCAAGGGATTATGGGGATGAGGCCGGTAAGTGGTCTTGACGTACAAGATCAGCCATGATATTGAATGAGAAGGCTTGAACTATATGGCCCACTCCTGCTCCTACTTCTTATGATCTTAGAGTGACCCCCAGTGAATGAGGACTGGGTCACAGCAATTCCTCGTGTGACCTGCCTCTTACTGGTGTTTCCAGAAGAAAAGTCCCAGGTGGTTCAGATTCAGATGATGTGAGAGCACAGGTCAAATCGTGCCAAGCTGCACTTTGTTGAGTTGTCCTCTAGTTGGTATGGCATCTCTGCGGGAGTGTGCAGGAGCCAGGTGGCATAAACACCTGTGGACAATCTGACAAGAAGTGCAGTTGAGCATTGAGATTCATTGAACTACCGGTAAGAGGAACACAGCTCCAACCTCAAGCATTCATTACCTTCAGAAAGACATCAAGAGAAAACACAGCCAAGAAAAGCAGCTCTCTTGGACAAAGTAACTGGTGGTTTAAATCATAGAATCTTACTGCACAGAAGGAGGCCATTTGGCCCATTGTGCCTGTCCTGGCTCTTTTGCAGAGCTATCCAATCAGTCTCACTCCCCTGTTCTTTCCCCATAGCCCTGCAAATTTTTCCGATTCAAGTATTTATTCAATTCTCTTTCGAAAGTTACAATTGAATCTGCTTCTGCTGCGCTTTCAGGCAGTGCATTCCAGATCACAACAACTCACTGCATAAAAACATTTCTCCTCACAACTTCTCTGGTTCTTTTGCCAATTACCTTAAATCTGTATCCACTGGTTACCAACCCTCCTGCCACTGCAAACAGTTCCTCCCTATTTACTCTAACAAAACATCTCATAATTTTGACCATCACAGTAGCATGCATTTCAGTGGAAGCCAGTTAAGTACATGAGGGAGAAAGGAATAGAGGAATATGCTGATAGGGTGATATGAAGTTGGGTTTGAGGAGGCTCATATGGGGCATAAACACCAGCGTAGACTGGTTGGGTTGAAAGACCTGTTTCTGTGGTGTGAGTACTGTATAATTCTATGTAAAATGAGACTATGCCTACGTCCACATCAAAACACGGCATAAATTCAAAGTGTGAAATACCTGTATTAGAGGTCCCAGGGTCCCCAATTATATTACAAACCTTACTAGCCAAATCCACCCGACATACAACCTGACTAGTGAGGTATCTCAACCCATCAGAAATCAGGACCTCATTCCTTGCCCAATTATAACTGATAGAGAGTGAAGTCTCTGGAGATTTTTTAACCAATTGCATTTCATTATTGCGCAGATTGCGTCTTGTGACTTTAATCTAGCAATCAGCGTGCACCATACTGTGCTGTCTAACATTTTATATTTATATATGATGAATTATATGTACACACACACACACAGGTACAACATGCCATTGCAATTAAAAAAGAATGAGATTTGCAGAATGAGAAGCTGTCCGATTAAGACAATTTGAATTTATATGAAGAGCGTGCGAGTGAGACAGACTGTCTTTCATTTGATCTGAGAGCTTTCTGCTTCTTAGTGGGCTCCTTAAGAGACCATTGTGTGGATTTATATTGATTTTGAATTGTAGTGGCTGACAAGTTTGTAATAAACTTTTTACTGCTTAACAGTAATCAATCAGGCTTAGGAGCTCCTCTGTCAGAAACCGCCTTCAATTACCTCAGCACTGATATCGGAGATAATTATACCTTGTTCAGAAAGTCACAGAATGTATCCAGGAATAACCTCCAAATGAAGCTGCCCATTCGCAAATGCTTCAAACTGCACTGGGTAGGTATGTGTGATGGCAGCAGGAATACATGATTACATAGAATTTACAGCACACAAACAAGCCATTCGGCCCCACTGCTCCATCCTGGTGATTATGCTCAACATGAGCCTCCTCCCAACCTACTCCACCTCACCCTATCAGCATATCCTTTCTCCCTTATGTGTTTATCCAGCTTCTCCTTAAATCCAATCTATTCACCTCAATCACTCCCTATGGTAGTGATTTCCACATTCTCACCACTCTCTGGTTAAAGAAGTTTCTCCTCAATTCCCCATTGGATTTATTAGTGACTATCTTATATTAATGACCCTTCATTTTGGACTTCCCCCACAAATGGAAGCATCTTCTCTACATCTACCTTGTTGAACCCTGTCATAATTTTAAAGACTTCTATCAAATCACTGCTCAGCTTTCTCTTTTCTGGAAAGATGAGCCTAAGCCTATTCAGCCTTTCCTAATAGTTATAACTTCTCAGTTCCAGTATGATCCTTGTAAATCTTCTTTGCACCTTTTCCAGTGCCTTTATATTCTTTTTTTTAATATGGAGACTTAGGGCTCCAAGTGTAAAATCTCTTCCAGTGGAGACCTCACTGAAAATATTTCAAATTGTTGACATGCACTGGTGGAAATAAAGGCAAAGCAAAATAAACGATTATTTGATCAATAATCCATTATGCCCGATGATTAATAGATCAGAGCTGTAATGGATTATGTGCATTTTACAGACACATGGTCAGAATGCTTCAAACAGCTTCACAGACAACACAGGGGCTTTGTTTGGGGTGCAATAATTCAACCTTTGCCCCCTTCGTCCCTCCCGAGCAGGAGGAGGTTAGACAGGTCCAGTGACATGAGGCTAGAATCTGGTCCCGAAATGCAGTCCTTGCAGCTTACGCTGCTGCGGTTAATATGCTTTGCCCACTAGACATGGTGGACAGAAAAAATAAAATGACAAAAAAAATTTAAAACAAGATAGGAACTCTCCATCGTGCGACCAATTGTTAGCATGTTGCCAGAATCTCATCACCTAGCCAATTAGGGAAGGGAGTGTAGATAGTCTCGGTCATGTCGTTATCAAAAAGGAGGAGGTGTTGGGTGTCTTGCAAAGCATTACGGTAGATAAGTCCCCAGGGCCTGATGGGATCTACCCCAGAATACTGAGGGAGGCAAGGCAAGAAATTGCTGGGGCCTTGACAGAAATCTTTGCATCCTCATTGGCTACAGGTGAGGTCCCAGAGGACTGGAGAATAGCCAATGTTGTTCCTTTGTTTAAAAAGGGTGGCAAGGATAATCCAGGAAATTATAGGCCGGTGAACCTTACGTCAGTCGTAGGGAAACTATTAGAGAGGATTCTTCGGGACAGGATTTACTCCCATTTGGAAACAAACAAACTTATTAGTGAGAGGCAGCATGGTTTTGTGAAGGGGGGGGGGGGGGGTCGTGTCTCACTAATTTGATTGAGTTTTTTGAGGAAGTGACGAAGATGATTGATGAAGGAAGGGCAGTGGATGTTATCTATATGGACTTCAGTAAAGCCTTTGACAAGGTCCCTCATGGCAGACTGGTACAAAAGGTGAAGTCACACGGGATCAGAGGTGAGCTGGCAAGATGGATACAGAACTGGCTCAGTCACAGAAGACAGAGGGTAGCAGTGGAAGGGTGCTTTTCTGAATGGAGGGCTGTGACTAGTGGTGTTCCGCAGGGATCAGTGCTGGGACCTTTGCTGTTTGTAGTATATATAAATGATTTGGAGGAAAATATAGCTGGTCTGATTAGTAAGTTTGCGGACGACATAAAGGTTGGTGGAGTTGCGGATAGTGATGAGGATTGTCAGAGGATACAGCAGGATATAGATCGGTTGGAGACTTGGGCGGAGAAATGGCAGATGGAGTTTAATCTGGACAAATGTGAGGTAATGCATTTTGGAAGGTCTAATCCAGGTGGGAAGTATACATTAAATGGCAGAACCCTTAGGAGTACTGACAGGCAGAGAGATCTGGGCGTACAGGTCCACAGGTCACTGAAAGTGGCAACGCAGGTGGATAAGGTAGTCAAGAAGGTATACGGCATGCTTGCCTTCATCGGTCGGGGCATAGAGTATAAGAATTGGCAAGTCATGCTGCAGCTATACAGAACTTTAGTTAGGCCACACTTAGAATATTGCGTGCAATTCTGGTCGCCACACTACCAGAAGGATGTGGAGGCTTTAGAGAGGGGACAGAAGAGGTTTACCAGGATGTTGCCTGGTCTGGAGGGCATTAGCTATGAGGAGAGGTTGGATAAACTCGGATTGTTTTCACGGGAACGACGGAGTGGAGGGCGACATGATAGAGGTTTACAAAGTTATGAGCGGCATGGACAGAGTGGATAGTCAGAAGCTTTTTCCCAGGGTGGAAGAGTCCGTTACTAGGGGACATAGGTTTAAGGTGAGAGGGGCAAAGTTTAGAGGGGATGTGTGAGGCAAGTTCTTTACACAGAGGGTGGTGAGTGCCTGGAACTTGCTGCCGGAGGAGGTGGTGGAAGCAGGTACCATAGAGATGTTTCAGAGGCATCTTGACAAATACATGAATAGGATGGGAATAGAGGGATATGGACCCCGGAAGTGCAGAAGGTTTTAGTTTAGGCAGGCATCAAGATCAGTGCAGGCTTGGAGGGGTGAATGGCCTGTTCCTGTGCTGTACTGTTCTTTGTTCTTTGTTCTTTGTTCAATCGCACTTTAATCAGGTGTGAACAGCTGACTGAAAAGGTTTGAAAATCTGACGTTGTCTGAAATCACCAGACTTTTAAATGAGTAAGAACCTATTGAACTGCTTGAAATACATAGAATGACATAGAACATACAGCTGAGAAGAAGCCCATTCAGCTCCACACCATACTTCATCTCCCCCTATGAGCATATTCTTCAATTGCTTTCTCCCTCATGTGTTTGTCCAGCTTACCCTTGAATGCTATTCACCTTAACCACTCCCTGTGATAGTGAGTTCCACATTCTCACCACCAATGTTCCCTCTCATTTTTCTTTGTTGTGTGCATCTTATTCATTTACGTGTGCAGCCCCTTTAAATTCTGTTGCATGACTGCACACGCTCGCTAAGTTAAAGGGGCCAACTTATGCTCGGTCTGCCTGGGAACTTTGCTCACCACTCTTAGGATAAAGAAATAGCCTCTGGGTTTAATACGTGATAAGTGGTTCCTTTGTAATTGGTGTCTGTGGTGATGCCAAACAGTTAGCGCCATTTGTTGCGCTATGGGCAGCTGTGCGGGTAGATATGGATGGTGTAGGTGGTGGGAGCCGTGCTGCATTGACGTCCAGTGGAGGACACACCTCTGGACTGAGTGACCATTGGCTCAGGAGAAGTATTCCTAGCTCTGAGTCAGAAGGGTTGGCTTCAAGCCCTACTCCAGGCAAGCCTGGCAAGTGGGGAACCAGTGCTGAACTGAATACTGGGTTGATGTCCCACGGTGGGAGGTAGTCAGGTCCAATTGGTGTATGGGGCCCCTTCCCCTAGTAGACGATCAGTGGGGGATCTTTAGCCTCAATACCTGGAAGAAGATAGCTCCAAGATAAAAAAAAAAATGCAAGGTAGGCAGTGGGAAACCACCTGAGCCACGCTTCCCTGGTATGTGGCCTATGCATGAGACTTGAGTTAGGAACCACCTCAAGGCAGAGCAGAATGGAAATAAAGGAACGAACTTGTATTTATATAGCACATTTCATGGCTTCAAGACATCCCAAAGTGCTTCATGACTAATGAGATACCATAGTATTAGGCAGAGAAAGGCAAAACAGAGCCAGAATTGAAGTATTCTGGGAAGTTGACTGTACAGATTCAATAGTAACTTTCAATAGGGAATTGTAGAAATACCTGAAGGAGTAAAATTTACAGGAATAAGGGGAAAGAGCCGGGAGGTTGGAACTAATTAGCTCCTTTAAAGAGCTGTCACAGGCCATGATAGCCCAAGTGGCCTTCTACTGTTCTGAGAGATTCTAGTGTAATTAGTATTTTTTAATTAAGGGAGTAACTAATTAATCTAAGGGTAAGTCATGACAGGAGAGCTCAGTCCTGTGATATGCTCCTCCTCCGCTATATGGGAAATTAGGGACGCTTCCAGTGTCCCTGACGACCATGTGTGCAGGAAGTGTATCCATCTGCAGCTACTGGCTCCCCGCATTACGGAGCTGGAGCTGTGGGTGGATTCACTGTGGAGCATCCGCGATGCTGACCATGTTACTGTTGTACATAACGTTGGTTTGGCCGCATTTGGAGTACTGTGTGCAGTTCTGGTCACCGCACTACAGGAAAGATGTGATTAAGCTAGAGAGGGTTCAGAAAAGATTCACAAGGATGTTGCCTGATTTGGAGGGCCTGAGTTATAAAGAGAGATTGGGTAGGCTGGGTCTGTTTTCCCTGGAGCGAAGGAGGCTGAGAGGGGACATGATAGAGGTATATAAAATTATGAGAGGCATAGATAGGGTAGATAGCCAGAGTCTGTTTCCCATGGTAGGGGTGACTAGAGGGCATAGATTTAAGGTGAGGGGGAGGAGGCTTAAAGGGGATCAAAGGGGTAAATTTTTCACACAAAGAATAGTGGGTATCTGGAATGAGCTGCCTGAGGAGGTGGTGGAGGCAGGAACAGTAGCAACATTTAAGAGGCATTTGGACAGGTACTTGAATGAGCAAGGAATAGAGGGATATGGAATTAATGCAGGCAGGTGGGATTAGTATTGATAGGCATTATGGTCGGCATGGCACGTGGTGGGCCGAAGGGCCTGTTTCTATGCTTTACGACCCTATGACTCTCTGACTCTATTCTATGGCATGTGGCTGGGGAGGGCATGTTGGGGAGAGAAGCCATTGCTGGAGATGCTTTGGATACTGCTGGATGGGTGACAATGAAAAGAAGCAAGAGTTGTCCCACCAAGCTGGACAACATTCCCTGTTTCTGAATGACCTGATTTTGTAAAACTAAGCCACGACAATTGAGGTGCCTGAGAGATGCCTCCTGGTTGGTTGAGATCTTCTGATAATCATTAGGTTGCTTGTGTGAATCATCATAATTTTATCAAGTATGTGTCCTCCTTCTCATGTGTACTCTTCATTATACTCATGACTCACTCTCCCAAACTTCAGAAGATAAATCGTCTGAACATTCTCAACCAGAAAGCTTAGCCAGATATTTAATTGGCTTGAACTTAATATTGGGGACAGCTCCTCACTTCAAAAACTATGTTCCAGTTCCTTTTCTTGAAGGAGAGCTATGGGTGGAGTATTCCTTAAAAGGAAGGCGATCTCAAAGGAATCTCGTTCTTTCAAATTTCATTACTTGGCTTAGCGAGAAAAAGAAAAATGAATTTTATTAATGTTTACAGAAAAATCAATTGGATTCAAAGTGAAGTAGACAGGTTACAGAAAGCTCCGGACTAACATATTCAGTGCATTTAATAGGCACACTTTTCTGGGTTTATCTAGGGGAACGATGTTGGTCGTGGGGAGGCAACCAGTGTCCCCATCAAACACTCCCAGGACAGTTACAGCACGGGGCTAGATTCAGAGTAAAGCTGCCTCTACACTCCCAGGGCAGCAATTCTGGTTCTTGGCTCGGAACTGTGGAATTATGCAAATGAGAGGCATCAGTAAACAGTGCTATCGCATCTGTAGTTTGATGGGACGAGACGCTGATGTGTACTGGAGCACTTAGTGTTTGAGAGTCTCCCTATTGCCAGATGAGGTTCCTGTTCTATCTGGCCCTGACAACAACTCTCCTTCCTTCCCTCTAGCACTGTGTGTCACAGTCAGTGAGGTAAGTTCCATTAATAAAGAAGGCTGAGCTCTCCATCATTCTCCCCACCCCACACCCTGAAAACAGCTAATCGTCCTTTGGGGAAACTTTAGCCAGGCTTCCTGCTCCTGCTTGGCAAGTTACATCGAGTATACAGCACAGAAAGAGGCCATTTGCCCAACTGGTCTATGCTGGCATTTATGCACAACATCAGCCTATTCCCTCACATCTAATCCTATCAGCATATTCTTCCATTCCTATCTTCCTCATGTGTTTACCCAGCTTCTCCTTAAATGTATCTATGCTATTCAGCTCAACTACTGTGGTAGCGAGTTTCACATTCTCATCAGTCCCTGGGTGAAGAAGTTTCTTCTGAATTCCCTATTGGATTTCTTGGTGACAGTCTTCTACTGATAGCCTCTAGTTATGCTCTTCCCCAGAAGTGGAACCATCCTCTCTGTATCCACTCTATCAAAACCTTTCATAATTTTAAAATCCTCTATTAGGTCACCCCTCAGCCTTTATTTTTCCAAGAGAAAAGAGACCCAGCCTGTTCATCCTTTCCTGATATGTATACCCATGCATTTCTGGTATCATCTTTGTAAATCTTCTCTGCACTCTCTCCAGTGCCTTTAATCCTTTTTATAATTTGGTGACCAGAACTGCACGCAGTGCTCCAAGTATTGTTTAAACAAGTATTGAAACAAGTTTAGTATAATTTCTCTACTTTTCAGTTCTATCCCTTGTGAAATATCCCCTCGTGCTTGGTTTGCTTTTGTTATGGTCTTATTAACCTGCGTCACTACATTTAGTCATTTGTGTATTTGTACTCCCAGATCCCTTTGCTCCTCCACCCCATTTAGATTCTTATTTTCCAAGTAATTTGTAACCTCCTTAATTTTCTTATCAAAATGTAATACCTCTCAACTATCGGTGTTGAAATTCATTTGCCAATTATATGTCCATTTTATGTCCAAGTTTAGTAAGGCTTTCCTGCAATTTAGTCAAATCATAGAATGGTTGCAGCATAGATGGAGGCCATTCGGCCAGTCATGTCTGTGCTGGCTCTCTGCAAGGGCAACTCAGCTAGTCGTCCTCCCGCACCCTTTCCCCATAGCCCTGCAAATTTTTCTCTTCAGATAATCATCCAATTCCCTTTTGAAAGCCATGATTGAATCTGCCTTCACCACACTCTCAGCCAGTGCATCTCAGATCTTAACCACTCGCTGCATAGAAGTGTTTTTCCTCATGTCACCTTTGGTTCATTTGCCAATCACTTTAAATAAGTATCTTCTGGTTCTCGACCCTTCTACCAATAGAAACAGTTTCTCTCTATCTACTCTGTCTAAACACTTCTCTTCCTGTATTTTGTCACAATCTTCCTCTACATAATTATACCTTCAATTTGGTGTTGTCTTCAAATTTTGAAATTGTACTTCCGATTCCCGAGTCCAAATCACTTATGCAAATTGTAATTATCAGTGGTCCCAGCACCGATCTCTGTGGAAAGCTAACTCCCACCTTTTGCCAATCTGAGTAGCTACCTTTCACCTAAGTCCCTATTTTCTGTTTTGTAGCCAGCTTGCTATCCTTTCTGCCTCTTCTCTCCTGACTCCACATGCTCTGATCTTAATCATGAGTCTGCTGTGATAAACGTGTACAAGATTCTGACAGGCTTGGATAGGGTAGACAAAGAAAAGCTGTTTCCATTAGCTGATGGTGCAGGGACAAGGGGACATAGATTGAAGGTTTTGGTCAAGAGAAGCAGGGAGGATATTAGGAAGAACTTTGTTGCACGGTGAGTGGTAATGACCTAGAACTTGTTGCCCACAAGGGAGGTGGAAGTGGAAATGTGAATGGTTTCAAAAGGAAACTGGATGGCCCTTGAGGTAAATAAACTGACAGGGCTAAGGGGATAGAGCAGGGGAGTGGGACTTATTGGATTTTTGACAGAGAGCCGGCATGGACTTGATGGGCCAAATGGCCTCCTTCTGTGTTGTTATGATACTATGATTCTATGTTTGAAAGCAAATCAACGTCAATATCTTGATTAAACTCAGCTCTGATCTCTTCCCACTTTCCACACAGACACACACACAATGAGGGAGGCGGTGTCGTAGTGGTAATGTCACTAGACTAGTAATCCAGAGCCCCAGACTACTGCTCTGGAAACATGGATTCGAATCCCACCATGGCAGAAGGTGAAATTTGAATTCAATTAATAAATCTGGAATTAAAATGCTAGTCTAGTGGTGATCATGAAACCATTGTCAATTGTTGTAAAAACCCATCTGGTTCACTAATGCCCTCCTGGGAAGGAAATCTGCTGTCCTTATCTGGTCTGGCCTACAGGTGATTCCAAACCCACAGCAATGTGGTTGACTCTTAACTGCTCTAGCAAGCCACTCAGTTGTATCAAACCACGACAAAGAGAAGGAATGAAACCAGACGGAGCACCCGGCTGCGACCTATACACCGTAAATGACAACAGCAAACTCAGCCCTGTCAACCCTGCAAAGTCCTCCTTACTAATATCTGGGGGCTTGTGCCAAAGTTGGGAGAGCTGTCCCACAGACTAGTGAAGCAACAGTCTGACATAGTCATACTCACGGAATCATACCTTACAGACAATGTCCCAGACACTGCCATCACCATCCCTGGGTGTGTCCTGTCCCACCGGCAGGACAGACCCGCCAGAGATGATGGCACAGTGTTATACAGTTGGGAGTGAGTTGCCCTGGGAATCCTCAACATTGACTCCAGACCCCATGAGGTCTCATGGCATCAGGCCAAACATGGGCAAGGAAACCTCCTGCTAATTACCACCTACCGCCCACCCTCGGCTGATGAAACAGTGCTTCTCTATGTTGAACAGCAATTGGAAGAAGCACTGAGGGCGGGAAGGGCACAAAATGTACTCTGGGTGGGGGACTTCAATGTCCATCACCAAGAGTGGCTCGGAGTACCACTACTGACCGAGCTGGCCGAGTCCTGAAGGACCCAACTGCTAGACTGGGTCTGCGGCAGGTGGTGAGGGAACCAACAAGAGGGAATAACATACTTGATCTCGTCCTCACCAGTCTACCTGTTGCAGATGCATCTGTCCATGACAGTATTGGTAGGAGTGACCACCGCACAGTTCCCGTGGAGACCAAGTCCCATCTTCACACTGAAGGTACCAACCATCGTGTTGTGTGGCACTACCACCATGTTAATGGGATAGATTTTGAACAGATCTAGCAATGCAAAACTGGGCATCCATGAGGCGCTGTGGGCCATCAGCAGCATCAGAATTGTACTCAACCACAATCTGTAACCTCATGGCCCGGCATATCCCCCACTCTACCATTACCATCAAGCCAGGAGGCCAACCCTGGTTCAATGAAGTGCACAGGAGGGCATGCCAGGAGCAGCACCAGGCATACCTCAAAATGAGGCATCAGCCAGGTGAAGCTACAACACAGGACTACTTACATGCCGAACAGCTGAAGCAGCATGCGATAGACAGGGCTAAGAAATCCCACAACCAATGGATCCGATCTAAGCTCTGCAGTCCTGCCACATCCAGTCGTGAATGGTGGTGGACAATTAAACAACTAACTGGAGGAGGTGGCTCTACAAATATCCCATCCTCAACGATGGGGGAGCTCAGCACATCAGTGCGAAAGATAAGGCAGAAGCATTTGCATCCATCTTCAGCCAGAAGTGCTAAGTTGATGATCCATCTTGGCCTCCTCCTGAAGTCCCCAGCATCACAGATGCCAGTTTTCAGCCAATCCAATTCACTCGACATGATATCAAGAAACGACTGAAGGCACTGGATACTGCAAAGGCCATGGGACCTGACAACATTCCGGCAACTGTACTGAAGACTTGTGCTCCAGAACTTGCTGCGCCCCTAGACAAGCTGTTCCAGTACAGCCACAACACTAGCATCTACCTGGCAATGTGGAAAATTGCCCAGGTATGTCCTGTACACCAAAAGCAGGACAAATGCAACCCGGCCAATTACTGCCCCATCAGTCCACACTCGATCATCAGTAGAGTGATGGAAGAGGTTGTCAACAGTGCCATCAAGCGGCACTTGCTCAGCAATAACCTGCTCAGTGACGCTCAGTTTGGGTTCCGCCAGGGCCACTCAGCTCCTGACCTTATTACAGCCTTTGTCCAAACATGGACAAAAGAACTGAACTCCAGAGGTAAGGTGAGAGTAACTGCCCTTGACATCAAGGAGCCTGAGCAAAACTGGAGTCAATGGGAACGAGGAGGAAAACTCTCTGCTGGTTGGAGTCAATCCGAGCACAAAGGAGGATGATTGTGGTTGTTGGAGGTCAATAATCTCAGTCCCAGGACATCAGTTCAGGAGTTCCACAGGATAGCATCCAAGGCCCAACCATCTTCAGCTGCTTCGTCAATGACCTTCCTTCAATCATAATGTCAAAAGTGGGGATGTTCACAGTTGATTGCACAATGTTCAGCACCATTCATGACTCATCAGATACTGAAGCAGCCCATGTCCATATGCAGCAGGACCTGGACAACGTCCAGGCTTGGGCTGATAAGTGGCAAGTAACATTCATGCCACACAAGTGCCAGGCAATGACCATCTCAAACAAGAGAGAATCTAACCATCTCCCCTTGACATTCGATGGCATTACAGTCGCTGAATCCCCCACTATCAACATCCTGGGGGTTAGCATTGACCAGAAATTGAGCTGGACATGCCACATAAATGCTGTGGCTACAAGAGCAGGTCAGAGGCTGGGAATTATGCAGCGAGTATCTCATCTCCAGTCTCCCCGATGCCTGTCCACCATCTACAAGGCACAAGTCAGGAGATTGATGGAATACTCTCCACTTGCCTGGATGGGTGCAGCTCCAACAACAGTCAAGAAGCTTGACACCATCCAGGACAAAGAAGCCTGCTTGATTGGCATCCCATCCACAAACATTCACTCCCTCCACTACCGACACACAGTGGCAGCAGTGTGTACCATCTACAAGATGCAGTGCAGCAATTCACCAAGGCTCCTTTGACAGCACCTTCCAAACCCATGACCACTACCACCTAGAAAGACAAGGGCAGCAGATGCATGAGAACACCACCACCTGCAAGTTCCCCTCCAAGTCACACACCATCCTGACTTGGAGCTACATCACTTTTCTTTCACTGTCGCTGGATCAAAATCCTGGAACTCCCTTCCTCACAGCACTGTGGGTGTACCTACACCCCAAGGACTGCAGTGGTTCAAGAAGGCAGCTCACCACCACCTTCTCAAGGGCAATTAGGGATGCCCACATCCCCTGACGCACACACACACACACACACCACACACACAGACACAGAAACAGATATGCACAGAAACGCACCCAGAAACGAGTGCATACAGACACAGACAAATACACAGATACAGAAACACAGACACACACAGGAATACACATACACAGAAGCATACATATGAATATACTGTTACGACCAGGTGAGAAAGGTGTCTAGGGGTCCCTTTCAGCCTTCACCTGGTCTTACCGTAAAATGGTTTAATTTTAAACACACTGTGTTTTTAGCTCCGCCTTGGCGAATCCTTGTTCACTGCTTTCCGATTATAAGGCAAAGAAACCAGCACAAACAGGCTTTTTTAGGTTTAAAGAAGAAAAGTTGAAACTTATTAAATTTAAACTTAAACTCTAATTCGGTTAACGCCTACGGATACACCCCACGCTAGCATGGATATGTGATACACACATGCAAATAGAGACAGCAAAGAGCAGAAGAAAAATACAGTGGAAAGGTTTGAGGCAATATCTGAAGAGTTTTTGCTATGGCTCTTTGAGCTCACTGTAGAGTCCTTGATTGTAGGTAGATCTTGCTTTTCGTTGGGGCCCAGTATTCTTCTTAAACCTTGTTCGCTGTAGGAGACTTTTCTCTCTTGGGGTTCATGTGTCTTCAGTGGATTGTGAGAAAGAGATGGGATAAGACAGGAGAGATCTTGTTAGTCCAGGAGCAAACAGACACTCTGCCCAAACTGTTTGTACAAATTCAAAAATACTCAGGTTGCTGAGCAGGTGGCATTGTCCGTTTGTGTATTCGGCCAACTTAGCAGTCAACCTGGAATGCGAGCTCCCCCACCTTCAACGTCTGGTGATCAAAAGTCCATTGTGGGTTGAATGTCAGGGAATGTCTGCTTTGTCCTTCCAAACACCTTCTGTTAATATGCAAATGTCTTTTCCAAGCACGGCTGATCTGTTCAACACGTCCTCCCCTCACTCCAGTAACAGTTTAAAATCAATGTTAATGACAAAATTAATGTGCCTCATTCTTGGCAGGTGGGGGCCTAGCATGACAACACACAGAGACATACACACGTTCACAGACACACAAAGCCACATGTGCATATATAAACACCCATACAGATGCACAGAAGTACACACAGACACCCACACACATACAAATAGGCACATGCACAGGCAGACACATACTGTACTAACGTATTCCGATGATGTGTACTAGTCATTTACAGCACAGAAGGGGATCATTCGGCCCATCGAGTCTATGCTGGCTCTCCACGAAGCTGTGCAGTCAGTCCCACTTCCCAGCTCGATCCCCGGAGTCCTGCAAGTCTATTTCTCTCAGGTGGCCATCCAACTTCCTCTTGACGTCATTGATCGTCTCCGCTTCCACCAGCCTTGTGGGCAGCGAGTTCCAGCTCATTACCACCCGCTGTGTAAAAAGTGCTTCCTCATATTCCCCCTGCATCTTTTGCCCAAAACTTTTAATATGTGTCCCCTGGTCCTTGTACCATTTATTAATGGGAACAGTTAAGTCTGACATAACACTTCTATTAGATCTACCCTCAGTCTCTTTTGTTCTAAGGAGGACAATATGATATTTTGCTTTTCTATTCTTTCTACCAAAGTGGATAACCTCACATTTCACCCCGTTATTTTCCATCTGCCAAATTTTTGCCCACTCACTTAACCTATGTATCTCCCATTTGAGAACAAGTTGTTCAACTTGGCTGGTTTGTTTGATACACCACACATGAATAAGTAAGCCATCTTTTCAAGAATGTAGAAGATCCTAACTAGATCAATAATCTGACATTCTTCTTCATTCAATCTGTATATACAATGAGGATTTGAGGATTATACCAAAGGAGTACAGAAACTGATGCTGGCATATTGAAAGCTAAATATTCAGTTCAGCTGCAATGGAGAAGCATTCAGCAGTCTGACCTGAGATAACAGTTACATGAACTCTGAGCAAAATGTTCAGCACCATCTGCAATTACAGTAACACAGAACTAGAATATCACAAGGAAAGTCATTTCAGACACTTTTGGCAGAATGGAAAGATGACAATCTTTATAAGCATTATAAGGCACAGGCAAAGGGAAAAAAGCTGCAAATTTTATTTTACTGAAGTTGGAAACCAGTCTTAAAAGAATGAAGACCAGATTATATTCTGATTCATTTATAAGTAAAAATGAAAGGATGCTAAATGTGGATTTTTAACTATCAGAGTACAGTTGTAAGAAAGTAAATTAGATTCTTACAGGGTTCAGAGTACCACCACAGAGGATTTTATAACATACTGGTACACATGCACTCATGCACATATTGACAAGCACAAATACAGTCACGTGCACACGTACCCTGCCAACACGCGTGTTACCACGTACAGGTGTCTGGGTAAGGGACCAGATTTCTTGAGACTCTGATGCACTGCATGTCTAGCCTGGGTCAATGTCTTCAGGAGAGAAGAACAGACAATTGGCAGGAAAAAGAAAAGGAGGATGCGTCAAATTTAATCAGAGGTGCCAAAGAAGCAGGCACATCGACTGAACAGAAATGAATTGGATCGAGCAGAGCAAAGCCCCTCAAAACAAAAAGGATAATTGAGAGAATGAATTGAGAGGAGAGGACGTGTTTCTGCTCCCAACTCTCTACAACCAGAAGCATACATATTAGGACAGGATACATTTCAGCTTAAAGCAGTTTGTCTGCTGCCTGCTGTTTATTTTGGTGAAAGGTTTGAATTCTTAAGTACAGCGTGTGAACCAAGACTCCAACACATTCCTGTAACCAAGAAACACAGACAGAGATGAAAGAAGATGACAAGCAGGAAATGTTAAGTTGCGACTAAAATCTGATTTGAAATGACAAGGCCGCAATGCATTAAAATGGAGAAGCTCGGAGCAAACCTCAGCTCTGTGTTCCCTTACCTCGTTCGAGAAACTGCAAATAAATGAAAGAAGACTGTTGTCACATGTTTAGTTCCCAGCTCAGTGACAGCAGCAACAACTTTGCCAAACACAAAATATTGCGGATGCTGGAAATCTGTAAATGCTCAGCAGGTCAGTAAGCATCTGTGGAGAGAGGGAGAGGCAGAGTTTCATGGGAATGGATATTTAACCTCACAAAAAGAGTGAGTATGCAAGTGGGTGGCTAGTTAAAAGGGCTGAAAATGCTGGTGCGTCAGGAAGCTGATGGTAGCCCACCAACGTCCACCTTTAACCTCAGCACAATCTGTACGAAATCCCCATGGACAGGTGGGTCAGTGGTTTAGATATGCAAAGTGCTGAATACGTGATTCTTTAACCCTGAATTCTGAATTTAACCATGTCTGCATGGGTTTCCAGGCTTCCTGGAATTCACCATGGAAATCAGGGTGAGAGGAACAGCAGGAATTGAGGGGGTTGAACAGGTGACAGACGAGAAGCACTTCAAATACTAAGACCTCACACCTGCTGCCTTGCCTAGAGGAAAGGCTTGTTTTAAAGGCGTGCTTTCACTGCGTTAGAGGTGATTTGTATTATTTTGGAGATCATTTCTACTACTTTGGAGTTTATTGGTCTACACTTCCCAGCTATCAACCTTCATTTCAACATAGGTGCTGCTTATGCAGCTTTACATTGAATCTCAGATAAGGAACAAAATGAGCAGCAGCCGCAACACCAACAGCACCAGCAACAAGAGCAGTAACAGCAGGAACAACAGCCACCTCTTCTTCAATCAGCTGCTGCTCCACAGGACACAGAGGAGGAGCACAGAGCTCCAGCCTCATGGGTCAACACCCCCGCATAGGGTCATAGAGTCATAGAGTTATACAGCACAGAAACAGGCCCTTCGGCCCATCGTGTCTGTGCCGAACTATTCTAATCCCATTTTCGAGCACTTGGCCCGTAGCCTTGTATGCTATGGCATTTCAAGTGCTCATCTAAATACTTCTTAAATGTTGTGAGGGTTCCTGCCTCTACCACCTCTTCAGGCAGTGCGTTCCAGATTCCAACCACCCTCTGGGTGAAAACATTTTTCCTCAAATCCCCTCTAAACCTCCTGCCCCTTACCTTAAATCTAGTCCCCCTGGTTATTGACACCTCCACTAAGGGAAAAATATTCTTCCTATCTAACCTATCAATGCCCCTCATAATTTTGTATACCTCAGTCATGTCCCCCCTCAGCCTCCTCAGCTCTAAGGAAAACAACCCTAGCCTTTCCAGTCTCTCTTCATAGCTGAAATGCTCCAGCCCTGGCAACATCCTGGTGACTCTCCTCTGCACCCTCTCCAGTGCAATCACATCCTTCCTATAGTGTGGTGTGTGGTGACCAGAACTGTACACAGTACTCCAGCTGTGGCCTAACTAGCGTTTTATACAGCTCCATCATAACCTCCCTGCTCTTATATTCTATGCCTCGGCTAATAAAGGCAAGTATCCCATATGCCTTCCTAACCACCTTATCTACCTGTGCCGCTGCCTTCAGTGATCTTTGGACAAGTACTCCAAGGTCCCTCTGACCCTCTGCACTTCCGAGGGTCCTACCATCCATTGTATATTCCCTTGCCTTGTTAGTCCTCCCAAAATGCATCACCTCACACTTCTCAGGATTAAATTCCATTTGCCACTGCTCCGCCCATTTTACCAGCCCATATATATCGTCCTGTAATCTAAGGCTTTCCTCCCCACTATTTACGACACCACCAATTTTCGTGTCATCTGCGAACTTACTGATCATACCTCTTGTATTCACGTCTAAATCATTAATGTACACTACAAACAGCAAGGGTCCCAGCACCAATCCCTGCGGTACACCACTGGTCACAAGCTTCCACTCGCAAAAACAACCCTCAAACATCACCCTCTGCCTCCTGCCACTAAGCCAATTTTGGATCCAATTTGCCAAATTGCCCTGGATCCCATGGGCTCTTACCTTCTTAACCAATCTGCCATGCAGGACCTTATCAAAAGCCTTACTGAAGTCCATGTAGACTACATCAACTGCTTTACTCTCATCTACACAGCCAGTCACTTCCTCGAAAAATTCAATCAAGTTAGTTAGACACGATCTCCCTCTGACAAAGCCATGATCCCTGATTATTCCCTGCCTCTCCAAGTGGAGATTAATCTCGTCCCTCAGAATCTTTTCCAATTCTTTCCCAACCACTGATGTTAGACTCACCAGCCTGTAATTACCTGGTTTATCCCTGCTACCCTTCTTGAATAATGGTACCACATTAGCTGTCCTCCAGTCCTTTGGCACCTCTCCCATGGCCAGAGAGGATTTGAAAATTTGTGTCAGAGCCCCTGCAATCTCCTCCCTTGCCTCACATAACAGTTTTGAATACATCTCATCTGGGCCTGGGGATTTATCCACTTTTAAGCCCGCTCAAACAACTAATACTTCCTCCCTTTCAATGCTAATATGTTCAAGTATATCACAATCCCCCTCCCTGATCTCTACACCTACATTGTCCTTCTCCATAGTGAACACAGATGAAAAGTAATCATTTAAACCTTACCTATGTCCTCTGGCTCCACACACAGATTGCCACTTTGGTCCCTAATGGGCCCTACTCTTTCCCTGGTTATCCTCTTGTCCTTCATGTACTTATAAAATGCCTTGGGATTTTCCTTTATCTTGCCCGTCAGTATTTTTTTATGTCCCCTCTTCGCTGTCCTAATTACTTTTCTATACTCCTCTAGTGCCTCTGCTGTTTTCAGCGCTCTGAATCTGTCATAAGCCTCCTTTTTTTTCCTGATCCAATCCTCTATATCCCTTGACATCCAGGGTTCCCTGGACTTGTTGGTCCTACCCTTCACCTTAACGGGTACATGTTGGCTCTGAACTCTCACTATTTCCTCTTTGAATGACTCCCACTGGTCTGATGTAAACTTTCCTACAAGTAGCTGCTCCCAGTCCACTTTGGCCAGATCCTGTTTTATCATTTTGAAATCGGCCTTCCCCCAATTCAGAACCTTTATTTCTGGCCCGTCTTTGTCCTTTTCCATAACTACCTTAAATCTTACAGAGTTATGGTCACTATCCCCGAAATGCTCCCCCACTGATACTTCTACCACTTGTCTGGCTTCATACCCTAGGATTAGGTCCAGTACTGCCCCTTCTCTTGTAGCACTGGCTCATAAAGTGCTCCTGTATGCATTTTATGAATTCCGCCCCCTTTAAGCCTTTTACACTGAGACTATCCCAGTTGATATTGGGTAAATTGAAATCCCCTACTATTATTACCCTATTATTTTTACACCTCTCTGAGATTTGCCTGCATATCTGCTCCTCTATCTCTCTCTGACTGTTTGGAGGCCTGGAGTACACTCCCAGCCAAGTGATTGCCCCCTTTTTGTTTTTATGTTCTACCCATATGGTCTCATTTGAGGAACCTTCTAAGATATCATCCCTCCTTACTGCAGTAATTGACTCCTTGATCAACAGTGCAATGCCACCTCCTCTTTTACCCCCTCCCCTGCCATGCCTGAAAATTCTATACCCTGGAAAATTGAGCTGCCAGTCCTGCCCCTCCCTCAACCATGTCTCTGTGAAAGCAATAATATCATAATGCCATGTGCTAATCATCACCCTCAATTCATCTGCCTCACTAATAAGACTCCTTGCATTAAAAT
Organism: Heterodontus francisci; assembly: GCF_036365525.1. Classification (NCBI taxonomy): domain Eukaryota; kingdom Metazoa; phylum Chordata; class Chondrichthyes; order Heterodontiformes; family Heterodontidae; genus Heterodontus; species Heterodontus francisci. The sequence goes on along the minus strand of NC_090380.1, from coordinate 117,795,704 downwards.
AGATGCAATCCAGCCTTGCATTTTTCACTTGTGCCTTAACAGGTCTATATTTGCTCTGCCTTCCAGACTGACTCAGTTTCTCTTCTATATTTGACTGTGCATCACTCCTACTGTACCTCCACTCTGTATCCCATCCCCCTGCCAAATTAATTTAACCTTCCCCCCCACCAACAGCACTAGCAACCCTCCCAGCAAGGATGTTGGTCCCGTTCCGGTTCAGGTGCAACCCGTCCAACTTGTACAGGTCCCACCTTTGCCAGAAACAGACCCAGTGATCCAGGAAACTAAAGCCCTCCCTCCTGCACCATCTCTTCAGCCATGTATTCATCTGCTCTATCCTCCTATTCCTACACTCACTGGCACGTGGCATGGGGGGTAATCCAGAAATTACAACCTTTGAGGTCCTGCTTTTTAATCTGCTACCTAGCTCCCTCAATTCTTGTTGCAGGACCTCATCCCTCTTTCTACCTATGTCGTTGGTACAAATGTGTAACACGATCTCTGACTGTTCACCCTCCCCCTTCAGAATGTCCTGCAGCCGCTCCGAGACATCCTTGACCCTAGCGTCAGGGAGGCAACATACCATCCTGGAGTCACGTTTGCGGCCACAGAAATACCTGTCTGTTCCCCTTACAATTGAATCTCCTATCACTATAACTCTCCCACTCTTTTTCACCATGGGTTTACAAGCAAAAGATAAGCTTCCTGAAACAGCAGTGTCTCAGGATGCTCAGCTTTTTGTGTCAGGTGGTCACTGACACTTGCAGCCTCCTAGAAGAAGACCTTCTGTAAAGTGGACCAGGTGGCCGTGCACTGCCAGTGGCTGTCAAGGTCACCCCAGCCCCGAATTCCTTCACGTCTGACTGATGCCATGTTTGCCAGGGTCGGGACTTTTGTGCACTTCTCAACTGATAAGGCTAGTCAGAATGAGCCACTCTGGCTAGCTTCCCTCAGGTCCAGGGAGTCATCAAATGCCCATATGTAGCAATCAAGGCTCTCCCAGATTACCCTGAAGTCTTTGCCAACTGAAAGAGCTACCACTCCATCAACGTTCAGCTTGTCTGCAACCACAAAAAGATCATCATGCGTGTTTGGGGCAAAATTCCCATGGAATTGCCTTGATGCTTTTGTTCCATGCCAGTTAATCCTTCCTGAGAACTTCATACCTCACAGCTCATTGAAGAGAAGGGCTGCCCTCTAAAGACTTGGCTGATAACACCCATGAGGATCCCAGACAATGGTGCCCAGCAGAGGTACAACAAAAGCCACCTGACCTGTGATAGAGCAAGCAGTCAGGATGCTGAAGATGCATTTGAGGTTCCTTAATGGACCTGAGGCGCCCTTCACTATGAGGCAGCCTGGGTATCCAGAATGATAAGACTTGCATGACATAGTGCAGCAGCGAGGACTGGAGCTCAAGGTGGAGGAAGGTGCCTCTGCAGAGGATGAAGAGGTGGAGTAGCATGAAGAGCGGATGTGGCAATCGCACTAGCAGCCACACACATAGCTGCTTGGGAGGCCAGAGATGATGTGATTCAGGTACAGTTCACTTAGACTGAGACAACACATCCAACACGAAGACAAACTCTGAACCCACTTGGCTCCCCCCAACTTCCAGCACAAAACAGTCCCACCATCAACTATTCACCCCTTTCACAGACACGCATTGCTCATCTTTAACTCTTGTTTTACCATTCTTCACAAGGCAGAAGGCCACTTGCCAGGCAGCAGACAAAAATGGACAATAGGGGAAAATGGAGAAGTGAAATAAATTTTATGGTGCATAAACATGATACAGAAATCTAGCATTAACACTGTGTTAAACACCCATGTGCATACCCTTCTGCAACTACAATTGCTTACTCTTCCTTTTTTGATTGTACCTACGTGGTGCTACCCCGATGGCTTCAGCAGAGATAGAGACAAGCTGCTTATATCCTTGCACTGACTGCTCGGATACTCTTGACTGATGTGCTCTGGGTTTTGGAGCATGTGAGAGCCTGCCAATGACTGCCCCAGCTGCATCTGTGCAGGGGCAGACTTGGCCATCCAGACAGGAGGGAGCATGTAGGGCTCTGGATGGTGGGGAGGAATGGAGCAAGGGGTCGGGAACGGAAGTGCTTTGAGCAGAGTCCCCACTTCCATGTCCCTTTTCTCCATCTTCCCTGTCACGGCTCACCTGAAACTTGCCTACTCGCAATGAGCTGGCAAGCACTTTGCTGCACTACAGTGAAGCACTGAAGGGCCAAGGCTAGGTCTTCATCAATCCTGTTTATGGTCCTTGGTGAGGGCCAGCGTGCACTCGGGTCAACTGCTCCATGCTGTTGGCCACACTTTCCATGGACATCGACATCAGTACGAAGGCCTGAGCCATCATGGCGCTCATGTTAGAGACAGACTCGCAGCTCAATCTGGAGGAGCTTTGGTTGAATTGAATCCCAGCATTTATAAGTATTCATTATTAGAGCGTCCATTTGAAAATCATTATATTTTGGTAGCTTTCGAGGTGATGGTTACATTCTCTAGTGATTGTCGGTAGGTCATATTTCTTACATTTTCCAGAGATACAATAACCTATGTTTTATTTAATTTTGATTCATCCTCATTAGGCACAGAATAGATGATTACCTCTCACAATAAAAATGCTAAGTAGGGATTCCACTCTCAGGGACTGATGATTCAATGGTATCAGCTCCGAGTTATGTGTTTCCTGTTTAGCAAGGAAGAATATGAATTCTAGTTATTTTTACAATGTGTTTGGGAGAATTGCTGATAGGGAACCCTTAAATATGCAGATTGGGCCCCCGATGACCGTGAGATTGGTTTGGGATGAGGCAGGGGGCGCGGGGGGGAGGGGGGTGGTCTGGAGGCCAGAGTTGGGAGTGAGGTTGGAGATTATCTCGGGACTGGGAGCAGCGGTGATTAAGGTGAATACTAATATTTTTTTTCATTTTGTGCTGCGTAGCGTTAGATTTCCCAGAGGCAATCAGCACTGGTGCAGACTGCCTCAATCACAAGCCAAAGTTACAGGAGGGAACAGAAGCAGGCATTAGACCCCTTATTTGCATATGTTAATGGCCTAACACTTGCTTCTGGAGTGGGTTAGTGACGCCTCTGGTTTGGTCTTTATCAAACTTGTGTCCAGTGCAGCTCATATCAGAATTGTGCACCCATGGACACAAAACAGCATCAATAGGACTGAAATTTCAGGAGCTAAGAACCCAAGTTTCTAACCCTAAAGAGTATTGAGTGCAGTTCTGATCTCTGATCTCCCTACACCACTCCTGGAGTACTGAGTACAGTTCTTGTCTTTGTATTTTAAAAAGGTTATCGAGACACTGGAGAAGTTGGGGGAACATGATTTACGAGGATGATACTAAAACTGAGAATGTATGAGTATCAGGAAAGATTGAACAGGCTGGGTTCTTTTTTCTGGAAAAGGGAAGGCTGAGGGGAGACCTGATAGAGGTTTTTAAAATTATGAAGGAGTTTTATAGGGCAGATGTAGAAAAGATATTTCCACTTGTGGATGAGTTCAAAACTAGGGGCCATAAATCTAAGATCGTCACAAATAAATCCAATAGGGAATTCAGAAGAAACTTTACCCAAAAAGTGGTGAGAATGTGGGGCTCACTACCACGAGTTACTTGAGGTATTAAAGGGGAAGTTGGCTAAGTGCACGAGACATAAACACCTGATTCTGTGCCTTATATTCCGTGTAATTTATGTAAAACACCTCATAAGCTAATGTCCCTTATTGTTAAAGTACTCAGCTAATCCTCACCTTTCCCCTGTTCTTCCTTTTCATTTCACTCTTCCCTTCTTTCCATTTTTTTCTATTTCAGGTCAGGTGAAGGGCCTCTCTCTGGGAACGTTGGCTGCGAATTTCATGTGAGCTGCTCCCTCTCCAGCACCGTTACTTTGCTGAAAGCACGAGGGGTCACTCCGCGGAGTAGGATTCTGTGGCAGGATCGGGTCTAAGGAGAATTGCCAGCCAGTGACCTGCCCTGTCTCTTTGTGGGAGCTCGCAGGCAAGGCAGGGGTTGAATCTGACAAACTCCTTCTCTAATCACATCGCTGCGAGCAATGGGAGACGTGTCAGAAATTCAGGTGGAGTGAAGGTCAGCGCACTCTTACTATTGGTCGAACGTCTTATGGTTAATTCACTGCAGTGGGAGGCTAAGTCAGGCTGGAAGTCCAATGTGTGCTCTTGTCGTGCAAGACTTGGGGACTGAAGAGCAGGTAACAACAACTTGCATTTATATACCGGCTTTAGTATAATAAAATGCCCCGAGGCACTTCATAGGAGTGTTTTCAAACACTGAGCCACATAAGGAAATATTCCAGTGAGGAGCAGGTTTTAAAGAGCATCTTAAAGGACAAGAGAAGGGCAGAGAAACAGAGAGGTTCAGGGAAGGATTTCCGGAGTTAGGGTCCAGACATCTGAAGGCACAGCCACCAATGATGGAGCAATGAAAATCAGGGATGCTCAAAATGCCAGAATTGGAGGAGTACAGCTATCTCAGAGGCTGTAGGGCTGGAGAAGATTACAGAGGTAGGGAGGGACAGGCCATTTACAAATTTGAAAACAAGCAATCGAATTTTAAAATTGAGGTATTGCCGGACCAGGGACCAAGGTAGATCAGCAAGACCAAGGGCGTTGGATGAAAGGAACTTGGTGCAAATTAAGATACTGGCACCAGAGTTTTGGATGAGTTCCAGTTTAGGTAGGGCAGAAGAAGGATCTGGGAGCTAATGTCAGTCAGTGAGCACAGCGAGTAACGGGCAAACTCACAAAACCCACACCTGCTGCGTATTTCCAGCAGTTCTTTATTTAACTTTATAATTGTTGTTCGCAGTCAACCATCTCCGATACTGTCTGCAGAGAGGAAAGAAAACAATGGAATGACTGCACATTACCCAGGCGAGATATCTCCTTTAATTCATTCACCCTGTTTCTTGCATGTCTGCACTCTTTGCAGTAATGCAATGAAACCAGTCTTTTGTTGTAATCGTGAACCATCTTGGATACACACAAATAAGCAATCCCCAGTTAATTTCATGCAGTACCCTATGCTTGCAGGAACATATGTCAAGCAGTCAGGCACAAAATAAGCAGCTGTATCTGAGTGTCAGAGCTGCATATATTATGTACCTGTGCTCTTCAAAAACCCACTGCTTGTTCTCTCTTGAAATTCAATTATGATTGGCTGGGGCACTAATCTACTGTTCTGCTTCCCTATATAAATATGTCACACTCACACACACATGACTGGTGAGTAAGCTGCCACTTTACAAGCAGCAGGCTGCCGAAACAAATATCTGTTGTAAGCAATCTGCATATCCCAGTGGCAGGCTGCGAGTGTGTGAAAGCCTTAAGAAAAGGGAACAGTTGAAGTGCTTTGAAGGGTTTACCGGGTGAATGCAACTCCTGGTGTGAGCATAAACCAGGTATTGTTCCTGATCTCTGTCCAGTGACTCCTGGTGCGAGGTTCAGTCGGGTACAACTGCTGATCTTGTTTCCAATTCCCTCCATAGCCTCGCCCATCCCTATCTCTGCCACTCCCTTCCAGCCCTACAATCCTCCGCGATCTCTGCGCTCTTCCAATTCTGGCCTCTTGAGCATCCCCAATTTTTATCGTTCCACCATTGGCGGCTGTGCCTTCAGCTACCTAGGCCCCAAGCTCTGGAATTCCCTCCCTAAGTCTCGTTCACTCTCTACCTCTCTCTCCTATAAGACACTCCTTAAAACCTATCTTTTTGACCGAGCTTTTGTTCTATCTCCTTATCTGTCTCTGTCAAAGTTTGTCTGACAACATACCTGTAAAGTGCCTTGGGACGTTTTACGACTTTAAAAGTGCTATATAAATAGAAGTTGTTGTTGGTGTTATTGTTGATCTTGGGCCAATGACTCCTATTGATGACATGAAAGGATAAGATCAATCTTGGTTGGATGCCCTCTGTAGCCAGTGAACAAGTTGACACCTGGGCCTGGATTCAGCTCTAGATTACCACCAGTGCTGGGGTGGATTGGGACAGTAAATGTAGAATCATAGAGTGATAGGTTAGAGAAGGAGGCCATTTGGCCCATTGTGCCTGTGTTTTTTCTTTCGGAGAGCTATCTAATTAGTCCCATTCCCCTGCTCTTTCCCTGTAGCCCTGAAACTTTTTCCCCTTCAAGTATTTCTCCAATTCCCTTTTGAAAGTTACTATTGAATCTGCTTCCACTGCCCTTTCAGGCAGCGCATTCCAGATCTTAACAACAAAAAAATGTTTCCTTAACTTCTTAAATGACCTCATCACAAATATGCCACTAGAAGAGTGGTATCTGAATTCATCTCCCAAAAAGCCACCATATTTAATGAGCAACTCTATAGCAGTGATTGAAAGTTTCCACGGGGCAGATGCCACACTGATGGTGGTCATTTCGTTGAACTGCTTCTGGAGTTTAGCGCATTATCGGACGATTCGGAACTTGAGGAGCCCGTTCAGCCCCTTGAGCCTGCTCTCCTATTCAATTGGATCATGGTTGATCTGTATCTTAACACCCTTTATCCACCTTTGCTCCATACGTCTTGATACTCTTACATAAGAACATATGAAATAGCAGCAGGAGTAAACTATACAGCCCCACAAGCCCGTTCTGTTATTCAATAAGATCATGGTTGATCTTCTATCACAACCCCACCTCCTCCCCCAATCCCCACATCCCTTAATTCCCTCAGTGTCCAAAAATCTATCAATTTCAGTCTTGAATACACTCAATGACTGAGCGTCCACAGCTCTCTGAAGGAGAGAATTCCAAAGATTCACAACTATCTGAGTGAAGAAATTTCTCCTCATCTCTGTCAGTAATGGAATGAAACAGAAATCTATCAAGCACAGTTTTGAAAGCCCCAAATGACCCAGACATCCACAGCTTAATGGGGAGAGAGTTGCAGATTTCCACTACCCTTTGTATGAAGAAATGTTTCTTGACATCTCCCATAAACAGCCACCAATGAGTGATGAAAATTAGACGTGCACAAGAGACTCGAATTGGAAAAGCGCAGATATCTCGGAGGGTTTTGGGACTGGAGGAGATTACAGAGATAGGGAGGGGTGAGGCCGTGGAGGGATTTGAAAACAAGGATGAGAATTTAAAAATCAAGGCATTGCCGGACTGGGAGCCAATGTAGGGCGGTGAGCATAGGGGTGATGGGGGAACAGGGCGTGGTGTGAGTTAGGACACAGGCAGCAGAGCTTTGGATGAGCTCAAGTTTACAGAGAGTGGAAGATTAGAGGCTGGCCTGGAGAGCATATAAATCCAAGTTGTTGTTGTTGCTCAATGTCAACAACAGCAGCAACAACAACACCAACAACTTGTATTTATATAGCACCTTTATCATAGTAAAATGTTATAAGGCCCTTCACAGGAGCATTATCAAACAAAATTTGACACTGAGCCACATTAGAGCATATGAAGGTTGACCCAGTCACTCAGGTTAAACGTACTACATACGAACATACGAATTAGGAGCAGGAGTAGGCCATTCAGCAATTAGAGTCTGCTCTGCCATTTAATAAGTTCATGGCTGAACTGATTACTCCAAATTTCCACCTACCCCTGATAATCTTTCACCCCCTTGCTTATCAAGAATCTATCTACCTGATTCTCAAAAATATTCGAAGACTCTGCTTCCACCGTCTTTTGAGGAAGAGAATTCCAAAGACTCACGACCCTCTGACAGAAAAAAATTTCTCCTCATCTCTGTCTTAAATGGGCGACCCCTTATTTTTAATCAGTGACCCCTAGTTTTAGATTCTTCCACAAGGGGAAACATCTTTTCCACATCCACCCTGTCAAGACCCCTCAGAATCTTACATGTTTCAATCAAGTCGTCTCTGACTCTTCTAAATTCCAGCGGATAGAAGCCTAGGATGTCCAATCGTTCCTCTTAAGACATCCCACCCATTTCATGTATTAGTCTAGTAAACCTTCTCTGTACTGCCTCTAACACACTTACATCCTTCCTTAAATAAGGAGACCAGTACTGTACACAGTACTCCAGATGTGGTCTCACCAATGCCCTGTATAGCTGAAGCATAACCTCCCTACTTTTGTATTCAGTTCCCCTTGCGATAAAAGATAACATTCTATAAGCTTTCCTAATTATGTGCTGTACCTGCATACTAACCTTTTGCAATTCATGCACTAGGACACACAGATTCCTCTGCATCTCAGAGCTCTGCAATCTCTCACCATTTAGATAATATGCTTCTTTTTTATTCTTCCTGCCAAAGTGGACAATTTCCCACTTTCCCACATTATACTCTCTTTGCCCACTCACTTAACCTATTTATATCCCATTGTAGCCCCCTTATGTCCTCTTCACAAGTTACTTTCCTACCTATCTTTGTGTCATCAGCAAATTTAGCAACCATACCTTCAGTCCCTTCATCCAAGTCATTTATATAAATTGTAAAAAGTTGAGGCCCCAGCACAGATCCCTGTGACACACCACTCGTTACATCTTGTCAACCAGAAAATGACCCATTTATGCCTACTGTCTGTTTCCTGTTAGCTAGCCAATCTTTTATCCAAGCTAATATATTATTACCCCCTACACCATAAGCTTTTATTTTCTGCAATAACCTTTGATGTGGCACCTTATCAAATGCCTTCTGGAAATCTAAGTGCAATACATCCACCAGTTCCCCTTTATCCACAGCACATGTAACTCTCTCAAAGAACTCCAATAGATTGGTTAAACATGATTTCCTTTTCACAAAACCATGTTGAATTGCCCGATTACCTTGAATTTTTCTAAATGCCCTGCTATAACATCTTTAATAATAGCTTCCAACATTTTTCCTAAGACAGATATTAAGCTAACTGATCTATAGTTTCCTGCTTACTGTCTCCCTCCCTTTTTGAATAAAGGAGTTACATTGGCTATTTTCCAATCTAACGGAACCTTCCCCAAATCTAGGGAATTTTGGAAAATTAAAACTAACGCATCAACTATCTCACTAGCCACTTCTTTTAACACCCTAGGATGAAGTCCATCAGGACCCAGGGACTTGTCAGCCCGCAGCTCCAACAATTTGTTCAGTGCCACTTCCCTGGTGATTGTAATTTTTTTGAGTTCTGTGTATTCTGAAATATCCCCTTAAATGTCTGCCACTGCATTCTATTGCCCTACCCCTTAACCTGATTTGCCAGTTCACTTTAGCTAGCTCTGCTTTCATACCCTCATAATTTCTCTCATTTATGTTTAAAATACTAGTCTTTGACCCACTCTTCTCTCTGAATGTAAAATTCAATCATATTATGATTGCTGCTACCCAAGGGCGCCCTAACTATGAGGTCATTAATTAATCCTATCTCATTGCACAATACCAGGTCTAGTAGAGCCTGGTTGGCTCCAGAATGTATTGTTCCAAGAAATTATCCTGAAAACATTCTATGTACTCCTCATCTAGGCTACATCTGCCCATCTGATTTTTCCAGTCTTTATGTAGGTTAAAATTCCCCATTATTTTCGTTCTACCTTTCTGACAAGCTGCCATTATTTCTTCCTTTATACCCCATCCCACAGTGTGGTTAATGTTAGGTGGCCTGTACACCACTCCCACAAATGACTTCTTGCCTTTATGATTTCTCATCTCTACCCAAACTGCTTCTACATCCTGGTCTCCTGAACTTAGATCATCCCTCTCTATTGCGCTAATACCATCATGAATTAACAGAGCCACCCCTCCACCTTTTCCTATCTTCCTGTCCTTCCTAAATGTCATGTTCCCTTCAATATTCAGGTCACAATCTATGTCATCCTGCAGCTATGTCTCTGTAATGGCTATCAGATTGTACTTATTTATTTTTATTTGTTCGCTCAATTCATCAGTTTTGTTTTGAATGCTACATGCATTCAGGTACAAAGCCTTTAGTTTTGTCCTTTTATTATTTTTGTAACCTCTAGCCTTATCTGCTGATTTACTCTTAGATTTGTATGCTCTCTCCCTTCCTGTCATGGCCTGTTTATCATTTCCCATATTAATACCTTTCTCTCTTGCCTTGTCTCTACTCCTTGATTTACCACATCTTCTGAAATTTATCCCTTGCCCCCACTATTCAGTTTAAAACCCTCTCTACTTCCCTAGTTATGCGGCTCGCTCGAACACCAGCTCCAGCACGGTTCAGGTGGAGAGCGTCCCAACGGTACAGCCGCCACTTTCCCCAGTACTGGTGCCAGTGCCCCACAAACCGGAACCCACTTCTACCACACCAGTCTTTGAGCCATGCATTCATTTCTCTAATCTTATTTGCCCTAAGCCAGTTTGCACATGGCTCAGCTCATAATCCAGAGATTATTACCTTTGAGGTTCTTCTTAATTTGGTGCCCAGTTTCTCATAATGACAATGCATAACCTCTTTTCTTGTCCTGCCTATGTTGTTGGTACCTGTATGGACCATGACGACTGGATCCTCCCCCTCCCACTGTAAGTTCCTCACCAGCCCTGAGCCGACGTCCAGAACCCTGGCACTGGGCAGGCCACACAGCCGTCTGGACTCTTGCTCTTTGCTGCAGAGAACAATGTCAATCCCCCTAACTATACTGTCCCCTACCACCACTACAGTCCTTTTTTCTCCCTCCACTTGAATGGCTTCCTTTACCATGGTGCCATGGTCAGGTTGCTCATCCACCCTGCAGTCCCCACTCTCATCCAAACAAACTGAAAGAACCTCAAACCTGCTGGGCAATCGCAAAGGCCGAGGCTCCTGCACTCTTGCCCTCTGGGTCCCCTTACCTGCCTCAGCTGCAGCCACACTCTCCTGTCCCTGACCACTAACCACTGATCAAATCAGAAGACCCTATCCTAAGGGGTGTGACCGCCTCCTGGTACAAAGTGTCCAGATAACTTTCCCCCTCCCTGATGTGTTGCAGTGTCTGCAGCTCAGATTCCAGTTCAATGACTCTGAGCCGAAGCACTTCGAGCCGCAAAAACTTACTGCAGACGTGTTTGCCCTGGATCACACTGGCATCCAGGAGTTCCCACGTGATGCAGCCATGACACATCACCTGTCCTGCCATCCTTAATGTGTTGTAATTAACTACTTAATTATTTTATTCAATTGTTTATTTTATTTTCCTTTTTTTAATATATTTTATTAAGCTTACCACTAGTTCCTTTACTATTTTAAACTTTAGGATTAGAATGGACCTTAATCATTTACCAGATACTCACCAAACAGATAGCTTCTTCCCTGCTCTCTCTGTTGATTGTGACGTCACTCTGATGTCACTTTTTGATCTTTCCCTGCTCCTCTCCCTTGGTGCTCCTCTCTCTCTCTCTCTCTATCTCTATCTCTCTCTCTCTCTCTCACTCTGTCTCTGGTCTCCGACTCTGGGTTTTTGGCACGCGTTTTAAACCTGTGCTCCTGCCGTGCTCCACTCTCTCTCTCCCAGCCATACTCCTCTCTCTCTCTCTCTCCCAGCCGTGCTCCTCTCTCTCTCTCCCAGCCGTACTCCTCTCTCTCTCTCTCTCTCTCTCCCCCCCAGCCGTGCTCCTCTCTCTCTCTCCCAGCCGTACTCCTCTCTCTCTCTCTCTCTCTCCCAGCCGTGCTCCTCTCTCTCTCTCCCAGCCGTACTCCTCTCTCTCTCTCTCTCTCTCTCCCAGCCGTGCTCCTCTCTCTCTCTCCCAGCCGTACTCCTCTCTCTCTCTCTCTCTCCCAGCTGTACTCCTGTCTCTCTCTCTCTCCCAGCCGTGCTCCTCTCTCTCTCTCTCTCTCTCTCTCCCAGCCGTGCTCCTCTCTCTCTCTCCCAGCCGTACTCCTCTCTCTCTCTCTCTCTCTCTCCCAGCCGTACTCCTCTCTCTCTCCCAGTGGTACTCCTCTCTCTCTCTCTCTCTCTCTCCCAGCCATACTCCTCTCTCTCTCTCTCTCTCTCCCCCAGCCGTGCTCCTCTCTCTCTCTCCCAGCCGTACTCCTCTCTCTCTCTCCCAGCCGTACTCCTGTCTCTCTCTCTCTCTCTCTCCCAGCCGTGCTCCTCTCTCTCTCTCCCAGCCGTATTCCTCTCTCTCTCTCTCTCTCTCTCTCTCCCAGTGGTACTCCTCTCTCTCTCTCTCTCTCTCTCTCTCTCCCAGCCATGCTCCTCTCTCTCTCTCCCAGCCGTACTCCTCTCTCTCTCTCCCAGCCGTACTTCTCTCTGTCTTATTGCCTCATGTCATCTGTCTTGGGGGTCTACCACCTAGTGAGGTGCTATCAGACTGCAAGTCTCTGTGATTTAACAAGGCCAGTCCATTTCAACTGCTTGCTGCATGGGACCTTCATGTAAATAAGGGTGACATTAGAAAAATTAAATTAATTAACTAACACTGAAATAACCTCCAGCTACATTCACGAAGCTCTGCTCTCTAAGGCTGACATGATTTGCACTCTCTTCCTCATCAGTTGCTTGCCAATTGCCTGAGGCTATCCCAGCAGCGCAGCCTTCATTATAGTGAAGGACACCTGGGAGGTTCAGCTCTTAGCCCTCAGGGCCCTTACTCTGAAACTGATCAGCAGAGATTTTAAGATCGGCACTGATTCCATGGAATTCCCTGAAGCAAGGAACATCCAGATTTCTTCGCAAGAATATCTTTCGTTATATCATTGCAGGAGTTTCCATACAGTCATATATCAATGCATATGCAATCTAACAATAAAATCTCATTTGAACAAACCCCTTCCAATTATCCTCTTTATATAGAATCCCAATGGACCAAAACACCTTCCCATTCACTCCCATTGTACAGAATCCCAATGGACCAAAACACCTTCCCATTCACTCCCATTGTATACGTTCCCAATGGACCAAAACCCTTCCCATTCACTCCCATTATACAGAATCCCAATGGACCCAAACACCTTCCCATTCACTCCCATTGTACAGAATCCCAATGGACCAAACAACATCCCATTCATTCCCATTGTACAAAATCCCATTGGACCAAACACTTTCCGATTCACCCCCATTGTACAGAATTCCAAAAGACCCAAACCCCTTCCCGTTCACTCCCATTGTACAGAATTCCAATGGACCCAAACCCATTCCCATTCACTCCCATTGTACAGAATTCCAAAAGACCCAAAACCCTTCCCATTCACTCCCATTGTACAGAATTCCAATGGACCAAACACCTTCCCATTCACTCCCATTGTACAGAATCCCAATGGACCCAAACCCATTCCCATTCACTCCCATTGTACAGAATTCCAAAAGACCCAAATCCCTTCCCATTCACTCCCATTGTACAGAATTCCAATGGACCCAAACACCTTCCCATTCACTCCCATTGTACAGAATCTCAATGGACCAAACACCATCCCATTCATTCCCGTTGTACAAAATCCCATTGGACCAAACACTTTCCGATTCACTCCCATTGTACAGAATTCCAAAAGACCCAAACCCCTTCCCGTTCACTCCCATTGTACAGAATTCCAATGGACCCAAACCCATTCCCATTCACTCCCATTGTACAGAATTCCAAAAGACCCAAAACCCTTCCCATTCACTCCCATTGTACAGAATTCCAATGGACCAAACACCTTCCCATTCACTCCCATTGTACAGAATCCCAATGGACCCAAACCCATTCCCATTCACTCCCATTGTACAGAATTCCAAAAGACCCAAATCCCTTCCCATTCACTCCCATTGTACAGAATTCCAATGGACCCAAACACCTTCCCATTCACTCCCATTGTACAGAATCTCAATGGACCAAACACCATCCCATTCATTCCCGTTGTACAAAATCCCATTGGACCAAACACTTTCCGATTCACTCCCATTGTACAGAATTCCAAAAGACCCAAACCCCTTCCTGTTCACTCCCATTGTACAGAATTCCAACAGACCAAACACCTTCCCATTCACTCCTGTTGTACAGAACCCAATGCACCTAAATACATTCCCATTCACTCCCATTGTATACATTCCCAATGGACGAGAACCCTTCCCATTCACTCCCATTGTATACATTCCCAATGGACCAAAACCCTTCCCATTCACTCCCATTGTACAGAATCCCAATGGACCAAATCCCTTCCCATTCACTCCCATTCTACAGAATTCCAATGGACCCAAACACCTTCCCATTCACTCCCATTGTACAGAATCCCAATGGACCAAACACCTTCCCATTCACTCCCATTGTACAGAATCCCAATGGACCAAACACCATCCCATTCACTCCCATTGTACAGAATCCCAATGGACAAAACACCATCCCATTCATAGAACATAGAACATAGAATATTACAGCGCAGTACAGGCCCTTCGGCCCTCGATGTTGCGCCGACCTGTGAAACCATCTGACCTAAACTATTCCATTTTCATCCATATGTCTATCCAATGACCACTTAAATGCCCTTAAAGTTGGAGAGTCTACTACTGTTGCAGGCAGGGCGTTCCACGCCCCTACTACTCTTTGAGTAAAGAAACTACCTCTGACATCTGTCCTATATCTATCACCCCTCAACTTAAAGCTATGTCCCCTCGTGTTTGCCATCACCATCCGAGGAAAAAGACTCTCACTATCCACCCTATCTAACCCTCTGATTATCTTATATGTCTCGATTAAGTCACCTCTCCTCCTCCTTCTCTCTAACGAAAACAACCTCAAGTCCCTCAGCCTTTCCTCGTAAGACCTTCCCTCCATACCAGGCAACATCCTAGTAAATCTCCTCTGCACCCTTTCCAAAGCTTCCACATCCTTCCTATAATGCGGTGACCAGAACTGCACGCAATACTCCAGGTGCGGCCGCACCAGAGTTTTGTACAGCAGCAGCATGACCTCGTGGCTCCGAAACTCGATCCCCCTACTAATAAAAGCTAACACACCATATGCCTTCTTAACAGCCCTATTAACCTGGGTAGCAACCTTCAGGGATTTATGCACCTGGACACCAAGATCTCTCTGTTCATCTACACTACCAAGAATCTTCCCATTAGCCCAGTACTCTGCATTCCTGTTACTCCTTCCAAAGTGAATCACCTCGCACTTTTCCGCATTAAACTCCATTTGCCATCTCTCAGCCCAGCTCTGCAGCCTATCTATGTCCCTCTGTAACCTACAACATCCTTCGGCACTATCCACAACTCCACCGACCTTCGTGTCATCCACAAATGTACTAACCCACCCTTCTACACCCTCATCCAGGTCATTTATAAAAATGACAAACAGCAGTGGCCCCAAAACAGATCCTTGCGGTACACCACTAGTAACTAAACTGCAGGATGAACATTTGCCATCAACCACCACCCTCTGTCTTCTTTCAGCTAGCCAATTTCTGATCCAAAGCACTAAATCACCTTCAATCCCATACTTCCGTATTTTCTGCAATAGCCTACCGTGGGGAACCTTATCAAACGCCTTCCTGAAATCCATATACACCACATCCACTGCTTTACCCTCATCCACCTGTTTGGTCACCTTCTCAAAAAACTCAATAAGGTTTGTGAGGCACGACCTACCCTTCACAAAACCGTGCTGACTATCGCTAATGAACTTATTCTTTTCAAGATGATTATAAATCCTATCTCTTATAACCTTTTCCAACATTTTACCCACAACCGAAGTAAGGCTCACAGGTCTATAATTACCAGGGCTGTCTCTACTCTCCTTCTTGAACAAGGGGACAACATTTGCTATCCTCCAGTCTTCCGGCACTATTCCTGCCGACAATGACGACATAAAGATCAAGGACAAAGGCTCTGCAATCTCCTCCCTGGCTTCCCAGAGAATCCTAGGATAAATCCCATTTGGCCCAGGGGACTTATCTATTTTCACACTTTCCAAAATTGCTAACACCTCCTCCTTGTGAACCTCAATCCCATCTAGCCTAGTAGGCTGTATCTCAGTATTCTCCTCGACAACATTTTCTTTCTCTACTGTAAATACTGACGAAAAATATTCATTTAACGCTTCCCCTATCTCCTCTGATTCCACACACAACTTCCCACTACTATCCTTGATTGGCCCTAATCTAACTCTAGTCATTCTTTTATTCCTGATATACCTATAGAAAGCCTTAGGGTTTTCCTTGATCCTATCCGCCAATGCCTTCTCGTGTCCTCTCCTCGCTCTTCTAAGCTCTCCCTTTAGATCCTTCCTGGCCAGCTTGTAACTCTCAAGCGCCCTAACTGAGCCTTCACGTCTCATCCTAACATAAGCCTTCTTCTTCCTCTTGACAAGCGCTTCAACTTCTTTAGTAAACCACGGCTCCCTCGCTCGACAACTTCCTCCCTGCCTGACAGGTACATACTTATCAAGGACACGCAGTAGCTGCTCCTTGAATAAGCTCCACATTTCGATTGTTCCCATCCCCTGCAGTTTCCTTCCCCATCCTACGCATCCTAAATCTTGCCTAATCGCATCATAATTTCCTTTCCCCCAGCTATAATTCTTGCCCTGCGGTATATACCTGTCCTTGCCTATCGCTAAGGTAAACCTAACCGTTTTACAGAATCCCAATGGACCAAACACCTTCCCATTCACTCCCATTGTACAAAATCCCATTGGACCAAACACCTTCCAATTCACTCCCATTGTACAGAATCCCAACGGACCAAACACCTCCCCATTCACTCCCATTGTACAGAATCCCAATGGACTCAAACACTTTCCCATTCACTCCCGTTGGACAGAATCCTAATGGACCCAAAAACTTTCCCATTCACTCTCGTTGGGCAGAATCCCAATGGACCCAAACCCCTTCCCATTCACTCCCATTGTACAGAATTCCAATGGACCCAAACACCTTCCCATTCACTCCCATTGTACAGAATTCCAATGGACCCAAACACCTTCCCATTCACTCCCATTGTACAGAATCCCAATGGACCAAACACCATTCCCATTCATTCCCATTGTACAAAATCCCATTGGACCAAACACTTTCCGATTCACTCCCATTGTACAGAATTCCAAAAGACCCAAACCCCTTCCCATTCACTTCCATTGTACAGAATTCCAATGGACCAAACACCTTCCCATTCACTGCCATTGTACAGAATCCCAACGGACCAAACACCTTCCCATTCACACCCGTTGTACAGAATCCCAATACACCTAAACACTTTCCCATTCACTCCCGTTGCACTGAATCCCAATGGACCCAAACACCTTCCCATTCATTCCCATTGTACAGATTTCCAAAGGACCCAAACCCCTTCCCTTCACTCCCATTGTACAGAATTCCAATGGACCAAACCCATTCCTATTCACTCCCATTGTGTGCAATCCTAATGGATCAAACCCTTCAGCTGGTTAATATCTAGTTGATGACCCATTCAATTCCCTGGTCATGAATGAAAGTAAATTCAGCTCCTCCAGTCTCTCTTCAAAACTGAGATCCTGTAAATCTGGCAATTGTCATTGTTCATCTTCCCAGAGCCCTTTGCAATAAGATAATGTGAAGCTTCTGGATTTATGGATAATAGTCCAGGTGTGGCCTTGCCAATGGATTGTACAAAATAAAAGCAGGCAAATGCTGGAAACACTTAGCATCTGCAGAGAGAGGAACAAAATTACAACCTCTCTGCCCAGATGTAACTCGCGTTGTAGACATCAGCCCTTGACTACGTTCCAGAGGTAAGTGGGGGAGGATGGAGGTGGAGGTAATCGTGGTGGGGCAGGTTGATGTGGAATAGCAGCTACTCTCGGGTGTTTTATGGGGTAGAAAGAGTGGACAAACAAATTTAGGTAAGCCGGTGTGAGATAGTCCCAGGGGCCTTATTTCAATAGTAAAGTGAGGTCTGATGCTGCCTTCAAAAAAGGCCCCCGACCAATTTAGCAGAGACCTGAACTCAAGGGCAGATCAGGCATGTACCTATTGCATCAACCATGGCTCAGTGGGCAGCACCCTGGATTCTGAGTCAGAAGGTTGTGGGTTCAACTCTACACTCCAGGGACTTGAGCCCATAATCCAGGCTGAACTTGTCAATACAGAGAGAGTGCTGCATTTTGAATGAGATGTTAAATTGAGATCCCGTCTGCCCTGTCAGGTGGCTGTAATCTTCCAAAATTCCCTAGATTCTGGAAAGATCCCAGTGGATTGGAATATGGCAAATGTAGCTCTCCTATTCAAGAAAGGAGGGAGACAGAAAGCAAGAATCTATAAGCCAGTTAGCCTAACATCTGTCACTGGGTAAATGCTAGAATCCATCATTAAGAAAGTAGTATCAGGACATTTAGAAAATCATAATACAATCAAGCAGAGTCAACATGGTTTTGTGAAAAGGAAATGGTGCTTGACAAATTTATTTTTAAATTTATTCATTCAGGGGATTTGGGCGTCACTGGCTAGGACAGCATTTATTACCCATCCCTAATTGCCCTTGAGAAGGTGGTGGTGAGCTGCCTTCTCTAACCGCTGCAGTCTTTAGGGTGTAGGTACACCCACAGTAATGTTTGGAAGGGAGTTCCAGGATTTTGACCAAGTGACAGTGAAGGAACAGTGATATAGTTCCAAGTCATTATGGTGTGTGGCTTGGAGAGGAACTTGCAGGTGGTGGTGTTCCCATGCATCTGCTGCTGTTGTCCTTCCAGGTGGTAGAGGTCGCGGGTTTGAAAGGTGCTTTCGAAGGAGTCTTGGTAAGTTGCTGCAGTACATCCTGTAGATGGTACACACTGCTGCCATTGTGCGTCGGTGGTGGAGGGACTGAATGTTGAAGGTGGTGATGGGGTGCCAGTCAAGCAGGCTGCTTTGGCCTGGATGGTGTCGAGCTTCTTGAGTGTTGTTGGAGCTGCACCCATCCAGGCAAGTGGAGAGTATTCCATCACATTCCTGATTTGTGCCTTGCGGACCAGCATTGGGGAGTCAAGAGGCGAGTTACTCGCCACAGAATTCCCAGCCTCTGACATGGTCTTGTAGCCACAGCATTTATGTGGCTACGCCAGTTCAGTTTCTGGTCAATGGTGACCCCTAGGGTATTGATAGTGGGGGATTCAGCGATGGTAATGCCATTGAACGTCAAGGAGAGATGGTTAGATTCTCTCTTATTTGAGATGATCATTGCCTATCTCTTAAGTGGAAAGTAACATTCATGCCACACATCAACCCAAGCTTGGATGTTGTCCAGGTCCTGCTGCATATGAGCTGCTTCAGTATCTGAGGAGTCACAAACAGTGCTGAACATTGTGCAATCATCAATGAACATCCCCACGTCTGATCTTATGATGGAGGGAAGGTCATTGATGAAGCAACTGAAGATGATTGGGCCTAGGACACTACCCTGAGGAACTCCTCAGGGGAGAGTTTAAACTAATGTGGCAGGGGGATGGGAACCAAATGAGGAGGTCAGTGGACAGTAAGGAGGTAGTAACTAAAGCCTGTAAGGAACTAAATAATGAAGTCAGCGTGACTAAGGGAAAGAGTAGGCAAGGAGCAGATGATGTACGCAAAGGGACTGGTGGTCTGAGGTGCATTTGTTTTAATGCAAGGAGTGTAGTAGGTAAGGCAGATGAACCTAGGGCTTGGATTAGTACCTGGGAGTATGATGTTATTGCTATTACTGAGACTTGGTTGAGGGAAGAGCACGATTGGCAACTAAATATCCCAGGATATCGATGCTTCAGGCGGGATAGAGAGGGAGGTAAAAGGGGTGGAGGAGTTGCATTACTGGTCAAAGAGGATATCACAGCTGTGCTGAAGGAAGGACTATGGAGGACTCGAGCAGTGAGGCAATATGGACAGAACTCAGAAATAGGAAGGGTGCGGTAACAATGTTGGGGCTGTACTACAGGCCTCCCAACAGCGAGCGTGAGATAGAGGTACAAATATGTAAACAGATTATGGAAAGATGTAGGAGCAACAGGGTGGTGGTGATAGGAGATTTTAATTTTCCCAACATTGACTGGGATTCACTTAGTGTTAGAGGTCCAGATGGAGCAGAATTTGTAAGGAGCATCCAGGAGGGTTTTCTAGAGCAGTATGTAAATAGTCCAACTCGGGAAGGGGTCATACTGGACCTGGTGTTGGGGAATGAGCCCGGCCAGCTGGTTGAAGTTTCAGGAGGGGACTACTTTGGGAATAGTGATCACAATTCCGTAAGTTTTAGAATACTCATGGACAAAGATGAGAGTGGTCCTAAAGGAAGAGTGCTAAATTGGGGGAAGGCCAACAATACCAAAATTCGGCAGGAGCTGGGAAATGTAGATTGGGAGCAGCTGTTTGAAGGTAAATCCACATGTGATATGTGGGAGGCATTTAAGGAGAGGTTGATTAGCGTGCAGGAGAGACATGTTCCTGTGAAAATGAGGGATAGAAATGGCAAGATTAGGGAACCATGGATGACGGATGAAATTGTGAGACTAGCTAAGAGGAAAAAGGAAGCATACATAAGGTCTAGGAGGCTGAAGAAAGATGAAGCTTTGGAAGAATATCGGGAATGTAGGACCAATCTAAAACGAGGAATCAAGTGGGCTTAAAGGGGTCATGAAATATCTTTAGCAAACAGGGTTAAGGAAAATCCCAAAGCCTTTTATTCATATATAAGGAGCAAGAGGGTAACTAGAGAAAGGATTGGCCCACTCAAGGACAAAGGAGGAAAGTTATGCGTGGAGTCAGAGAAAATGGGTGGGATTCTAAACGAGTACTTTGCATCGGTATTCACCGAGGAGAGAGACATGACGGATATTGAGGTTAGGGACAGATGTTTGATTACTCTAGGTCAAGTCGGCATAAGGAGGGAGGAAGTGTTGGGTATTCTAAAAGGCATTAAGGTGGACAAGTCCCCAGGTCCGGATGGGATCTATCCCAGGTTCCTGAGGGAAGCGAGAGAGGAAATAGCTGGGGCCTTAACAGATATCTTTGCAGCATCCTTAAACACGGATGAGGTCCCGGAGGACTGGAGAATTGCTAATGTTGTCCCCTTGTTTAAGAAGGGTAGCAGGGAAAATCCAGGTAATTATAGACCGGTGAGCCTGACGTCAGTGGTAGGGAAGCTGCTGGAGAAGATACTGAGGGATCGGATCTATTCCCATTTGGAAGAAAATGGGCTTATCAGTGATAGGCAACATGGTTTTGTGCAGGGAAGGTCATGTCTTACCAACTTAATAGAATTCTTTGAGGAAGTGACAAAGTTGATTGATGAGGGAAGGGCTGTAGATGTCATATACATGGACTTCAGTAAGGCGTTTGATAAGGTTCCCCATGGTAGGCTGATGGAGAAAGTGAAGGCGCATGGGGTCTAGGGTGCACTAGCTAGATGGATAAAGAACTGGCTGGGCAACAGGAGACAGAGAGTAGCAGTGGAAGGGAGTTTCTCAAAATGGAGACGTGTGACCAGTGGTGTTCCACAGGGATCCGTGCTGGGACCACTGTTGTTTGTGATATACATAAATGATTTGGAGGAAAATATAGGTGGTCTGATTAGCAAGTTTGCAGACGACACTAAGCTTGGTGGAGTAGCAGATAGTGAAGGGGACTGTCAGAGAATACAGCAGAATATAGATAGATTGGAGAGTTGGGCAGAGAAATGGCAGATAGAGTTCAATCAGGGCAAATGCGAGGTGATGCATTTTGGAAGATCCAATTCAAGAGTGAACTATACAGTAAGTGGAAAAGTCCTGGGGAAAATTGATGTACAGAGAGATTTGAGTGTTCAGGTCCATTGTTCCCTGAAGGTGGCAACGCAGGTCAATAGAGTGGTCAAGAAGGCATACGGCATGCTTTCCTTCATCGGACGGGGTATTGAGTACAAGAGTTGGCAGGTCATGTTACAGTTGTATAGGACTTTGGTTCGGCCACATTTGGAATACTGCGTGCAGTTCTGGTCGCCACATTACCAAAAGACTGTGGATGCTTTGGAGAGGGTGCAGAGGAGGTTCACCAGGATGTTACCTGGTATGGAGGGCGCTAGCTATGAAGAGAGGTTGAGTAGATTAGGATTATTTTCATTAGAAAGACGGAGGTTGAGGGGGGACCTGATTGAGGTGTACAAAATCATGAGAGGTATAGACAGGGTGGATAGCAAGAAGCTTTTTCCCAGAGTGGGGGATTCAATTACTAGGGGTCACGAGTTCAAAGTGAAAGGGGAAAAGTTTAGGGGGGTTATGCGTGGAAAGTTCTTTACGCAGAGGGTGGTGGGTGCCTGGAACGCGTTGCCAGCGGAGGTGGTAGACGCGGGCACGATAGTGTCTTTTAAGATGTATCTAGACAGATACATGAATGGGCAGGAAGCAAAGAGATACAGACCCTTCGAAAATAGGTGACAGGTTTAGATAGAGGATCTGGATCGGCGCAGGCTTGGAGGGCCAAAGGGCCTGTTCCTGTGCTGTAATTTTCTTTGTTCTTTGTTCTTTGTTCTTTGTTCCTGCATGATGTCCTGGGACTAAGATGTTTGACCTCCAACAACCATAATCATCTTCCTTTGTGCTAGGTATGACTCCAACTAGTGGAGAGTTTTCCCCCTGATTCCCATTGATTCTGTATTGCTCGGGCTCCTTGATGCCATACTCAGTCAAATGCTGCCTTGATGTCAAGGGCAGTCACTCTCACCTCACCTCAACCCAGGAGTTCAGTTCTTTTGTCCATGTTTGGACCAAGGCTGAAATGAGGTCAGGAGCTGAGTGTCCCTGGCAGAACCCAAACTATGAATAGGTTATTGCTGAGCAAATGCCGCTTGATAGCACTGTCAATGACCCCTTCCATCACTTTGCTGATGATTGAGAGTAGACTGATAGGGCAGTAATTGGCTGGGTTGGATTTCTCCTGCTTTATGTACCCAAGACATACCTGGGCAATTTTCCACATTGTCGGGTAGATGCCAGCGTTGTAACTGTACTGGAACAGCTTGGCTAGGGAGCACAAGTCTTCAGTCCTATTGCCGGAATGTTGTCAGGGCCCATAGTCTTTGCAGTATCCAGTGCCTTCAGCCATTTCTTGATATCACTTGGAGTGAATTGGATTAGCTGAAGACTGGCATCTGTGATGCTGGGGACCTCAGGAGCAGACTGAGATGGATCATCCAATTGGCACTTCTGGCTGAAGATCGATGCAAATGCTTCAGCCTTCTCTTTTGCACTGATGTGCTGGGCTCCCCCATCATTGAGGATGGGGATATTATGATGAGGATGAGGAAGAGCCTCCTCTTCCTGTCAGTTGTTTAATTGTCCACCACCATTCATGACTGGATGTGGCAGGACTGCCACAGATCTGATCTGTTGTTTGTGGGATTGCTTAGCCCTGTCTATTGCAAGTTGTTTCTGCTGTTTGGCATACAAGTAGTCCTGGGTTGTAGCTTCACCAGGCTGGCACTTCAGTTTTAGATATGCCTGGTGCTGCTCTGGCATGCCCTCCTGCACTCTTCAATGATCCCCTGGCTTGATGGTAACGGTAGAGTGGGAGATAAGTTGGGCCATGAGATTACAGATTGCAGTTGAATTCAATTCTGCTGCTGATGATGGCTCACAGTGCCTCATGGATGCCCAGTTTTGAGTTTCTAGATCGGTTCAAAATCTATCCCATTTAGCACAGTGGTAGTGCCACACAACACAATGGTTGGCACTCTCAATGTGAAGACGAGACTTTGCCTCCACAAGGACTGTGCAGTGGTCACTCCGCCCAATACTATCATGGATAGATACATCTGTGACAGGTAGATTGGTGAGGACGAGGTCAAGTAGGCTTCTTGTTGGTTCCCTCACCAACTGCCGCAGATCCAGTCGAGCAGCTTTCTGACTCGGCCAGCTCGGTCAGTAGCGGTGCTACCGAGCCACTTCTGATGATGGGAATTGAAGTCGCCACCCAGAGTATATTTTGTGCCCTTGCGACCCTCAGTGCTTCCTCCAATTGGTGTTCAACATGGAGGAGTACTGATTCATCAGCTGAGGAGTAAATGCAGTTTTTTGAGGATGTAACAAGCAGGGTGGATAAAAGGGAACCAGTAGATGTAGTGTCGTTGGATTTCCAAAAGGCATTTGATAAGGTGCCACATGAAAGGTTATTACACAAGATAAGAGCTCATGGTGTTGGGGGTAATATATTCGTATGGCTACAGGATTGGCTAACTAACAGGAAACAGACTCAAAATAAATGGGTCATTTTCAGGTTGGTAAACTAATTACTGGAGTGCCGCAGGAATCAGTGCTGGGGCCTCAACTATTTACGATCTCTTTACAGGGTTTTCAGATGCGATAGGGAGGGGGATAAGAAAGGAGGGGGAGTGGCAATTTTGGTCAAGGAAAACGTTACAGCTGTGAGGAGGGATGATATGTTGGAAGGTACATCAAATGAGGCCCTATGGATTAAGCTAAGGAACAAAAAAGGGACAGTCACACAGTCGGGAGTGTGCAATAGACCCTCAAACAGTCAAAGGGAGATAGAAGAGCAGATATGTAGGCAAATCGCTGAGAAGTGCAAGAACAATAAGGCAGTAATAGCAGGGGATTTTAATTACCCCAAAATTAAGTGGGGTATTTTTAGTGTGAAAGGAATTGAGGGAGCAGAATTCTTGAGGTGCATTCAGGTGAACTTTTTTGCCCAGTATGGAGCAAGTTCAAAAAGAGAGGGTACAGTTTTAAACTTAGTTTTAGGAAATGAAGATGGGCAGATGGAAGGGGTGGCAGTGGGAGAGCATTTTGCTAGTAGTGATCATAATTCACTCAGTTTTAACATAATTATGGAAAAGGACAGAGATAGAACAGGAGTTAGAGTTCTCAATTGGGGCAAGGCCAATTTTACTAAACTGAGGAGTGATTTAGCTAAAGTGGACTGGAAACAGCTACTTGAAGGTAAATCAGTGTCACAGCAGTGGGAGGCATTCAAAGGGGAGATTCAAGGGATTCAGGGTAAACATGTTCCCACAAAGAATAATGGTGATGTGGCTAAATCTAGAGCCCCATGGATGTCAAGGAGCTTACAGGGTAAGATAAGGCTGAAAAGGAAAGCGTATGTCCGATAACGAGAACTCAATACTACAGAAAGCCGAGAGGAGTATAGAAAGTGGAGGGGTGAAATCAAAAAGGAAATTAGGAAAGCAAAGAGAGGGCATGAAAGAATATTGGCAAGCAAAATCAAGGTGAACCCAAAGATGTTTTTATCAATACATTAAGAGTAAGAGGATAACTAAGGAGAGAGTCGGGCCCTTAAAAGATCAAAAAGGTAACATATGTGTTGGAGCGGAAGATATTGGTATGGTTCTTAACGAATGCTATGCGC
This sequence comes from Heterodontus francisci, assembly GCF_036365525.1. Classification (NCBI taxonomy): domain Eukaryota; kingdom Metazoa; phylum Chordata; class Chondrichthyes; order Heterodontiformes; family Heterodontidae; genus Heterodontus; species Heterodontus francisci. The sequence goes on along the minus strand of NC_090380.1, from coordinate 117,770,512 downwards.
CTGTCTTCACAAAAGAGGGGGACAATGAAGATATTGTAGTTAAGGAGGAAGAATGTGAAGTATTGGATGTGATAAACACAGGGAGAGAGGAAGTATTAACGGGATTAGCATCCTTGAAAGTTGATAAATCACCAGGGCCAGATGAAATGTATCCTAGGCTGTTGAAAGAGGCAAGAGAGGAAATAGCAGAGGGTCTGACCATCATTTTCCAGTCCTCGCTGGTTACAGGTGTGGTGCTGGAAGACTGGAGAATTGCTAACGTTGTACCTCTGTTTAAAAAGGGAGGGAAGGATAGACTGAATAATTACAGGTCGGTCAGTCTAACCTCAATTATTGGAATCTATTCTGAGAGGCAGGATAAACTGTCACTTGGAAAGGCACAGGTTGATCAAGGATAGTCAGTATTGGTTTGTTAAGGGAAGATCTTGTTTGACAAACTTGATTGAATTTTTGAAGAAGTAACATGGAAGATAGATGAGGGTAGTGCAGTTAATGTGATCTACATGGATTTTAGCAAGGCTTTTGACAAGGTTCCACATGGCAGACTGGTTATAAAAAATAAAATCCCATGGGATCCAGGGAAATGCAGCAAGGTGGATACAAAATTGGCTCAGTGGCAGGAAACAAAGCGTAATTGTTAACGGCTGTTTTAGCGACTGGAGGACTGTTTCCAGTGGCGTTCCGCAGGGCTCAGTACTGGGTCCCCTGCTTTTTGTGGTGTATATTATCCATTTGGACATAAATGTAGGGGGCATGATCAAGAAGTTTGCAGACGACACAAAGATTGGCCGTGTGGTAGATAGCGAGGAGGATAGCTGTAGGCTGCAGGAAGATACTGATAAAATAAAAGCAAAATACTGCAGATGCTGGAAATCTGAAATAAAAACAAGAAATGCTGGAAATACTCAGCAGGTTTGGCAGCATCTGTGGAGAGAGAAGCAGAGTTAACGTTTCAGTTCAGTGACCCTTGATCAGAACAGGCAGAGGCAGGAAGTGTAATAGGTTTTAAGCAAATAAAGCACGGATGGGGCAAGAGATAACATATCGGATTATAGGAAGATATTGATGGTCTGGTTAGATGGGCAGAAAATGGCAAATGGAATTCAACCCGGAGAAGTGTGAGGTGATACATTTGGGGAGGTCAAACAAGGCAAAGGAATACACGATTAATGGGAAAATACTGAGAAATGTAGAGGAAGTGAGGGACCTTGGAGTGAGGTAGCAGGACAGGTCAATAAGGTGGTTCAGAAGGCATATGGAATCCTTTCCTTTGTTAACCGAGGTATAGAATATAAGAGCAGGGAGGTTATGCTGAAATTGTATAAATCATTGGTTAGGCCACAACTTGTGTACTGTGTGCAGTTCTGGTCACCTCATTACAGAATGGATGTAATTACATTAGAGAGGGTACAAAGGAGATTTACGAGGATGTTGCTAGGACTGGAAAAATGCAGCTATGAGGAAAGATTGGATAGGCTGGGGTTGTTCTCCTTGGAACAGAGAAGGCTGAGGGGAGATCTGATTGAAATGTACAAAATTTTGAGGGGCCTGGATAGAGTGGAGGTGAAGGGTCAGTGACTAGGGGGCACAGATTTAAAGTGATTGGTAGAAAGATTAGAGGGGAGATGAGGAAAACCTTTTTCACCCAGAGGGTGGTGGGGGTCTGGAACTCACTGCCTGAAAGGGTAGTTGAGGCAGAAACCCTCTATTCATTCAAAAGGAGTCTGGATATGCACCTCAAATGCCATAAGCTGCAGGGCTATGGACCAAATGCTGGAAGGTGGGATTAGAATAGGTGGATCGTTTTTTGGCCGGCACAGACACGATGGGCCAAGTGGCCTCTTTCTGTGCCTTAAACTTTCTATGATTTCTATATTAATGACTTGGATGAAGGGACCGAGTGTATTGTAGCTAAAGTTGATGACGATATAAAGATAAGTAGGAAAGCAAGTTGTGAGGAGGACACAAAGAGTCGCAAAGAGATATGGCTAGGATAAATGAGTGGGTAAAAATTTGGCAGATGCAATATTATGTGGGAAAATGTGAGTTATCCACTTTGGTTGCAAGAATTGAAAAGCAGAATATTATTCACATAGAGAGAGACTGCGGAATGCTGCGGTACAGAGGGATCTGTGTGTTCTCATGCATGAATCACAAAAAGTTAGCATGCAGGTACAGCAAGTAATTTGGAAAGCAAGTGGAATGTTGCCATGTATTGCAAGGAGGATGAAGTATAAAAGTAAGGAATTCTTGCTCCAACTGTACAGGGCATTGGTGAGACTGCATCTAGAGTACTGTGTACATTTTGGTCACCTTATTTAATGAGGGATATATTTGCTTTGGAAGCAGTTCAAGGGAAGGTTCACTAGGCTGATTCCTGTGATGAAGGGGTTGTCATATGTGGAAAGGTTGAGCAGGTTGGGCCTATACTTATTGGAGTGTAGAAGAATGAGAGGTGATCTTATTGAAAATTATAAGATTCTGAGGGGGCTTAATAGGGTAGATGCTGAGAGAATGTTTCCCCTTGTGGGGGGATCTAGAACTAGGGGGCACAGTTTCAAAATTAGAGGTCTCCCTTTTACGACAGAGATTAGGAGGAATTTTGTCTCTCAGAAGGTCATTAATCTTTGAAATTCTCTTCCCCAGAGAATGGTCCTCCAAGTATGGTCCTCCAAGCATGCCCTCGGAGTATGGTCCTCCAAGCATGGTCCTCCAAGTGTGATCCTCTGAGCATGGTCAAGACTGCTGCTGCCCATACCAAGGTGGTGCAGGCCAAACCTGGGCTCTCAAGGCCCAAAGCTGCTCAAGGTCATTCTGCAAGGTCACCTGCAATCTCGGCCGCTGAAAGTCAGCAGCCTTCCACCACTATTCTGCAATCACTGGGGTAGCACTGTGTAGGAGCACTAGGACAAGCAAAGGCACTCGCAATACAGACACTAAGGGAATGCACAAGGGTGAATAGTTCCATTTTGTGTGTAAAAATAAAGTTATTATGAAAATGTTTATTGGTGCTGGCTTTTATTTCAGAATTTTGGCCGAGGAAACTGGAGCAGAGGGATGGAAAAGTGGGGAATTATGCAGAAATGATGATGTGGGAATGAGATTTCACAGGAACCGTAGTTTGAGCAGCCACTCATAGACAGCCCATCCAGAACAAAAGGGTCCCGGATGCCTCCTCCCTTCCTTCTCTTCCTCCTCCTTCTGATGTGCCCTCCAAAGGCTTGGTAGCATGGGTTGCACCCTCATAAACGCAAGATTGTGGAGGAAGAAGCAGACCATCTCAAACTTGGAGATATGCTTGGCGAGTACTGGATGTGGTTCCCCGAGTGGCCCAGGCAATGGAACCATTGCTTCAGGTGCCGATGGTGTTGTCCACGATGTTCCTGGTCAAAGTATGGCTCTTATTGTAGGCATACTGTCCACACTTGGTCCGGGGACAGAGGGGAATCGTCAGCTGGGAATAAAGCAAGTATTCCTTGTCACACAGCAGCTAGCCTCTGATTCTTCGTGGTGGTCTGAAGAGGAAGGGTACAGTTGACTGGCGCAGGATAAATACTGATGCTCGGATCGCTGGCATTCACTGATAATTTTCTGGGCAGAGTCACACACCAACTGTAAATTCAGGGAGTGGTAGCCCTTATTCTTGTGGCAGACGTCCACACTGATATGTGGGGACCTTAGAGACACTTGCATGGAGTCAATGACATCCTTCACCATTGGGAACCCCACTAGACTAGCAAAGCCATGTGCTTGCTCCTCCTGCTTCTCTCTTTGATAAGAGAGAAGATGATGAAGTCTCCTTTTCCTCTGTACAGGGCATCTGTCACCTCCCTGATACAGCAATGCATGGCCACTGGCAGCGCCATCTTTGCCCTGCAGGTACAGTTGTAGGAGGTGGTACAATTCAGTCACCCTCTCCACAGTGAAACGTAGCCATGTAAGACATTGTACCTGGCTGAGATTTCTTTAAAGTCTCTTGGTGGGTAGGGCCTTCTATTGAGAGCCCTCCTCCTCCTCCCTCTGCGACTAGCTTCTCCTCTCCCTGCCACTGCTCTATGTCCAACTCATGCTGCAGCCTAACTGTAACCACAGCTGAAAGCAGGCTTTCTCCTGACGGGCCTACCAACTCCTCTGACCTGATTGTCAGTATCCAACATCACTCCCTTGTGAATCCAAAAACTTCTCCAATCTCCTCCAATAACTTTCAGCTCAGTACTTTCACTCACTCTGCAGCAGCAAAAAAAAGTCAAAAGCTTTGCAGGGCACAAAACAGATCAAGAATTGTGCAGAGAAACAACTCAGAACCACAAAAAGGGGCAAAAGTTGAACAAAATGTTTTTGAACAAAACCTTGTTCAATGTTTCTTCTCATCCTTGTGGTCAAATCACTCCATGGCCTCAGCCCTCCCTATCTCTGTAATCTCGTCCAGCCTCACAACCCTCCGCAGTATCTGCACTCCTCCAATTCCGACTTCTTCAGCATCCCCAATTTCCTTCGCTCCACCAGTGGCGGCTGTGCCTTCAGCTGCCGAGGCCCTAAGCTTTAGAATTCCCTCCCTAAACTTCTCAGCAACTCTCTCCTTTAAGACACCCTTTAAAACCAAAGCATCATTGAATCATAAAATGGTTATAGCACAGAAGGAGGCCATTTGGCCCTTTATGTCCATGCCGACTCTCTGCAAAAAGCAACTCAGCTCGTCCCACTGCCCCATTCTTTCCACAGAGACCTGCCTATCCAATTGCTTTTTGAAAGGCTCAACTGTGTCTACCTCCACCATGCCCTCAAGTATTCCAGATCCTAACTTTCCTTATTTTGCCTTTGGTTCTTTTGCCAATCACCTTAACTCTGTGTTCCAGCAATGGGAACAGTCTCTCTCTATTGCCTCTGTCCAGACCCGTCATGATTTTGAACATCTCTATTTCTCCTCTCAACTTTCTCTTTGTGGAGAACAACCCCAGCTTCTCCAATCTATCCTTGTAATTGCAGCCTCTCGTTCCTGGAACCATTCTGTAAATCTTTTCTGCACCTCCCTAAACCCTTCACATCCTTCCTAAAGTGTGATGCCCAGAATTAAACACGAGAGTTGAGGCTGAACCAGTGTTTTGTAAAGGTTCATCATAACTCCCTTGCTTTTGTACTCTATGCCTGTATTTATAAAGCCCAAGATCCCATATGCCTTTTTAACCATTTTCTTAACCTGCCCTGCCTCCTTCAATGCTTTGAACACATATACCCCCAGGTTTCTGTACCTGCACTCCCTTTAGAATTGTACCCTTTAATTTATATTACCTCTCCTCATTCTTCCTTCCAAAATATATCACTCCACACTTCCCTGCATTAAATTTCATCTGCCATATGCCTGCCCGTTCCACCAACCTGTCTGTGTCTTCTTGAAATCTTGCACTATCCTCCTCACAGTTCACAATACTTACAAGTTTTGTGTCACCTGCACATTTTGAAATTGTTCCCTGCAAACCCAAGTCTAGGTCATGAATATAGATCAAGATAAACAGGGGCCTTAATACTGACCCCTGGGGAACCCGACTATATACCTTCCTCCAGTCTGAGAAACAACTGTTCACAACGACTCTGTTTCCTGTCACTCAGTTAACATCCTATCAATGCCTCTATTGTCCCTTTTATTCATGGGCTTTGTTGACAAGCCTGCTATGTTTCACTTTATCAAATGTTTTTTGGAAGTTCATGCAAACATAGAAACTTAGAAAATAGGAGTAGGCCATTCGGACCTTCAAGCCTGCTCCGCCATTCATAAAGCTCATGGCTGATCATCCAATTCAGTAACCTGTTCCCGCTTTCGCCCCATACCCTTTGATCCCTTTAGACCCAAGAGCTATATCTAACTCCTTCTTGATAACATACAATGTTTTGGCCTCAACTGCTTTCTGTGGTAGCGAATTCCACAGGTTCACCACTCTCTGGGTGAAGAAATTTCTCCTCATCTCAGTCCTGAATGGTTTACCCTGTATCCTTAGACTATGACCCCTGGTTCTGGACTCCCCCACCATCGGGAACATCCTTCCTGTATCTACCCTGTCAAGTCCTGTTAGAATTTTATTCTTATTCCTCTTCGCCTTATTTCTTCAATCCTCTACTGTGGCTGTGACTACTGTGTCAATGCTGGGACTACACCCACCTCACTCTTCTGAACTCCAGCGAATATAATCCTAACTGACTCAATCTCTCCTCATACGTCAGTCCCGCCATCCCAGGAATCAGTCTGGTAAACCTTCGCTGCACTCCCTCTATAGCAAGAACATCCTTCCTCAGATAAGGAGACCAAAACTGCACACAATATTCCAGGTGTGGCCTCACCAAGGCCCTGTATAATCTCAGCAAGACATCCCTGCTCCTGTACTCGAATCCTCTCGTTATGAAGGCCAACATACCATTTGCCTTTTTTACCGCCTGTTGCACCTGCATGCTTACCTTCAGCGACTGGTGTACGAGAACACCCAGGTCTCGTTCCATATTCCCCTCTCTCAGTTTATAGCCGTTCAGATATTAATCTGCCTTCTTGTTTTTGCTACCAAAGTGGATAACGTCACATTTATCCACATTATACTGCATCTGCCATGCATTAGCCCACTCACTCAACTTGTCCAAATCACCCTGAAGCCTCTCTGCATCCTCCTCACAACTCACCCTCCCACCCAGTTTTGTCTCATCACACATGTGATGTCGTCCACATCAACTGCATTATCCTCATCAGCCCTCTCTGTTACCTCATCAAAAAACCAAGCTTTTGGTCATCTAGTCTAATATTTCCTTATGTGGCTCAATGTCAAATTTTTGTTTGATAATTGCTTGTGTGAAATACCTTGGGATGTTTTGCCAAATAAGTGGTGCTATATAAATACAAGTTGTTGTTATTTATTGCAATATGTTATCTCTGTTTACTTTTCCCTCCTTGCTTCATTCCACCTTGTCTTCCTCTTGCTGCTGCTACTGACTGTGGTGCTGCTTGTGAGAGTAATGTGGACAGAGCCAAGAGGCCTTACGAAAGCTGAAGCAGAAAGAGCTGGCTGCTTAGCCATTCAATGACAATGACACTTGGAGCAGCCTCGCACTCCACTTCTGTGTGGCCATCTGCCGTCCCTGAGGAGATAGTCTGACAAGAACAAGTCCTCTAGATGGCAGGAAACACAGGAAGAAGATATCTGGCTCCTGACGGATCAGTGTTTCAAGTTGATTATCGTGCTGACCTCCCTGATAATTCGTTTCAGCTGAAGACAAGTATTCTGTCTCCAAGTCACCTGGGAGACAGGCCCGTCTGGATAGCACTGCAAAACTAGCTCGCAAAAAAAATAAATAAACCTCCTTCCTGAACTTGCAATTATATAGCGCCTTTCACAACCTCAGGATTTTCCAAAGTGCTTCACAGCCAATGAAGTACTGTTTGAAATGTCGTCACTGTTGAATGTAAGGAGACACAGCAACCAATTTGCACACAGGAAGCTCCCACAAACAGCAATGTGACAATGATCAGATAATGTTTTGAGAGATGTTGGTTAAGGGATAAATATTGACCCAAGACACCAGGGAGAACTCCAGTGCTCTACTTCGAATAGTGCAGTGGGATCGTTTACAACCAACTGAGAGAGCAGACAGGGGTCTTGTTTTCATGGGATCATACAGCAAAGAAAGAAGCCATTCCATCCATCGTGTCTTTGCTGTTTCTTTGATAAAGTTATTAGTCCCAGTCTCCTGCTTGTTCCCAATAGACCTGCAAATTCCTCTATTTCAGGTATATATAAAAATCCATTCTAAAAGTTAGTCAATGTTGTGATGTAGCAATTTTCCACATTGCCGGGTAGATGCCAGTGTTGTAGCTGTACTGGAACAGCTTGGCTAGGGGTGCGGCAAGTTCTGGAGCACAGGTCGTCAGTACTATTGCCGGAATGTTGTCAGGGCCCATAGCCTTTGCAGTATCTAGTGATTCAGTTGTTTCTTCATATCACTTGAAGTGGCTGAAGACTGGTATCTGTGATGCTGGGAACCTCATAAGGAGACCAAAATGGATCATCCAATCGGCACTTCTGGCTGAAGATGGATGCAAATGCTTCAACCTTGTCTTTCACACTGATGTGCTGGGCCCCCCATCATTGAGGATGGGGATACTTGTGGAGCCTCCTCCTCCTGTCAGTTGTTTAATTGTCCACCACCATTCATGACTGGATATGGCAGGACATCAGAGCTTAGATTTGATCTGTTGGTTGTGGGATCGCTAAGCTCTGTCCATCACATGCTGCTTCTGCTGTTTGGCATGCAAGTAGTCCTGTGTTGTAGCTTCACCAGGCTGACACCTCATTTTGAAGTATGCCTGGCGCTGCTCCTGACATGCCCTCCTGCACTCTTCATTGAACCTAGGTTGGTCCCCTGGCTTGATGGAATGGTAGAGTGGGGGATATGCCGGGCCATGAGATTTAGATTGTGGTTAAATACAATTCTGCTGCTACTGCCTCATGGATGCCCCGTTTTGAGTTGTTAGATCTGTTTGAAATCTACCCCATTTAGAACGGTGGCAGTGCCACACAACACGATGTTGATATCTTCAGTGTGAGCACAGGACTTCGTCTCCACAAGGACTGCGCAGTGGTCACTCTTTCTAATACTGTCATGGACAGATACATCTGCAACATGTAGATTGGTGAGGACGAGTTCAACTTGGTTTTTCCCTCACCACGTGCTGCAGACCCAGTCGAGCAACTATGTCCTTTCGGATAAAAGCAAAACACTGCAGATGCTGGAAATCTGAAATAAGAACAAAAAATGCTGGAAATACTCAGCAGGTCTGGCAGCATCTGTGGAGAGAGAAACAGAGTTAACATTTCAGGTCAGTGACTTTTCATCAGAACTGGCAAAAGCGGGGGTGGAGCAAGAGATAATAAAAGAGGTGCTGATAGGACAAGGTCACAGAGAATAACTGACAAGAAGGTCATGGAGCAAAGGCAAAGGGTGTGTTAATGGTGTGGTGAAAGACAAAGCATTAGTGCAAAGAGGGTGTGAATTGACAGAAAAATGAACAGCCCGGGCTAAAAGCATAAACATTACAAAAACAGTGGGCAGGCACATGGTAAAAGAAAATGAATGATGAAACAAACTAAAATAAAATATAAATAAAAAGTAAAAAAGAAAAAAATATAACTCAACATAAAAAGGGGGGCCCGTCATGCTCTGAAATTATTGAACTCTTGTTCAGTCCGGCAGGCTATAGCGTGCCTAATTGGTGAATGAGATGCTGTTCCTCGAACTTGCGTTGATGTTCACTGGAACACTGCAGCAATCCCAGGACAGAGAAGTGGGTATGAGAGCCAGGGTGGGGTGTTGAAATGGCCAGAAACCAGAAGCTCTGGGTCATGCTTTTGGACCGAGCAGAGGTGTTCGATGAGGCAGCCTACCAGACTGAGCATTGAGTTCAATAATAATTGAGATGGGGGCGGGAACTGTGAGGGTCAATCCTCCCTGCCACCTGGGATGGAGTCACATGTAGTCCAGATCAGGTAAGGACAGCAGATTTCCTTCCCTAAAGGATATTAGTGAACCAGATGGGTTTTTACAACAATCGATGGTAGTTTCATAGCACCATTACTGAGACTAGCTTTCAATTCCAGATTTTTTGATGAATTAATTGAACTTATTAATTAATTGAATTTAAATTCCACCAGCTGCCGTGGTGGGATTTGAACCAGTGTCCTCAAGGCATTAGTCTGAGCCTCTGGGTTACTAGTTCAGTGACATATCACCATGCCATCATCTCCCTGGTCTTGAGTATTGTAGGAGCAAGTGGAGAGTATTCCATCACACTCCTGACTTGTAGATGATGGACAGGTATTGGGGAGTTAATTGTCTAGGCAGAGGTGGACGTCTGCACTCACTGTCTGGGGTGGGTGCATTGCCTCGATCGCCAGGATTTGCCCAGGACCCGAGCGTAATCGCCCCCTCAAGACATCCCAGAATGCCCTGAGGAACTCCACAGTTAGCCCATCCAACCCCGGGGATTTGCCCCTCAAGATCTGGTAGAGGGAGTCGGTCAGCTCTGCCAATGTGAGCGGAGCTTCCAATCATTTGGCGCCCTCCGGGCTGACCTTCGGCAGGTCCTCCCACAAAACTCTGCACATGTCCATGCTGGACAGATCCAGAGAGAACAACGTGCAGTAATAGGTATGGACCAAAAGGCCCATTCCCTCCGGATCCGTGACGGAGGATCCATCGTCGGCCAGCAGCTCGATGAGCTGCTTATGGACACACACCCCCGCCGCCATTTTTCCAGTACGGAGAAGAAGGGTGAGGTGCGGTCCAAATCTTCCAGGATCTGGATCCGTGACCTCACGTATGCGCCTCATGACCCTACAAGCTGCAGGTCCCTTCTTCTCTTTGCACGCCTACCACAGGGCCGGGTCCATGATGGCCTGACCAAAACGAGACTCCAAATTGAGCACTTCCCCCTCCAGGTACCTGATCTCGGCCTCCTGCTTCTTGGTCGACCCCTTTGCGTACTCCTGACAGAAGAAACGGACGGGCACAGACACACACACACACACAGACTTAAAGACACGTACACACACACACACAGACAACGAAAGAGAGAGACACACACGCACTCACACACACACAGAGTCACAGAGAAACACACACATGCACTCACACACACTGAGATACACGTACACACACACAGACAATGAAAGAGAGAGACACACATGCACTCACACACAGAGACTGAGAGACACGTACACACACACACACAGCCACAGACAATGAAAGAGAGAGACACACACACACCCACACTGCACAGTCACAGAGAAACACACACATGCACACACACACACTGAGATACACGTACACACACACAGACAGACAATGAAAGAGAGAGACACACACCCACACTGCACAGACACAGAGAAACACACACACACACCCACACACACACAAACACACACACACACAGACACACGGTGTCGCCTGTTGTTGGATTACAGAGCTCCCCCCTCTCCAGTAATAGTCTCCACTTGCAGAGCTCTCCCTTCCTCCAACAGTGTCCACTTGCAGAGTTCCTTCCTTCCCTCACATCAGCGGCAATGTCCAATGTGAAAACAAATTCCACTAGAAAACAATGGATAACTTCCCTAACCTTTGCAGGCACCGATGATTCCCGCCTCGGTGGTGCCAGCTTTTCAGGGACAGGAAAATGAAGGCGCATGAGTGCCGCATGTCATGCATAAAATTGCGAACGGCTGGTAGGATCGCAGTGAATTAGATACAAATTCATGCAAAACAGGATGTAACAGATTTAAATGATGATCGGGTCACGTCGCGGCGGAGGTGCAGAAACCAGCATTTCAGCGTCAGGTTCTGTGGGGGATGACTCCGTGCTGATTCTCTGCCCCCCCCCCCCCCACCGCCAACAACCCACCTTCTACACCTTCTAACGTAGCATAAATTCCAGCCCAGAAAGACACACACTGACAGAGTGAGAGACACACAGGCACTTAGATTGATATGAAAAGTAGTGAAAATAATTAGCCCAACAGAAAATTGTGGTACTTGATTGAAAAATCCCATTTGAGGATATGAGGTGTGCGATAATATGACTTTATATACAGGGGTCGACGGCGTGTCCGTGATAGAATATTTTGAGACCCATGACTGGTAATTTCAGGGACCAGAAATTTTCCATTGGCTTCTTCTTCCAGACCAGACTGGCTTTTTAAAAAAATTGCACTGTCAGTTTCACAGCTGAATTGGAATTTCTAAGCTCAGATCTTTATCTAATGCTCAGTAACGCTCTTTTCCTTAAACACAACCGGCAGGTGCTGAGAGCGGGAACAGCGGTTTCCGAATTTCTGACAGATTCGGGGTTTTCTGGCGGGTTCTGTTTTTTTTAAAAAAAACAATCGGAAAACCTTAAGTCTATTTGAAGTTTGGAAACCGCCGTTCCTGCTCTCAGCAACGGTCAACGGCAGGGGTGGGTGCAGAAAGAGAGAGAGGGTGCAGAGGGGGGGGGCAGAGAGAAGGGCTGATAGAGGGGTCAGAGAGAGAGAGGGACAGATAGAGAGAGGGGGAAGAGAGAGAGAGGGGGGCAGAGAGAAGGGACAGAGAGAGAGGTGGGGCAGAGATAGAGAGGGGGCAGAGAGAGAAAGAAGGGACAGAGACAGGGGGCAGAGAGAGTGGAAAACAGAGAAAGAGGGTAACAAAGAGAGGGGAAAGAGAGAGGGGTCAGAGAGAGAGGGGGAATGACACTGAGAGAGGGGACAACATAGAGAGGGGGACAACACAGAGAGAAGGATGACACAGGGGGAAATGACATAGATGGGGGACTTCACAGAGTGGGGGGACAACACAGAGGGGGAACACAAAGTGAGGGGAGAGTGACAGACATAGAGAGAAAGTGTTGGGAGAGAGAATGATCAGGATCATTCCTGTCAGATGGACATCTATCCACATCGCTAAAACAAATGTGTGGGCAGACACTGACTACTTCTGCAAGCAAAAATAAATGCCAGGTATTTCACTAAATCAGTCTTCAACCTAGTGACAAGAAAGTAAGTCAATAAAGTAGTCTTCTCATTTCAAGGTTCTTCCAAAAAATACACATTTGTTGTTGTTTTGATTAATGATAAGATAAATTTTTACTGCCTTTATTTTTCTGAAATTGTCTCACTGGCCCCCTATATAAGACAAAAATTGTAATGCGGCCCCCCACGCGAAAAGATTGGACAACCCTACTCCAAGTCTTTAACGTTGTTAGTTTGATCTTAGAGCAGGTTAAAGGTTCGGCACAACATCGTGGGCAGAAGGGCCTGTACTGTGCTGTACTGTTCTATGTTCTATGTTGTGTTTTAAAATAGCTTAGCAGCTAGGTTATTTTAAAGCACAAGATTAAAGACTTGTGTTATATAAACTAATTTTAAAATAGCAAAAGTCACTTAGAGACTGTCTCGATATCTATGGTTTGGCATGCATTACTTTCACTTGGGACACAAGTTCAGTGACATGTTGAAAGTTGTTGGGCTTTTACTTCTATATAAATGTTGCATTTCCACTGCTCTCCATTTGGAATCACATTGTTCCAGAACTTGGATTGAGGGGAAAACTGTCAAGAAAATCCACGGAATCTCCAGAAGTTAGAATTGTCATTTCCTCATGAATACAAGACGATGGTGTAATGGAGCTGAGTGATATTGGCAAAAACAAGTGCTGCTGACCCCTATACAATAGTTAGTAAATCAAATGGGCTGGACTTTAAGGAGCCCTCAACGTTGGGATCCGTGACGGGGGGGGTCCTGAATTTGGCTCCGGATGAACCCCATGACAGACCTCGCGCCGGCAGGGCCCAGCCCATATTAGCAGTGGAGGGATGGCCTCCTGGAACGGGACCACAATTTGAATACTTAATAAATTAAAATAAGAGAATTAATTAATCTCACTTCGCCTTCTGATGTCATGCTGCGATCTTCAGACCGATGGCCAGCACTGCTATGCCTTTGGATCCCCATCCAGGGAAACGAGGCGAAACGCTTGAGGGAAGGGGGAGGTAGGTTTATCAGTGCGGGGGTGGGATGGGAAATGGGGTTAAATTAGCATCATGGGTGTAGGGGACGGTGGGAAAAGTTGTCGTTGACAGTTTGTGCAGTTGAAGGGGGAAGGTCAGATGGTAAAAGTAAGGAAGGACAAATAATTAATTTAATTGTTATTGGGGGGGGGGGGGTGGGAGAGGGGCAAAAGAGATGTATTTATTTATTTTAATTCCATTTCCCTTTAAATATTTAAAGTTCCCGGTGGAGCCGACAGCCCTTTAAAAATGGTGTCAGCGCCTGCACACAGGCAGGCGACGCCATTGCCGGGGACGGACAGCCCGACCCCTCCATGTGCCGATTTCGGCGGCCGTCTTATAAAATCCAGCCTAATATAATGGATATCTTTCATAAACCTTAATCTATGATGAACTGTCTACGATTCCTTAACAAAAGCCATGTTGCATTTGCAGTTTTAAAAACTGTTGAGGAAGACATAGTAAAAATTTATCATGTTTCAATGACCATGTTAGAAACAGTCATGAAAGGATTTTTTTTTTTACTGCAAATTGGATTAACGGGCAAGTTTACAAGTATGTCAAAGATCAATAACTATAATGTGCATCATTTACTATCCAGTTTGAGGGCAGATAACCTGAGTGGCTACTGTCATTTGAAAGTTATCTATCATATTACATTACATTAAAAGTGCATCTTTGCTAACAGGTAAGAGATTTTGCTGGGACATAAAAATCGGGAGTACAATCTTACAGATAGTGATTAAACATTTTGTAACTGAATAATACATGCAGCAGCAACCACTCAACTGTTTGCAGAAAAGCATTCTGTTAATAATTATCTTGTCAAAGCTGAATCAGAATCAACAGTGATAGACTGAGATAGTGAATTTAAGAGAATCGCTTTATTGGAGGAACTGCAGGGTGCTCTTTATTTGTAATTGTCTAATTTTGTCACTAGGTTTGGTGAATAAATAACATTTTGTCCTTGAGAGATTCAGTTGTTTCTGTATTTTAGAATCCAGGACCTAGTTTAACAGCCTGTCAAGTTGAATAAACTAGTCTTGGGTGCCTACCGTTAATCCCTCTGTCCCTTACTATCCCACTCTGCTTTTCTGTTTTACATAACTCTTCTGAAGTACTATCTGCTTCATCCTATAAAATTCTCCTGATTTGGAGATCACTGCCCTTTTGTTGGCTGTCCTGTCTTCAGGTACATATTACAAGCAGGTGAAGAAGTTGCACAAACATTGACCACAGGTTACATTGTCTTATGACAACAGCAGCGTGAGAAATGGTCCATCTTCCGATTGCTGATTTCTCTTCTGCCTCACCTCAATGATCACAATAACAATCCTCTCCTTGTGTTTTATGGTTTATTGGATGAACTTACGCTCCTGACACAGTGTGAATCCAGAGGTCATCCGATAAGGTCCATCTACCACCCTGTGACATGGTGTAGCTCATTCTATTCTATCTACAAAAGTACTTCACATAATCATTACATACTATTTTGCTTGCTATCTAGCTAATACAGTTGTGCTACTCTCCATTAAAGTTTGTATGCCGAGCTAATTTATTTATAGTGAGAAATGTGTTTTAAGTCAGACGATGTTTTGATGGCATTAGATTGGCGATACACTTTATATACAGATTAGTTGCGCCCATGTCCATGGCTGAGTCAATTATTTTGTCAAATGTCCATGGTGCGACATGTTGGTGTCTATCCCTGTTTATGTATCACACCTGTGTTAATATCTCTTTATTTGTTGAACAGTCTTGCACACTTGATTTGTAAATTGCAACCTCTGTGTCCTCTCCATCCCCTTATTCCATCCTTGCCCTTTACTTCATTGCTCTGACAGTTTATTGGTGTAGATCTGTCTTCTTGGCAATCTCATCCCATCCCTGGGGGAACTATCTGGGCCCCTCATTATCACATTAAACAAATCTATTATAACTTCACTAAACTCACCCCCCTCGTCCTCCTTTCATCCAAGGAACCAGCTGTCCAAAAAACCTTTGCTATTTCTCACAACTTCTGTTGCCAATGTTGCTTCCCACTGCCACTATTCTGTGTGTGTGTGTGTGTGTGTGTGTCTCTGTGTCTGTGTGTGTGTCCCTATGTGTGTGTGTCTCTCTCTCTCTCTGCATCTGTGTCTGTGTGTTTCTCTGTCTGTCTGTCTGTGCACGCATCTGTGTGTGTCTCTCTCTCTGTGTCTGTGTGTATGTCTCTGACTGAGTCTGTGTGTGGCTCTGTGTGTGTGTGAGTGTGTGTCTGTGTGTGTGTGTCTCTGACTGAGTCTGTGTGTGGCTCTATGTGTGTGTGAGTGTGTGTCTGTGTGTGTATGTCTCTGACTGAGTCTGTGTGTGGCTCTATGTGTGTGTGAGTGTGTGTCTGTGTGTGTGTGTCTCTGACTGAGTCTGTGTGTGGCTCTATGTGTGTGTGAGTGTGTGTCTGTGTGTGTGTGTCTCTGACTGAGTCTGTGTGTGGCTCTGTGTGTGTGTGAGTGTGTGTCTGTGTGTGTGTGTCTCTGACTGAGTCTGTGTGTGGCTCTATGTGTGTGTGAGTGTGTGTCTGTGTGTGTGTGTCTCTGACTGAGTCTGTGTGTGGCTCTGTGTGTGTGTGAGTGTGTGTCTGTGTGTGTGTGTCTCTGACTGAGTCTGTGTGTGGCTCTATGTGTGTGTGAGTGTGTGTCTGTGTGTATGTCTCTGACTGAGTCTGTGTGTGGCTCTGTGTGTGTGTGAGTGTGTGTCTGTCTGTTTGTGTGAGTTTCTCTCTGTTTGCTTGCATCTCTCTTCCTGTCTTTGCCTGTATGTGTGTCTCTCTTTGTGTGTTTTTGTGTGTTCATGTGTCTGTGTGTCTCTCTCTGTATCTGTCTGTGTCTTTCTCTGTCTGTGTCTGTGTGCATGTCTCTCATTGTGTCTATGTGTACGCGTGGCAGTGTGTGTGTGTCTGACCCGATAGAGGTCTTTAAAATTATCATGGGGTTTCATGGGTAGATGTAGAGAAGATGTTTCCATTTGTGGTGGAGACCAAAACTCCGAGCCATAAATATAAAATAGTCTCAATTAAACCCAATAGGAAATTCAGGAGAAACCTCTTTACCCAGAGAGTGGTGAGAATGTGGAACTCACTACTACAGGGAGTGGTTGAGGTGAATAGTATAGATGGATTTAAGGGGAAGCTAGATAAACACATGAGTGAGAAAGGAATAGAAGAGTATGCTGATAGGAGAAAAGAAGAAAGAAAGACTGCATTGATATAGCACCTTAAAAGACCACAGATCTTTGCAGCCAATGATGTACTTTTGAAGTGTAGGCACTGTTGCGATGTCAGTGAGATGAAGAGACGTGGGAGGAGGCTCATGCAGAACATAAGAACTAAGAGCAGGAGTAGGCAATTCAGCCCCTCGAGCCTGCTCCGCCATTCAATATGATCATGGCCGATCTCATCTTGGCCTCAAGTCCACTTTCCTGCCCGTTCTCCATAACCCTTCAAACCTTTACCAACTAACATAAAGATGCATGGACCTGTTGGGGTGAATGGACTGTTTCTGTGCTGTCGACTCGATGTAATTGTATGCTTTTCAACCTTTTGGCTCTGTTGAGTTGCTGCTTTTCACTTGCTTTCTGTCAGATGGGCAATCCAGATGATCATGCGAGTAATGGAAGGACAACATCTTGCACTTGTGCAGTTATGGGAAACGCAGAGAAATATTTCAAAAAAAGCAGAAGATGATCGATTCACAGTAGAAGCATGAGGGCAGGCTATATATCCCCAGATTCAACCTGAGCTGTTCCTTCCAACCATATAGCCCACCTTGTGTGCTGTGGTCCTCTGACATTGTCCTCTGAGCATGAACCTCCGAGCATGGTCCTCCGAGCCTGGCCCTCCAAGCATTGTCCTCCGAGCATGATCCTCCGAGGATGATCCTCCGAGCATGGTCCT
This sequence comes from Heterodontus francisci, assembly GCF_036365525.1. Taxonomy (NCBI): domain Eukaryota; kingdom Metazoa; phylum Chordata; class Chondrichthyes; order Heterodontiformes; family Heterodontidae; genus Heterodontus; species Heterodontus francisci. The sequence continues at coordinate 117,753,011 of NC_090380.1, read as the reverse complement.
CCAAGCATGAACCTCCGAGCATTGTCCTCTGAGCATGAACCTCCGAGCATGATCCTCCGAGCATGGTCCTCCGAGCATGGTCCTCCAAGCATGATCCTCCGAGCATTGTCCTCTGAGCATGAACCTCCGAGCATGATCCTCCGAGCATGGTCCTCTGAGCATGAACCTCCGAGCATGATCCTCCGAGCATGGTCCTCTGAGCATGAACCTCCGAGCATGGTCCTCCGAGCCTGGCCCTCCAAGCATTGTCCTCCGAGCATGATCCTCCGAGCATGATCCTCCGAGCATTGTCCTCTGAGCATGAACCTCCGAGCATGATCCTCCGAGCATTGTCCTCTGAGCATGAACCTCCGAGCATGATCCTCCGAGCATGGTCCTCCGAGCATGGTCCTCTGAGCATGGTCCTCCGAGCATGGTCCTCTGAGCATGGTCCTCTGAGCATGAATCTCCGAGCATGGTGCACCGAGCATTGTCCTCCGAGCATGATCCTCCGAGCCTGGTCCTCCGAGCTTTGTCCTCCAAGCATGATCCCCCGAGCATGGTCTTCCGAGCATGATCCTCTGAACATGGTCCTCCGAGCATGGTCTTCCGAGCATAGTCCTCTGAACATGGTCCTCCAAGCATGGTCCTCCGAGTATTGTCCTCCGAGCATGGTCTTCCGAGCATAGTCCTCTGAACATGGTCCTCCAAGCATGGTCCTCCGAGTATTGTCCTCCGAGCATAGTCTTCCGAGCATAGTCCTCTGAACATGATCTTCCGAGCCTGGTACTCCGATCATGGTCTTCCGAGCCCGATTCTCCGAGCCTGGTCCTCCGAGCCTGGTCCTCCGAGTATTGTCCTCCGAGCATGGTCTTCTGAGCATGATCCTCTGAGCATGATCCTCCGAGCATGGTCCTCCGAGCATGATCCTCCGAACATGATCCTCCGAACATGATCCTCCGAGCATGATCCTCCGAACATGGTCCTCCGAGCATGATCCTCCGAACATGATCCTCTGAGCATGGTCCTCTGAGCATGATCTTCCGAACATGATCCTCCGAGCATGGTCTTCTGAGCATGATCCTCTGAGCATGATCCTCCGAGCATGGTCCTCCAAACATGATCCTCTGAGCATGGTCCTCCGAGCAAGGTCCTCCGAGCATGGTCTTCCGAGCATGATCCTCTGAACATGATCCTCCGATCATGGTCCTCCGAGCATGGTCCTCCGAGCATGGTCCTCCAAGCATGGTCCTCCGAGCCTGGTCCTCCGAGCCTGGTCCTCCGAACATGATCCTCCGAACATGATCCTCCGAGCATGGTCCTCCAAGCATGATCCTCGATCATGGTCCTCTGAACATGGTCCTCTGAACATGATCCTCCAATCATGGTCCTCCGAGCATGGTCCTCCAAGCATGGTCTTCTGAACATGGTCCTCTGAACATGATCCTCTGAACATGGTCCTCCCAGCATGATCCTCTAACATGATCCTCCAAGCATGATCCTCTGAGCATGGACCTCCGAACATGGTCCTCCGAGCCTGATTATCCGAGCATGGTCCTCCGAGCATGGTCCTCCGAGCATGGTCTTCCGAGCATGATCCTCTGAACATGATCCTCCGTGCATGATCCTCCGAGCGTGGTTCTCTGAAAGTGGACCTCCGAAAATGGTCCTCCAAGTATGGTCTGTTGTGTGATTGCTCATTACATGATCCTCTAAGCATGTCTTCCAAGCATGGTCCTCCGACAGTGGTTTTTCAAGTGTGGTCCTCTGTGTGGTCCTCTGTGTGTGGTCCTCTGTGTGTGGCTCTCCTGTGTATTCTCCACCCCCACATTGCTGAGGTCATGAATGGAGCTATAGAAATGTAATGTCAGTGCCTTTCGTTGACTTACTCCCTAAATGTCCTTGCTTTGATAACCCCTCCACAATGTTAAAAGCTGCTTTAAACCCTATCATTTTGATCTCTCTTAATGCTGCTCACATCCAGTGTCCATTCTATGTGCTTTGGGATTTTATAATGCTTCAAAGGTGTTCCACAGACATATAAATAAATTCCGTAGAATTACATAGAATTTTACAGCACAGAAACAGGGCATTCAGCCCCTCTGGTCTATGCTGGCGTTTATTCTCCACACAAACCTCCTCGCACCCGAACTTCACCTAAACCCGATCAGTATAACCTTCTATTCTATGTGGCTTGGTATCATATTCTGTTTTATTACGCCCCTGTGAAAAGCCTTGGGACAGTTGATTATATTACAGGCGCTACATAAGTGCAGGTTATTATTGTTATTCCTTCCAGCCTCATGTGTTTATCCAGCTTCCCTTTAAATGTCCCTATGCTATTTACTCAACCACTCACTGTGGAGCAAGTTCCACATTCTTAACATCTGAGACATCAGCTAGATTTATAAACTGAAATGAGGAACCAAGTAAACGTTAAGTAACTAATAACACACAAGTTTATCAACACTGACCCTCAAGTAATGAGAAATCGATGCTTTATGTTTCAATTTGAAAGCCTCCTCTGTCAGTTCAATCATAAATAACAGAGACACACAATTTCATTTCAATTTACTGCTCGTGAAATCGTGACAGTTTTTCCACTCTTATAAAAATGTCTTTACTTTTTAAGCAGTTGGTTTGCTCGTGATGAATCAGTCAGATTGGTTTGCACAAGTGAGCGAGGCTGCTGTTTGCAGCCTGCCAGGTGAGTCTGGGGTCAGTGCTGAGATCTCCTGTCCCAGAGACACTGACTGAATCTGGGGTCTGGTTGTACAGTATCTGCCGTCACCCCCAGCCCACACCCAGTGGCCCCATTCGGATGTGCTTCTGCTTAAAGCGTATAACACGTACACACATACAAGTCTCAACACACCCACGTGCACACATTGAGCAGAATTTAGTGCGGCCATTTGGAGCGGGAACGGAGGCAGTGGGGGAGGTGCCAGACAATAGCCTTGAATGAGTCCGCCCGATAATCCGACGTTGTGACGTTGGTTCCGGATTAAGTCAGCGGTGGGAAAGCACCAAGGTGGCGTTTCTACTCCGACATAAAGGGAGTGCAATTTAAATTGTATAACAGGTAGTTTTGATGCATTTACACGTAATTTTATGTGATTCAATGTTGGGCTTGGGATCAGAACCTCGGCCATTGAAAGCTGGCGGTGCCTAGGTGAGGCCTCAGTGCTGCTGCAGGTGGGTAACCATGACTACCACTGCATAGGGGCTAAGCGGGGGAGCGGAGGCCATTGTCGGTCTACAGTGCTGTAGACTCTGCATGGGTGGGTTGGGTCTCAGCTGCAGTATTGGGTTGGCTGGGTCTTGCGTGTTGAGCAAGAGTGAGCTGGGTGTTGGGTGTTGTTCAAGGATGGGGTAGGATTTGGGTGGCAGTATCGGGTACCCATACTGCTGGGTAAGAGGGCCGGCTATCATCTAGGGCGGGCACTGAGGGCCATTAGGCAGTCTGCCAGGAGAAGAAGCAAAGAGAAAGCTGCCAAGCCAGGTGCGTCTCTGCAAGGACAGAACTCTAAACGCCTACTGGTCACCTGGCAGTGGTCTCATACACCCTGTCTTTGTGGACTCCTGTGGCGTGATACAGCAGCTCCAATGGAGGGTGGGCCAGGAGGTAGCTGCGTCTGCCCATGAAGCTCCATAATGAGAGCAGCAGAGGCCGGCCATGCCAAGGAGGACCCATCTGCGCCAGAGCTACCTCCAAATGTCCAAACGGCATTGTCACTGAAAACTGTGTCTTTCCAGGGAGGCTGTCTCCCACTTATGTGCCATGCTGCGTGATGAGTTGCGACTTATTTGATGCAGTGGTCACCCTATACTCGTGGCATAGAAAATCACTGTGGCACTTCCAAAAGTGATTTAGCTAATTATTTGAAAAGAAAAGATTGCAGGGCTATTTGGAAACAGCAGTCAAGTGAGACTAATTTGCACCCTTTTCAAAGAGTAGGCACAGCCACAGTTGACTGAGTAGCCTCGTTGTGTGCTGTACAAATCTATTATCTTTGTTGGGTAGGGGTATCGAGGGATAGAGAGCATAGGAAGGTAAATGGAGTTGGGTTACAAATCAGGCATGATCTAATTGAATAGCAGAACAGGTTCAAGGGGCTGAATGGCCTCCCTTTCCTAAATGAGGTTACGCACTGTTGCAGTTGATGGTATTGGTTCTGTTGAAAACCGTTTCGCTCTGATTTAGTGACAATCATTTGGCTTATTTTCCCTCCTTTTGTGAAGCTGCTGATTGAAAAGAACAGGAGCAGGCCATTCAGCCCCTTGAGCCTGTCCTGCTATCCATCTTTGTTAGGTCCAAAGTGGATGACGTCACATTTCTCCAAGTTGAACTGCATCTGCCACAGTTTTGCCCACTCACTTAATCCATCAATGCCTCTTTGCAACTTTCTGCTCCCATCTACACTGCTTACTGTGTCACCTAACTTAATATCATCATAAAACTTGGATCTAGAACTCTCTATTCCTTCATGTAAATCATTGATAAATATGGTGAAAAGTTGAGGCAGCACAAATGTTCACATCCTGCCAATTGGAGTATCTAATCTGGAGGGAGATAACACTGGAGTTTCTCCAGCATTCAGTACTAGGACCACTGCTGGTTTTGTTATACATTAACAACTTGGACTTGGGGGTAAGGGGCACAATTATGAAATTTGCAAACAACATGAAACTTAGAAGTGTAGGAAACATTGAGGAAGATGGTAATAGACTTTGAGGGCATTGACAAGCTGATGGAGAAGGTACAGAAGAGATTTACGAGAATGGTTCCAGGGATGAGGGATTACAATTACATGGATAGATTGGAGAAAGTGGGGTTATTCTCCTTAGAGCAGAGAAGGAATTGTGATAGAGGTTTTTAAAATCCTGAAGAGTTTAGATAAAGTAAATAAAGAGAAACTGTTTCAAACGGCTGAAGGGTCGATAACCAGAGGACACAGAGTTAAGGTGATTGGCAAAAGAACCAGAGACAACATGAGGAAAATCGTTTTCACACAGTAAGTGGTTAGGATTTGAAATGTGCTTGCTGATAGGGTGCTGACAGTTCAATAGTAGCCTTCAAAAGGGAATTGGATAAATAATTGAAGGAGAAAAGAATGCAGGTTATGGGGAAAGAGCAGGGGAGTGGGACTAAGTGGATTTCTCTTCAATAGAGCCAGTGCAGACTCGATGGGCTGAATGGCCTCCTTTTGTGCTGTACTGTTCTATTATTGTATTATTCCATTCCTACTCTTTATCTCCCACCTGCTAATCAATATCATACCCATATATACAATTGGAGACAATCCAGCTTCCAATTTCACACACTTTCATTTATGCTGAAAGTCTCTTGTGTGGAACCTTATTAAATGTCTTCTGTAAGCCCATGCAAATAAAATCTGCAGACACTCCCTTATCTGCCACATTAGTGACCTTCTCAAACTGAATTTGGTTAGACAGACATGACGCACTTCTACAAATCCATCATGGTTCTCTCTGATCTATGATTCCATGATTATATATTTGTCATATGAACATACGAACATACAAACTAGGAGCAGGAGTAGGCCACACGACCCCTCAAGCCTGCTCTGTCATTCAATAAGTTCATGACTGAACTGATTACTCCACATTCCTGCCTATCCCCGATAACCTTTCACCCCCTTGCTTATCAAGAATCTATCTACCTCTGCCTTAAACATATTCAAAGACTCTGCTTCCATTGCCTTTTGAGGAAGAGAATTACAAAGACTCACGACCCACTGAGAGAAAAAATTTCTCCTCATCTCTGTCTTAAATGGGCGACCCCTTATTTTTAAACAGTTTGAGATTGAGTTTGAGATTCTCCCACAAGGGGAAACATCCTTTCCACATCCACCCTGTCAAGACCCCTCAGGATCTTATATGTTTCAATCAAGTCGCCTCTTACTCTTCTAAATTCCAGCAGATACAAGCCTAGCCTGTCTAACCTTTCCTTGTAAGACAGCCCACCCATTCCAGGTATTAGTCTAGTAAACCTTCTCTGTGCTGCCTCCAGTGCATTTACATTCTCCCTTAAATAAAAAGACCAATACTGTACACAGTAATCCAGATGTGGTCTCACCAATGCCCTGCATAGCTGAAGCATAACCTCCCAACTTTTGTATTCAATTCCCCTCACGATCAATGATAATATTCTATTAGCTGTCCTAATTACGTGCTGTACCTGCATCTCACTGGACAGCTACCACCCGCTTCAAACCGGGCAGCCCCCGGTCAGTAAAGTTCTGTCCCGCCACAGTCCACCTGCTTCAATGGGTGCTTGGAGTTCAGGGTCATTGCCCGAAAAGTGGACTGCAACACTGCACCAAACAGCACGATAAAAAAAGGAAAGAAGGTACCAGCCCTTCGTTTTGCAAGCTGGAACGTCAGAACTATGTGTCCTGGCCTGTCGGAAGACCTTACACAAATCAACGATTCTCGGAAGACCGCCATCATTAACAACGAGCTCAGTAGACTCAATGTAGACATTGCAGCACTTCAGGAGACACGCCTCCCTGCGAGTGGATCTCTAAGAGAGCAAGACTACACCTTCTACTGGCAGGGTAGGGATCCTGAAGAACCAAGACAGCATGAAGTGGGCTTCGCCATCAGAAACTCTTTGCTCAGCATGATAGAGCCACCTTCAAATGGCTCAGAACGCATACTGTCCATCCGACTGCTCACCGCCTCTGGTCCAGTACACCTACTCAGCATCTATGCTCTAACACTCTGCTCCCCACCTGAAGATAAAGACCAGTTCTACGAGGAACTCCATAATATCATTAGCAGCATCCCCAATACCAAACACCTTTTCCTGCTGGGGGACTTTAATGCCAAGGTTGGGGCCGACCATGACTCATGGCCCTCCTGCCTTGTGCGCTATGGCATTGGAAGGATGAATGAGACTGGACAGAGACTGCTTGAGTTGTGTACCTATCATAACCTCTGCCTCACCAATTCGTTCTTTCACAATAAACCCTGTCACCAGGTTTCTTGGAGGCACCCAAGATCACGTCGTTGGCACCAGCTAGACCTCATCGTCACAAGGCGAGCCTTTTTAAACAGCGTTCAAACCACACACAGCTTCCACAGTGCGGACTGCGACACCGACCACTCCCTGGTGTGCAGCAAGGTTAGACTCAAACCAAAGAAGCTACATCACTCCAAGCAGAAGGGCCACCCGCACATCAACACGAACAGAATTTCCCATCCACAGCTGTTACAAAAATTTCTAAATTCACTTGAAAAAGCCCTTCAAAACTCCCACAGGGGATGCAGAGACCAAGTGGGCCCACATCAGAGACACCATCGATGAGTCAGCTATGACCACCTACAGCAAATGCGTGAAATGGAATGCAGACTGGTTTCAATCTCACTTTGAAGAGCTGGAACCTGTCATAGCCGCTAAGTGCATCGCACTGTTGAACTACAAGAAAGCCCCCAGCGAGTTAACATCCGCAGCACTTAAAGCTGCCAGAAGCGCTGCACAAAGAACAGCCAGGCCTTGCGCAAATGACTACTGGCAACACCTATGCAGTCGTATTCAGCTGGCCTCAGATGCCGGAAACATCAGAGGAATGTATGATGGCAAGAGAGCCTTTGGGCCAACCATCAAGAAGATCGCCCCCCTCGAGTCTAAATCAGGGGACACGATCACTGACCAACGCAAGCAAATGGACCGCTGGGTGGAGCACTACCTAGAACTGTACTCCAGGGAAAATGTTGTCACTGAGACTGCCCTCAATGCAGCCCAGTCTCTGCCAGTCATGGATGATCTGGACGAACAGCCAACAAAATCGGAACTCAGTGATGCCATTGATTCTCTAGCCAGCGGAAAAGCCCCTGGGAAGGACGGCATTACCCCTGAAATAATTAAGAGTGCTAAGCCTGCTATACTCTCAGCACTCTACAAACTGCTTTGCCTGTGCTGGGACGAGGGAGCAGTACCTCAGGACATGCGCGATGCCAATATCATCACCCTCTATAAAAACAAAGGTGACCGCGGTGACTGCAACAACTACCGTGGAATCTCCCTGCTCAGCATAGTGGGGAAAGTCTTTGCTCGAGTCTCTCTATACAGGCTCCAGAAGCTGGCTGAGCATGTCTACCCTGAGGCACAGTGTGGCTTTCGAGCAGAGAGATCCACCATTGACATGCTGTTCTCCCTTCGTCAGATACAGGAGAAATGCTATGAACAACAGATGCCCCTCGACGTTGCTTTCAATGATCTCACCAAAGCCTTTGACCTCGTCAGCAGACGTGGTCTCTTCAGACTACTAGAAAAGATTGGATGTCCACCAAAGCTACTAAGTATCATCACTTCATTCCATGACAATATGAAAGACACAATTCAGCATAGCGGCGCCTCATCAGACCCCTTTCCTATCCTGAGTGGCGTGAAACAGGGCTGTGTTCTCGCACCTACACTGTTTGGGATTTTCTTCTCCCTGCTGCTCTCACATGCGTTCAAGTCTTCAGAAGAAGGAATTTTCCTCCACACAAGATCAGGGGGCAGGTTGTTCAACCTTACCCATCTAAGAGCGAAGACCAAAGTACGGAAAGTCCTCATCAGGGAACTCCTCTTTGCTGATGATGCTGCATTAACATCTCACACTGAAGAGTGTCTGCAGAATCTCATCGACAGGTTTGCGGCTGCCTGCAATGAATTTGGCCTAAACATCAGCCTCAAGAAAACGAACCTCATGGGGCAGGATGTCAGAAATGCTCCATCCATCAATATTGGCGACCACGCTCTGGAAGTGGTTCAAGAGTTCACCTATCCAGGCTCAACTATCACCAGTAACCTGTCTCTCAATGCAGAAATCAACAAGCGCATGGGAAAGGCTTCCACTGCTATGTCCAGACTGGCCAAGAGAGTGTGGGAAAATGGCGCACTGACACGGAACACAAAAGTCCGAGTGTATCAAGCCTGTGTCCTCAGTACCTTGCTCTATGGCAGCGAGGCCTGGACAACGTATGTCAGCCAAGAGCGACGTCTCAATTCATTCCATCTTCGCTGCCTCCGGAGAATCCTTGGCATCAGGTGGCAGGACCGTATCTCCAACACAGAAGTCCTCGAGGTGGCCAACATCCCCAGCTTATACACCCGACTGAGTCAGCGGCACTTGAGATGGCTTGGCCATGTGAGCCGCATGGAAGATGGCAGGATCCCCAAGGACGCATTGTACAGCGAGCTCGCCACTGGTATCAGACCCACCGGCCGTCCATGTCTCCACTTTAAAGACGTCTGCAAACACGACATGAAGTCCTGTGACATTGATCACAAGTCGTGGGAGTCAGTTGCCAGCGATCGCCAGAGCTGGCGGGCAGCCATAAAGACAGGGCTAAAATGTGGCGAGTCGAAGAGACTTAGCAGTTGGCAGGAAAAAAGACAGAAGCACAAGGGGAGAGCCAACTGTGTAACAGCCCCGACAACCAATTTTATCTGCAGCACCTGTGGAAGAGTCTGTCACTCTAGAATTGGCCTTTATAGCCACTCCAGGCGCTGCTCCACAAACCACTGACTACCTCTCGACGCTTACCCATTGTCTCTCGAGACAAGGAGGCCAAAGAAGAAGAAGACTTGCATACTAACCTTTTGCGATTCATGCACGAGGACACCCAGATCCCTCTGCATCTCAGAGCTCTGCAATCTCTCACCATTTCGATAATATGCTTCCTTTTTATTCCTCCTGCCAAAGTGCACAGTTTCACACTTTCCCACATTATACTCCATTTGTTAGGTCTTTGCCCACTCACTTAACCTATTTGTATCCCTTTGTAGCCTCCTTATGTCCTCTTCACAAGTTACTTTCCCACCTATCTTTGTATCATCAGCAAATTTAACAACCGTACCTTCGGTCCCTTCATCTGGACTCGAAAATGTACTTCTTTGGTTGTAAAGCACTTTGGGACATTCTGAGGCTGTGAAAGACACCATAGAAATGCAAAATCTTTCTTTCTTTCTTTCCTACATGGTGTGTGAGACAAGGTGTCCATTCAGTAATATCCAAAGAGGTCATTTCCTACATTACAACAGTGACTACACTTCAAAAAGTACTTCATTGGCTGTAAAGCACTTTGGGACATCCTAAGGTTGTACAAGGCACTATAGAAATACAAGTCTGTTCTTTCTTTTTATTGTTCTTTCTTCAAGACACACTTTCTTTTCACTTCCTGTATGAGATGAGAATTTTTTTTGTTTTAACCTTGTTCTCCCTGAAAGTTCTTGACAGATTCTCTAAATCCTCTGATTTGTCTGATGAGACAGTGAAGGAGTGTAAGAATTTCTATTCCGCTGATATAGCAGAATGCCATCAAGTATTAATAATATACCTTGATGTAATGTATTGATGTTCCACTCAGGGACTTGATGCAAACCTATGCAAGTAGCCAGTGCCTGAGGCAACCAACTTTTAGCTCAGTGTATCCATGTCTGGTTTGTGTAAACTACCGCCTCTGTATTATCACAGTTAAGAGCCATTTAACATACAGCGGCATCTTTTTCCCAACCGTTCCACCGAGACTCGGGGAGGTTGTAATGTCTGTTTAATATTAGCTCTTGTTGTCTGCTTAATGAACTGATGTGGAGCCCGGGACTCCTGAAAGACAGGGTCTGAAACCAGTCCACCGAGCTGTGACCGTGGACAAAGATAGACCAGCAGTTAAATAATTCACTTTTCAAAGTAATGATTTTATCATCCCCAGTGCTGTTGTTTCAACTCTGGACCCAGCACCCAAAGCCATCCCCTTCTCCCTCAAACTGTCCGGCTTGATGCTGAGCCTTTTCATCCCTTTCCGCCTCTTTTTAAGGATATCACCCTATTGTACTTAGTGAGAACTTTTCTCACTCCTCAACAGGATACAAGGAGAAGTGTATCTTTTGTTATGTGATTCCCATCTCCACCCTCCAACCTCTCTCTGACACAAACCTTCTTAGCTCCCTCTCTATTTTACTGACCAACTACATTTAAGTTCTCCTCTAAACCTTCTTCTGTTGTTCCTTCAAAGCTCTCATTGCTGAATTACAGACCTGTTAGCCTTATATCAGTTGTTGAGAAAATGCTAGAATCGATTCTAAAGGATGTGATAAATGGACACTTGGATAATAATGATCTGATTGGGCATAGTCAACATGGATTTATGAATGGGAAATCATGTTTGACGAATCTGTTGGAGTTTTTTGAGGATGTTACTAAGAGTTTATAAAGGGGAGTTGGTGGACGTGGTACACTTGGATTTTCAGAAGGCTTTTGATAAAGTTCCCCACAGGAGGTTGGTTAGCAAAATTAAAGCACATGAGACAGGAGGTAATATACTGGCATGGATTAGGGATTGGTTAACAGGCAGAAAGCAGAGAGTAGGAATAAACGGGTCATTCTCGCAATTGGCAGTCTGTGACTAGTGGGGTACCACAGGGATCAATCAGTACTTGGGCCTGAGCTGTTCACAATATCATCAATGATTTGTATGTGGGGACCAAATGTAATATTTCCAAGTTCACAGATGACACAAAACAGCTTCAAGGGATTTGGACAGACTTATTGAGTGGGCAAGAATGTGGCAGATGGAATATAATGTGGAAAAATATGAGGTTATCCACTTTGGTTGGAGGAATAGATGTGCAGAGTATTTCTTAAATGGTAAGAGATTAGAAAGTGTCGATGTACAAAGGAACCTTGTCAATAAGTCACTGAAAGCTAACATGCAGGTGCAGCAAGCAATTAGGAATGCTAATGTTATGTTAGTCTTTATCACAAGAGGATATGAATACAGGAGTAGTGAAGTCTTGCTTCAATAGAACCTTAGTTAGACCACACCTGGAGTACTGTATGTAGTTTTGATCCCCTTACCTTGGGAAGGATATTATTGCCATCGAGGGAGTGCAACGAAGGTTCACCAGACTTGTTCCCGTGATGTCAGGACTGTCCTATGAAGAAAGATTGGGGAAACTGGGCCTGTATTCTCTAGCGTTTCGAAGAATGAGAGGTGATCTCATTGAAATCTATAAAATATTTAAAGGGATAGACAGGGTAGATGCAGCTAAGATGTTTCTCCTGGTTGGGGAGTCTAGAACCAGGAAACACAATTTCAAAATAAGGGGGAAGCCATTTAGGACAGAGATGAGGAGAAAGTTCTTTACTCAGAGGGTTGTGAATCTTTGGAATTCTCTACCCCAGAGGGCTGTGGAAGCTCAGTCATTGGGTATGTTTAAAGCAGAGATTGACAGATTTCTAAATACAAATGATATAAAGAGATATGAGGATAGTGTGGGAAAAAGGCATTGAAGTGGATGATCAGCCATGATCGTATTGAATGGCGGGGCAAGCTCGATGGGCTGAATGGCCTACTCCTGCTCCTATGTTTCTATGTCCTATGTTCCTACTGCCTACCCCCTCTGAACCTCCAGCACCTGCCGCCAGCCATGTTCCTACGTACTGAGAGGTTGCTTCCCCTGGGCTGGGGAATCTAGAACACAGGGGCACTGTCTCAGGATTGAGGGGGTGATCAGGTAGGACTGAGATGAGGAGACATTTCTTCATTCTGGCCGTTCTGAATATTTGGAATTGTCTAGCCCAGAAGTTTGTCCATGCTCCATCGCTGAGTATTTTTAAGATTAAGATAGACAGATTTTTGTTCTGTCAAGAGAATCAAAGGGATATGGGGAGCAAGAAGGAAAGTGGAGTTGAGGCAGAAGATCAGCCATAATCATTTGCATGGTAGAGCAGGTTCGAGGGTCCGAATGGTCTACTCCTGCTCCTATTTCTTCTGATCTTATGTTGCCCCACCCTCCACTCTCACTGTGTTGAAATAGACTGATAACACCATTCACCCCTCTAACCCACTCCTTCCATGGACTGGGACCTGCTGCTCTGCTCACCTCCTTCAATCTATCCATCCTCCCATAGTCCACAGCAACAACCTGCATTTATATAGTGCCTTTATTTTCGTATCTGACACAGAGCCACATTCAGGAGATATAAGGAGAGGTGATCAAAATCTAGGCCAATGAGATAGGTTTTAAGGAGTGTCTGAAAGGAGCTGAGCAGTAAATAGGCAGAGAGGTTTATGGAGGGAATTCCAGAATTTAGGATTGAGACAGGTGAAGTCGCGGCCACCGATGGTGAGGTGATTAAAATCAAGGATGCTCAAGAGGCCAGGATTGGAGATGTTCTGGGGCTGGTGGAGATTACAGAGATAGGGAGGGGAGAAGTCATGGAGGGATTACCAGCATTTTCAGTTTTTATTTCAGATTTCAAGCATCTGCAGTATTTTATGTTTGCATCTGCACTGTACGTTTCCTGGAAGTGTTTGATGGGACAGTGTAGAGGGAGTTTTAATCTGCATCGAACCCCATGCTGCACTTCCACAGTACTGACCCTCTGATAGTGCTGCACTCCCTCAGTACTGATCCTCCAACAGTGCAGAACTCCCACAGTACTGATTCTCCGACAGTGCTGCACTTCCTCAGTACTGACCCTCTGACAGTGCAGCGCTCCCTCAGTACTGACCCTCTGACAGTGCTGCACTTCCACAGTACTGACCCTCTGACAGTGCTGCACTCCCTCAGTACTGATCCTCCAACAGTGCAGAACTCCCACAGTACTGATTCTCCGACAGTGCTGCACTTCCTCAGTACTGACCCTCTGACAGTGCTGCACTCCCTCAGTACTGACCCTCTGACAGTGCTGCACTCCCTCAGTACTGACCCTCTGACAGTGCTGCACTCCCTCAGTACTGACCCTCTGACAGTGCTGCACTCCCTCAGTACTGACCCTCTGACAGTGCTGCACTCCCTCAGTACTGACCCTCTGACAGTGCTGCACTCCCTCAATACTGACCCTCTGACAGTGCTGCACTCCCTCAGTACTGATCCTCCAACAGTGCAGAACTCCCACAGTACTGATTCTCCGACAGTGCTGCACTCCCTCAGTACTGACCCTCTGACAGTGCTGCACTCCCTCAGTACTGACCCTCTGAAAGTGCAGCGCTCCCTCAGTACTGACCCTCTGACAGTGCAGCGCTCCCTCAGTACTGACCCTCTGACAGTGCTGCACTTCCTCAGTACTGAACCTCTGACAGTGCTGCACTTCCTCAGTACTGACCCTCTGACAGTGCTGCACTTCCTCAGTACTGAACCTCTGACAGTGCTGCACTTCCTCAGTACTGACCCTCTGACAGTGCTGCACTCCCTCAGTACTGACCCTCTGACAGTGCTGCACTTCGTCAGTACTGATCCTCCGACAGTGCTGCACTCCCTCAGTACTGAGCCTCTGACAGTGCTACACTCCCTCAGTACTGACCCTCCAACAGTGCTGCACTCCCACAGTACTGACCCTCCAACAATGCAGCACTCCCTTAGTACTGACCCTCTGACAGTGCTGCACTCCCTCAGTACTGACCCTCAGACAGTGCATCACTCCCTCAATAGTGGCCCTCCGACAGTGCTGCACTCCCTCAGTATTGACCCTCTGACAATTCTCCACTCCTTCAGTACTGGCCCTCCAACAGTGCAGCACTTCCTCAGTACTGACCCTCTGACAGTGCTACACTCCCTCAGTACTGACCCTCTGACAGTGCATCACTCCTTCAATACTGACGCTCCGACAGTGCAGCACTCCCTCAGTACTGACCCTCTGACAGTGCTACACTCCCTCAGTATTGACCCTCTGACAGTGCAGCACTCCCTCAGTACTGGCCCTATAACAGTGCTGCACTCCCTCAGTATTGACCCTCTGACAATGCTCCACTCCCTCAGTACTGACCCTCTGACAGTGCTGCACTCCCTCAGGACTGACCCTCTGACAGTGCTGCACTCCCTCAGTACTGACCCTCTGACAGTGCTGCACTCCGTCAGTACAGTGCTGCACTCCGTCAGTACTGACCCTCCGACAGTGCTGCACTCCCTTAGTACTGACCCTCTGACAGTGCTGCACTCCCTCAGTACTGACCCTCAGACAATGCATCACTCCCTCAATAGTGGCCCTCCGACAGTGCTGCACTCCCTCAGTATTGACCCTCTGACAATTCTCCACTCCTTCAGTACTGGCCCTCCAACAGTGCAGCACTCCCTCAGTACTGACCCTCTGACAGTGCTACACTCCCTCAGTACTGACCCTCTGACAGTGCAGCACTCCCTCAGTACTGGCCCTATAACAGTGCTGCACTCCCTCAGTACTGACCCTCCGACAGTGCTGCACTCCCTCAGTTTTGACCCTCTGACAATGCTCCACTCCCTCAGCACTGACCCTCTGACAGTGCATCACTCCTTCAGTACTGACGCTCCGACAGTGCAGCACTCCCTCAGTACTGACCCTCTGACAGTGCTACACTCCCTCAGTATTGACCCTCTGACAGTGCAGCACTCCCTCAGTACTGACCCTCTGACAGTGCTGCACTCCCTCAGGACTGACCCTCTGACAGTGCTGCACTCCGTCAGTACAGTGCTGCACTCCGTCAGTACTGACCCTCCGACAGTGCTGCACTCCCTCAGTACTGACCCTCCGACACTGCTCCACTCCCTCAGTACTGACCCTCCGACAGTGCTGCACTCCCTCAGTACTGACCCTCTGACAGTGCTGCACTCCCTCAGTACTGACCCTCTGACAGTGCTCCACTCCCTCAGTACTGACCCTCCGACAGTGCAGCACTCCCTCACTACTGACCCTCTGACAGTGCCGCACTCCCTCAGTACTGACCCTCTGACAGTGCTGCACTCCCTCAGTGCTGACCCTCTGACAGTGCTCCACTCCCTCAGTACTGACCCTCTGACAGTTCTGCACTCCCTCAGTGCTGACCCTCTGACAGTGCTGCACTCCCTCCTGTGAGTGGAATCGATTTTATGCATATAATTCATATTTTAACAACAACAAAAACTTGTATTTATTTAGCACCTTCAACATAGTAAAATATCCCAAGGTTACCAGACAAAATTTGACATCAAGCCACACAAGGTATTACGACAGTTGACCAAATGCTTGGTCAGGGTGGTAGGTTTTAAGGAACGTCTTAAAGGAGGAGAGGGAGGTGGTGAGGTTTAGGGAGGGAATTCCAGAGCCTGGGCCCTAGGCAGCTGAAGGCCACTGATGGCGGAGTGACTAAAATCAAGGATGTCCAAGAGGACAGAATTGGAGGAATGCAGATATCTCGGAGGGATGTAGGGCTGGAGGAAGGTATAGAGAGGGGGAAGAGTTGAGGCCACGGAGGGTTTTTGAAACAAGGATGACGATTTTAAAATTGAGGTTTCTCCGATGTTGTGTCAGAAAACTACATTTTACTGGAGAAATATTCCTGCTGCAATCAGGAGACTCTTTTTGCTGTAGTTTTGGTCATGATTTCAGAGAGTTTTAAGTCTTGCCCCGCCTCCAACCCCTTGGTTGACACATTGTGTCAATATTCACTCTGGTGTATTTCTTGTCCACTCTTGATTTTCCATTCTCACAGTCTGGGACTGGAGTCACATGTAAGTCAAGTGCCGGTTGGAGTAACAGGATTTCTCCGCTGAAGGACATTAGTGAACCCGTTGGGTTTTCCTCATAGTCCGGCAATTTTCTTGGTCATTTTCAGGTGCTAATTCACAACTGATCAGATTATTCAATTCATTTGAACTCATGACGGTCTCCGGCACAATCCTCTCTCATCTTTCTAACTTACAATTTACTCTGGTCAGCTCTCCTCTCAACTCTTCTCTCTACTTCCTCCTGAGCTTCAGGGTAAATGCTGAGAGATGGATTTCCCCCAGCTGGAGAGTCTAGAACTCGGGGACATAGTCTCAGGATAAGGGGAACGGCTGCTTCGGGAAGAGATGAGGAGACATTTCTTCACTCAGAGGGGTGTGAATCACACAGAGAGGTGTGGATGCTCAGTCATTGAATATATTCAAGACTGAGATCAATGGATTTTTGACACTAAGGAAATGAAGGGATATGAGAACAGGATGCGAAAGTGGAGTTGAGATAGAAGATCAGCCATGATCTTATTGAAGGGTGGAGCAACCTCGACAGACCATACTGCCTGCACCTGCTTCTATTTCTTATGTTCTTAAATCACCCTGTCCTTCTCACTCTTCCGCTTCCCTGATTCTCTGAAATCACCTCCCAGTTTAACTCATTCTCTCGAAGCTCCCACCCTCAATCTTTCCATCCCTCCCTCAATCAACAGGCTTTTAAAACCTAAACTTGGTGTCTCCTAATCTCATCATTTCTCCTACTCTTCATCATCCTTGGTTGCACCGTGGGCTACATTTGTGTTGGCTCCCGTCTGAAATAATATATGAAAAACTGGCCTAAAACTGCAGTTCACCTTTTGCTTTCAGGCAGCATCTCTCGCATCATTGCCTTCTCTTATTTTCTATTTGCTCTGCCTCGACATTCTCCCCGATTGGGAAGTCTCAATCGTACTACACATCCATCATTCATTACCTGAATCCAAGGAGGGCATGAGTCTGCCTGACTTGCACGGGAGACCTGCACTCACCAGAATACAGCAGGGCTGTTTGAAACCAGCATTAATTGACTGCCCCTTACAGCAAACTGGAAAGCACCGTCAGATAGCTCCTATTTGTCGGCAAACCCTCGTCGTTTTCCTGCTAAAGTTCTGATCAATGGGCCCATCGGTTTTGCAGTTGGAAGTGAAGAACCCTCACTTAACAAATGCAAATTGGAGTAATTTAGAGTGAAATTTACTGGATAGCTGTGCAGAAATCCTGATTTAAACCAGCTCTGTTTGCCAGTTACACAGTTGGATCCCTTTTCGTGCTGACTCGTTGTGATGGGTTGTGAATGGTAATATTCTTCAACCACTGCTATATCAACTCCTCACCTGGGGTGAATCAATTTGAAAAGGAATGCGAGAACAGTGCTTTGAAATACAGCTAAAGCCATCAATCGATGGCCCCAGCTTTAAGCTAACACCACTGCCATCAAAACCCTCTCTTCCTCCGATTTTGCTTTGCCTCAACATTCTCCGCATTGACTCAAAGGCTCAAGTGGACTGTACATCTATCAGTCATTACCCGAATGGTAGCAGACAGGGCCAGAGATTAATCCTTGAAAAGTTCCAAAAGTATTCAAATGTGTCTCAGTGGGTAACGGGGTTGTCCCTGAGTCAGAAAGTCATGGATTCAAGGCCCACTCCAGAGGCTTCAGCATAATATCCAGGCAGACAGTCCCAGTGTAATACTGTCGGAGGTGTGTCTTTCAGAGGAGACATTAAACTGAGGTCCTGAATGCCCTTTCGGTTGGACGTAAACAATGTCAGAGCCACTATTTGAAGAGCAGGAGAATTTGGTCCACTGTGCTGGGACAAATAATCATTCCCTCAACCAACAGTGCTAAAACAATTCAGCTGGCTATTATCTCACTGCTGTTTGTGGGATCTTGCTGTGCACAAATTGGCTACTGCATTTCCTACATTGCAACATTGACTACACTTTGAAAGTATTTCATTGGCTGTAAAGTGCTTTGGAATGTCCTAAGCTTGTAAAATGTGCCCCAGAAATGAAAGTTTTTTGTTGCTTCAAAATAAAAACTGTGATCCACTGCAGGCCAGCTCAAGATAAGACTGATTCTGGTTTTGTCTCTCTCTTTCTCAACAACAATAACAGCAACTTGTATTTATATAGCACCTTTAAAGTACTAAAACATCCCAAGGCACTTTACAGGAGCATTACAAAACAAAATATGACACCAAGACACAAAAGGAGATATTAGGTCAGACGACCAAAAGCTTGGTAAAAGAGGTAGGTTTTAAGGAGTGTCTTAAAGGAGGAAAGTGAGGTGGAGAGGCGGAGAAGTGTAGGGAGGGACATCCAGAGCTTGGGGCCCAGGCAACTGAAAGCTTAAAATCAGGGATGCACAAGAGGCCAGAATTAGAGGAGTGCAGATATCTCAGAGGGCTGTGGGGCTGGAGGAGGTTATAGAGATAGGGAGGGGCGAGGCCATGGAGGGCTTTGAAAACAAGAATGAGAATTTTAAAATCAAGACATTGTTTGTCCGGGAGCCAATGTAGGCCAGTTATCACAGGAGTGATAGGGAAAGGGGAGTTGTGCGAGTTAAGTCACGGGCAGCAGAGTTTTTGATGGCCTTATGGAGAGTTGAATGCGAGAGACCAGCCAGGAGTATGTTGGAATAGTCAAGTCTAGAAGTAACAAAAACATGAATGAGGGTTTCAGCAGCAGATGAGCTGAGAAAGGAACGAAGTTGGGTGATGTTAGGGAGGTGGAAATAGGCGGTTTTAGTGATGGCACAAATATGAGGTCAGAAGCACATCTTGGGGTCAAATATCACAAAAATATAGAGTTGTACAGCACAGAAACAGGCCCTTCAGCCCATCGTGTCCGTGCTGGCCATCGAGCACCTATCTATTCTAATCCCATTTTCCAGCACTTGGCCCGTACCCTTGTATGCTATAGCGTTTCAAGTGCTCATCTAAATACTTCTTAAATGTTGTGAGGGTTCCTGCCTCTACCACCTCTTCAGGCAGTGCGTTCCAGATTCCAACCACCCTCTGGGTGAAAACATTTTTCCTCAAATCCCCTCGAAACCTCCTGCCCCTTACCTTAAATCTATGCCCCCTGGTTATTGACCCCTCCGTTAAGGGAAAAAGTTTCTTCCTATCTACCCTATCTATGCCCCTCACAATTTTATATACCTCAATCAGGTCCCCCCTCAGCCTCCTCTGCTCTAAGGAAAACAACCCCAGTCTATCCAGTCTCTCTTCATAGTTGAAATGCTCCAGGCCAGGCAACATCCTGCTGAATCTCCTCTGCACCCTCTCCAGTGCAATCACATCCTTCCAAGCACACCAAGGTTGCCAACAGACTGGCTTAATCTCAGATAGTTGCCAGGGAGAGGGATGAAGCCGGTGACTAGGGAACAGAATTGGGAGCAGGGACCAAAAACAATGGCTTCAGTCTTCATGTTTCTATCAACATGATATTGATCAGGATGTTGAATTTCCACAGGCATTCTCCAATTGCCCGGCAAATGTGAAGGGTCAGTACGAACGGCATTTTCACCACAGTTTATACCAAAGTTATCGTAGAAAATGGGGAGAACACCAGGCTGTGCCCTGATTGGTCCATATACCACCTAACAACAGGGCAGTGGGACTAATTGGATAGCTCTTTCAAACAGCTGGCACAGGCATGATGGGCCGAATGGCCTCCTTTTGTGCTGTATCGTAATGATGATGATGGCAGATGCTTTGCAGGCAAAGATCATGGGAAGGCTTATCTCTGTGGTATTTGATGACTGAAGAGGCCAGTTCTCGATCTGTAAGGCTCCTGAGCAGTTGCGACACAAGAACTGCTGGTTTGCAGGGGCTCTGGTATGAGAAGACCCCTTCCATTGTCTGTGCCCGCCTCCAGCAGTCTCGCATCTGTTTGTTTCTTTTGTTCATATTGCAACATTATGCTCTGAACAACAACTTGCATTTATATAGCAGCTTTAATGCAGTAAAACGTCCCAAGGTGCTTCACAGGACTGATTATCAAGCAAAATTTGACACTGAGCCATGTAAGGAGACCAAAAGCTTGGTCAAAGAGTTTTAAGGAGGTTAGAGAGGTGGAGAGACACAGAGGTTTAGGGATGGAAAATTCCAGAGCTTAGGGCCCAGGCAGCTGAAGGCATGATCGCCAATGGAGGGACGAAGGAAATCAGGCAAAAGGCCAGAATTGGAGGAGCGCAGAGATGGTGAAGGGGTATAGGGGTTGGAGGAGGTTATAGATATAGGGAGGATATGAGACTAGGTTTGAACACAATTCTAGTCTCATATTGAGAATTTTGAACTGGAGAAGTCGCAGGTCAGCGAGCACAGGGAGTGATGGCTGAGCAGAATGAGCTAAGCTATAGAGACCAGAATGGTGGGAGGTCTGACACCCAGTCTGTGCTGAGGTTGCTGCTTTTAGTTGAGTTGTGGTGCACATTAGGATATTTAGCCCCAAATCTCCTGAATCCTGAAGGATAAAGCTTGATCACTATCTAATGACCTAATGCACCTCCATTGGGCAAAGCCAAGATCTGGCACCATTGTGATACTGTGTGCCTCTACAGTCGAATAGCACCCAGGCTCACAAGTGCAGAATGGGAGATGGTGTGAGGTGGCAGAGGCATTGACTACTGAAGGAACTGTACTTCCGCTCATGTTGGCACATTTTAGGAGAGAAGAAAATGGAAAACAAAATCAAATTAAATCGCTCTTTTGGGTGCATTATGCCATCAAGTGAACCTGCTTGTGGTGTTTTGTTTTGCTTTTCGAATGTAGACGCAAAGCTTGGAGTTATTTTGGATTCTTTCACAGGATGTGGGCATCGCTGGAAATTTTTTGCCAATCCCTAATTACCCTGAGAAAGGGGGGAGACATCAGAGTGGTTTGAATTAAGGAAGAAAGAAAGAAGAAATTTTCATTTCTGCAACAGCTTTGACAACCTTGGGATGTTCCCAAGGAGTTTACAGTCAGTGAAATGTAATCACTGTAATGGAGGACGATGCTGCTTTAACATCTCACACTGAAGAGTGTCTGCAGAGTCTCATCGACAGGTTTGCGGCTGCCTGCAATGAATTTGGCCTAACCATCAGCCTCAAGAAAATGAACATCATGGGACAGGACATCAGAAATGCTCCATCCATCAATATTGGCGACCACGCTCTGGAAGTGGTTCAAGAGTTCACCTACCTAGGCTCAACTATCACCAGTAACCTGTCTCTAGATGCAGAAATCAGCAAGAGCATGGGAAAGGCTTCCACTGCTATGTCCAGACTGGCCAAGAGAGTGCGGGAAAATGGCGCACTGACACGGAACACAAAAGTACGAGTGTATCAAGCCTGTGTCCTCAGTACCTTGCTCTACGGCAGCGAGGCCTGGACAACGTATGTCAGCCAAGAGCGACGTCTCAATTCATTCCATTTTCGCTGCCTCCGGAGAATACTTGGCATCAGGTGGCAGGACCGTATCTCCAACACAGAAGTCCTCGAGGCGGCCAACATCCCCAGCTTATACACACTACTGAGTCAGCGGCGCTTGAGATGGCTTGGCCATGTGAGCCGCATGGAAGATGGCAGGATCCCCAAGGACACATTGTACAGCGAGGTCGCCACTGGTATCAGACCCACCGGCCGTCCATGTCTCCGCTTTAAAGACGTCTGCAAACGCGACATGAAGTCCTGTGACATTGATCCCAAGTCATGGGAGTCAGTTGCCAGCGATCGCCAGAACTGGCGGGCAGCCATAAAGACGGGGCTAAAGTGTGGCGAGTCGTAGAGACTTAGCAGTTGGCAGGAAAAAAGACAGAAGCGCAAGGGGAGAGCCAACTGTGTAACAGCCCCAACAACCAATTGTATCTGCAGCACCTGTGGAAGAGCCTGTCACTCTAGAATTGGCCTTTATAGCCACTCCAGGCGCTGCTTCACAAACCACCGACCACCTCCAGACACTTACCCATTGTCTCTCGAGACAAGGAGGCCAAAGAAGAAGAAGAATGGAGGAAACACAACAGTCAATTTGCACACAGCAAGATCCCACAAACAGCAGTGTGATAATGAACAGATAATCTGTTTTGATAAATATTGGTCAGGACATCAGGTAGAACACTCTTTGAATAGTGACATAGGATCTTTTACATCTACCTGACAGGGCAGACAAACCATCAGTTTAGTGTCAGATTTGAAAGACAGTTCCCTCGACAGTGCAGCACTCCCTCAGTACTGCAGTGTCAGCCTAGAGTGCCACTCATTGGGCCGGATTTTATCTTCGGTGGACGGGAATTCGGCACCGACGTAAAAGTTGTTGGCGAACCCGCTTCCGCCGAGCCTGGGAATCCGTCCCGTATTTTATGGGTCCCCGGGCTTTAATTGTCCCGAGGCTAGACTTCCACCTGCCTGAGGGAGGAGGTCCCACCTCATTTAGCTGCTGCCCAATCAGCGGGCCGGCAGCTCTTAGTCCCAGCAGTGCCACCGGGAGCGGTGACCACTGCTGGGACAGCAGCCCAGCTGACCAGATGGATCCATGAGGGAAGGTAAGTTGGGCATGCCTCACCAGAGAGATCGGTCCTTCCCAGGTGAGGCTGGAGTGGTCGTTTGGGGGGAGTGGGGGGCATCTTGGGTCCCGAGCGTGGGTTGGGAGGCGGGGGCGGCCCTCAATCGGGCACCCTGTTCCCAACTGCCATGGCCCTCATCGGGCCGCGGAAAGGCCAGCAGCTATCGCTGGGCGGCCTTTCACGTCCCCAGCATGCCCGCTTGTCACGGGTCAAATACATGTGGAGGCAGGCGCGGGCCCTTAAGTGGCTGTTAAGTGGCCACTTAAGGGCCTTTATTGGCCATGGGCGGGCGGGGCTGTTTCCTCCCCTCACCACCCGTAAAGTCGACTGGAGGGGGGAGCAGGCCAGGTAGGCCTCCCAGAGCCTCCCACTCAATTTTACGCCACCCCACGCCACCATCCAGCCCGCTGGGGCAGCGTAAAATTCAGCCCGTTGAGTCACTGCTAACACAATACTGACTTGCTAGGCCACTTCAAAGGACAGTTTAAGAGTCAACCACGTTGGCATGGGACTGGAGTCACGTATGGTCCCAGATCGGGTAAGCATGACAGATTTCCCTCCCTAAATCAAGGAGATTTCCAACAGTAGCAGCTGAGTCCTCAGCTTAAGCTTCTCCTGATTTGGTGCAACACATTGCAAGACAGCTTCAGCCTCAGATTGTTCCTGGGATATGTGAGGCAACGGGAGCTGCAGGATTAGCATAGAGAGTGAATTTTCAAAGCAGCATTTCCAAATTGTGTAAACAGAGCCCCTTAATGAACACAAGCGGCACTCGGGCTACAGATCAGTATCAGGAATTAAAATGAGATTCTACATCACCTCAGCTTGTCAGGATGCATTTTCACATGCATTCTTCCTAATGAGCTCATTTAGATAAGTTTAGCAATATAGTTAATCACCAAACTGCTCTACATAAAGCAAGCGAGTTCATTCATAAATGGTTTCTAATTTGCTTCGAAAAATCCTTATTATGTAAAGAAAGGAGAAGGAAAGCATGAAGTTATTTTGTCAATGACCAAGCTGAAAGCATTTAGAAGAATAAGCCTGGATTTCGAATGCACGTGCAATTCCGGGATGGAATTTGTCCTGTAGCCTGCAGATCCAGCAGGAATTTATTAAAGGTGTTTATTAAAGGGGACTGATGGAGGGAGGGGAAGATTGACAGTGGGATGGAAGGAGTGATAGTAGGAGGGTGAGTGATGGAGGGACAGGAGGAGTTATGGAGGAAGGGAGAGTGATGGAGGAAGGAGAGTGAGGATGGGAAGGAGAGCAATGGAGGAAGAGGGAGTGAGAGAGGAAGGGGAAGTGAGGGAAGGAGGAGGAGTGAGGGAGGGAGGAGGAGTGAGGGACGGAGGGGGAGTGATGGAAGAAGGGGGAGTGACGGAGAGAGAGGAGGAGTGACAAATGGGGGGGAGAGAGTGATGGAGTGCGTGGGAGTGACGGAGGAAGGGGAAAAGTTGTAGAGGGAGGGGAAGAGTGACGGAGGATGTGGGGGAGGTTTGATGCCCTTCCTGAGAGAACTGAGATGGAGTGATGAGTCTTGAACAGAAGTGTAATCAGGATGGAAATACTCAAGTCTGTAGGCACTGTTCGGTGTTTGCTGGAGTTGACAGTTTAAGTACCTGTCTGATGGATGGATTCAAACAGCGGTAAGCGAAGGCAGAATGAGAAGTACGAGATTAAATGAACATAAATAAGAAAGTAAATGTGTATGGATTTTCTAAATTCTGATGTCAGTTTTAACAGAACGTTTGCTAAAAGGCATTAAGCAGGAGGTAGAAGATCTGCAATAAATCAGTTTGAAGCCTGTGCCACTTACCTGGAGCTGCCTTTTCCATTATCGGGGAAATGGCTGTTTTTCAGGCACGATGTGACCTACTACACTCCCCAATATGGCGGGCAGGCAGTGTGTCTCCTACCATATTGGTTCTCCCACCGTCCATCTGCTGTGAACTTCAGCTCATCCAAAACTCTGCTGCCCATATACTAGTTCATACTGAGTCCCATTCACCCACCACCCCTGTGCTCGCTGATCTACATTGACACCGAGTCTGGCCATGACTCCATTTTAAAATTCTCATCCTGGTGTTCAAATCCCTCCGGGGCCTTGCCCCTCCCTATCTCTGTAATCTCCTCCAGCCCCACAACCCTCCGAGATATCTGCTCTTCTCTAATTCAGGCCTCTTGAGCATCCCTGATTTGAATCACTCCACCACTGGTGGACGTGCCTTCAGTTTCCTGAGCCCTAAGCTCTGGAATCCCCTCCCTAAACCTCTCTGCCTCACTACCTCTCTCTCCTTTTTGAAGACACTACTTTAAACTTACCCCTTTGATCAAGCTTTTGGTCATCTGACCTAATATGTCACAGTGTGTCTCAGTGTCAAACATTATTTGATAATCACTCTATGCACTTGAGACATTTCACTACATTAAGGGCGCTATATAAATGCAAAATTAATGTAAGTTGTTGAAAAGTTTGGGCTTTACTGGTGTAATACATATAATTTAATCTCTGTGTTTTTGCAGGATCTGCTGTCCCTATTGGATCATCCCATGCTTCAATGGCTCAGCACAATGTGACAGTAACAGGCAGGAGCTCCTCCCTTCTATTTCTCAGTGTTTGGTCGTGTGTCCTATTGCTCTGGAAAGGTGACTTTGTCTGCACAGGGAGAGGGGATTTGCTGCTTTTTCACTGTTGTTGCTCTTTGCCTCAGAAATTGTCTGGGCTCCAGAGTGGGGCAGCCTGGGACTTGGGAATAGAGGACAAGGAGGCAGCAGTAAGGAAAACAGCACAGAGCAGGAGGAGCTTCCGGAAGAGGGAAGGAGGAGATCAGCAGGAGTACATATCCACAGAGAGATCTTCAGAGAGCACTTGACATCCCTCAACTTTGCTCAGGAGCAATGCAGGCGGAGGCTTTGTTTCACCAAGGAGGTTGTCACTGCACGCTGTCATCTGTTTCACCAGGATGTGGCCAGCACTGCATAGAATCATAGAATAGTTACCACACAGAGCGAGGCCATTCGGTCCGTCATGTCTGTGCCAGCTCTCTTTTCAGGTAATTATCCGTGTCGCTGTCAGCATTACCGCGGCCCTCAACTTTCATCCCACCAGCTCATTGCAGGCTGCAACAGATGCCATCAACAACATCTCCTAGTTTGGCAGTGTCTGGGAGTCACTGAGGCTCTCTGTACCAAGCAGCACTCGCAGTTCCCTCCCTAGTGACGGAGAGAATCAGGACGAGAGAGTCGAGGCTTTCCCTGGGTGCAAGACGCTAACAGACCGTACCCACATTGCCTTGTGTGCTCGCTATCACCAGTCTGGCATCAATCAGCGAACAGTTGGTTTGTGACCCACAGGTAGTGCATCATTGTAAATTGCCCACAATCCCAGCAGATGTCATGACTTGTTCGTCCTGTGCCAGTCCACTGTTCCGTCTTTATTCCAACCAAGGCACTAAGTAACAGGTTGGCTATTGGAGGCGAGGGTTATCCCTTGCCTCCATAGCTCATGACTCCTCTCAGTAACCCAGGCACAGCTGACCTACAACAAGAGCCATACTGTCACAACAAGGAACATCATAGAGCAAATCATCAGCGTGCACAAGCAAAACTTCGGGGGAGACGGTGGCATAGTGATAATGTCACTGGACTAGTAATCCAGAATCCCGGGCTAATGCCATGGGGACATGGGTTAAATCCCACCATGGCAGCTGGTGGAATTTAAATTCAATTAATGAATAGAAATCTGGAATTGAAAGCTAGTCTCAGTAATGATGCCATGAAACTATCATCAATGTCGTAAAAACCCATCTGGTTCACTAATGTCCTTCAGGGAAGGAAATCTGCCGTCCTTAACTGATCTGGCCTACATGTGACTCCAGACCCAAAGCAATGTGGTTGACTCTTAACTGCCCTCTGAAATGGTCTAGCAAACCACTCAGTTCTCAAGGGCAATTAGGAATGGGCAATAAATGCTGGCCTTGCCAGTGACACCCACATCCCGTGAAAAAAAAACTTCCCCTACCTGGACTGTTGCGAAGGAGCTTTGCAATACAGGCCTGAGCTGATATCTAGATTTGTGGTCGCCTGCTACATACCTCACATCTTCACCATCATGAAGGAGCAGAGCAGACCACTACCCAGGAATCAACATGTACAGGAGGAGGAATAGGAACAGGCTGAGGAGGAAGAGGGGGGAGAAGCAGCGACCAAGAGACTGCCTACCTGTTCAAGCTTCTCCCCATGTCCCTCACCCACCTTCTTCCCATGTCCCTCACCCACCTTCTCCCCATGTCCCTCACCCACCTTCTCCCCATATCCCTCAATCCCACCTAGCCACTATCTCCCCAATCTGGACAACTGCAAATATAACACCTCTGTTCAAGAAAGGAGGGAGACAGAAAGCAGGAAACTATAGGCCAGTTAGCCTGATGTCTGTCATTGGGAAAATGCTGGAATCCATTATGAAGGAAGTAGTAGCAGGACATCTAGAAAATCATAATGCAATCAAGCAGAGTCAACATGGTTTTGTGAAAAGGAAATAGTGTTTGACAAAATTATTATAGTTTTTTGAGGATGTAATAAGCAGGATGGATAAAGGAGAACCAGTAGATGTCGTGTATTTGGATTTCCAAAAGGCATTCAATAAGGTGCCATATAACAGGTTATTAGACAAGATAAGAGCTCATGGTGTTGGGGATAATACATTAGCATAGATAGAGGACTGGCTAACTAACAGGAAACAGAGAGTTGGGATAAATGGGGCATTTTCAGGTTGGCTAACTGTAATTAGTGGAGTGCCAGAGGGATCAGTGCTGGGTCCTCAAATATTTACAATCTATATTAATGATTTAGATGAAGGGACTGAGTGTACTGTAACCAAATTTGCTGATGATACAAAGATAGGTAGGAAAGCAAGTTGTGAGGAGGATATAAAGTGTCTGCAAAGGGATATAGATAGGTTAAGTGAGCAGGCAAATATTTGGCAGATGGAGAATAATGTGGGAAAATGTGAACTTGTTCACTTTGGCACGAAGAATATAAAAGCAGAATATTATTTACATGGAGAGAGACTGCAGAATGCTAGGATACAGAAGGCCCTGGGTGTCCTTGCACATGAATCACAAAAAGTCAGCGTGCAGGTACAGCAAGTAATTAGGAAGACAAATGGAATGTTGGCCTTAATTGCAAGGGGGTTGGAGTAGAAAAGAAGAGAAGTCTTGCTACAACTGTACAAGGCTTTGTTGAGACCGCATCTAGAGTATTGTGTACATTTTGGTCTCCTTACTTAAGGAGGGATAGACTTGCATTGGAAGCAATTCAATAAAGGTTCACTAGGTTGATTTTTGGGATGAAGGGACTGTCTTATGAGGAAAGGTTGAGCAGGTTGGGCCTATACTCATTGGAGTTTAGAAGAATGAGAGGTGATCTTACTGAAACAAATAGGATTCTGAGGGGGGTTTGACAGGGAAGATGCTGAGAGGATGTTTCCCCTCATGGGGGCATCTAGAACTAGGGGCACAGTTTCACATTAAGGGGCCTCCCTTTTAAGACTGAGATGAGGAGGAATTTCTTCTCTCAGAGGGTCATTAATCTTTAGAATCCTCTTCCCCAGAGAGCAGTGGAGGCTGGGTCATTGAATGTATTCAAGGCTGAGTTAGACAGATATTTGATCTAGAAGAAGTCAAGAGTTAAGGGGGGAAGGCAGGAAACTGGAGTTCAGGCCACAAACAGATCAGCCATGATCTTATTGAATGGTGGAGCCCATATTCCCAAAAACCCACCTTCTCCCCATAATCCCTCAATCCCACCTATTGACCTTCTCCTCATATCCCTCAATCCCACCTATCCACAATCTCCCCATATCCCTCAATCCCACATGCCCACCTTCTCCACATATCCCTCAATCCCAACCATCCACCTTCTCCCTGTATTCCTCAATCCCACCTACCCACCTTCTCCACATATCCCTCAATCCCAACCATCCACCTTCTCCCTGTATTCCTCAATCCCACCTACCCACCTTCTCCACATATCCCTCAATCCCAACCATCCACCTTCTCCCTGTATTCCTCAATCCCACCTACCCACCTTCTCCCCATATCCCTCAATCCCATCTATCCACCTTCTCCCCGTATCCCTCAATCCCACCTACCCACCTTCTCCCCATATCCCTCAATCCCAGCAACCCACCTACTCCCCATATCCCTCAATCCCACATATCCACCTTCTCCTCACATCCCTCAATCCCAGCTACCCATCTTCTCCCCATATCCCTCAATCCCATCTATCCACCTTCTCCCCGTATCCCTCAATCCCACCTACCCACCTTCTCCCCATAACCCTCAATCCCACATGCGCACCTTCTCTCCAAATCCCTCAATGCCACCTACCCACCCTCTCCCCATATCCCTCAATCCCACCAACCCACCTTATCCCCATATCCCTCAATCCCACCGAGCCACAATCTCCCTGTATCCCTCAATCCCACCTACCTGCCTTCTCCCCATATCCTTCATTCCCACCGACCCGCCTTCTCCCCATATCCCTCAATCCCACCAACCCACCTTCTCCCCATAACCCTCAATCCCACCTACCCACCTTCTCCCCATATCCCTCAGTCCCACCTACCCACCTTCTCCCCATATCCTCAATCCCACCAACCCACCTTCTCCCCATATCCCTCAGTCCCACCTACCCACCTTCTCCCCATATCCCTCAATCCCATCTATCCACCTTCTCCCCGTATCCCTCAATCCCACCTACCCACCTTCTCCCCATATCCCTCAATCCCAGCAACCCACCTACTCCCCATATCCCTCAATCCCACATATCCACCTTCTCCTCACATCCCTCAATCCCAGCTACCCATCTTCTCCCCATATCCCTCAGTCCCACCTACCCACCCTCTCCCCATATCGCTCAATCCCACCTGCCCCCTTCTCCTCAAATCCACCGTTTCCCCAGATCCCTCAACCCCACCGACCCGCCTTCTCCCCATATCCCTCAATCCCACCTACCCACCTTCTTCCCATAATCCCAAAATGTCACCAACCCACCTTCTCCCCATATCCCTCAATCCCACCTTCTCCCCATATCCCTCAATCCCATCTATCCACCGTTTCCCCATATCCCTCAATCCCATCTATTCACCGTCTCCCCATATCCCACAATCCCACCTACCCACCTGCTCCCCATATCCTTCATTCCCACCGACCCGCCTTCTCCCCATATCCCTCAATCCCACCAACCCACCTTCTCCCCATAACCCTCAATCCCACCTACCCACCTTCTCCCCATATCCATCAGTCCCACCTACCCACCTTCTCCCCATATCCTCAATCCCACCAACCCACCTTCTCCCCATATCCCTCAGTCCCACCTACCCACCTTCTCCCCATATCCCTCAATCCCATCTATCCACCTTCTCCCCGTATCCCTCAATCCCACCTACCCACCTTCTCCCCATATCCCTCAATCCCAGCAACCCACCTACTCCCCATATCCCTCAATCCCACATATCCACCTTCTCCTCACATCCCTCAATCCCAGCTACCCATCTTCTCCCCATATCCCTCAGTCCCACCTACCCACCCTCTCCCCATATCGCTCAATCACACCTACCCACCTTCTCCCCATATCCCTCAATCCCATCTATCCACCTTCTCCCCGTATCCCTCAATCCCACCTACCCACCTTCTCCCCATATCCCTCAATCCCAGCAACCCACCTACTCCCCATATCCCTCAATCCCACATATCCACCTTCTCCTCACATCCCTCAATCCCAGCTACCCATCTTCTCCCCATATCCCTCAATCCCATCTATCCACCTTCTCCCCGTATCCCTCAATCCCACCTACCCACCTTCTCCCCATAACCCTCAATCCCACATGCGCACCTTCTCTCCAAATCCCTCAATGCCACCTACCCACCCTCTCCCCATATCCCTCAATCCCACCAACCCACCTTATCCCCATATCCCTCAATCCCACCGAGCCACAATCTCCCTGTATCCCTCAATCCCACCTACCTGCCTTCTCCCCATATCCTTCATTCCCACCGACCCGCCTTCTCCCCATATCCCTCAATCCCACCAACCCACCTTCTCCCCATAACCCTCAATCCCACCTACCCACCTTCTCCCCATATCCCTCAGTCCCACCTACCCACCTTCTCCCCATATCCTCAATCCCACCAACCCACCTTCTCCCCATATCCCTCAGTCCCACCTACCCACCTTCTCCCCATATCCCTCAATCCCATCTATCCACCTTCTCCCCGTATCCCTCAATCCCACCTACCCACCTTCTCCCCATATCCCTCAATCCCAGCAACCCACCTACTCCCCATATCCCTCAATCCCACATATCCACCTTCTCCTCACATCCCTCAATCCCAGCTACCCATCTTCTCCCCATATCCCTCAGTCCCACCTACCCACCCTCTCCCCATATCGCTCAATCCCACCTGCCCCCTTCTCCTCAAATCCACCGTTTCCCCAGATCCCTCAACCCCACCGACCCGCCTTCTCCCCATATCCCTCAATCCCACCTACCCACCTTCTTCCCATAATCCCAAAATGTCACCAACCCACCTTCTCCCCATATCCCTCAATCCCACCTTCTCCCCATATCCCTCAATCCCATCTATCCACCGTTTCCCCATATCCCTCAATCCCATCTATTCACCGTCTCCCCATATCCCACAATCCCACCTACCCACCTGCTCCCCTATCCCTCAATCCCACCAACCCAACTTCTCCCCGTATCCCTCAATCTCACGTACCCACTTTATCCCCGTATCCCTCAATCCCACCGATCCACAATCTCCCTGTATCCCTCAATTCCACCTCCCCACCTTCTTCCCATATCCCTCAGTCCCACCTACCCACCCTCTCCCCATATCCCTCAATCCCACCTACCCACCTTCTCCCCATATCCCTCAATCCCACCTACCCACCCTCTCCCCATATCCCTCAATCCCACCTACCCACCCTCTCCCCATATCCCTCAATTCCACCTACCCACATTCTCCCTAAATCCTTCAATCCCACCTACCCGCCTTCTCCCCATATCCCTCAATCCCACCGACCCACCTTCTCCCCATATCCCTCAGTCCCACCTACCCACCCTCCCCCATATCCCTCAGTCCCACCTACCCACCCTCTCCCCATATCGCTCAATCACACCTACCCACCTTCTCCCCATATCCCTCAGTCCCACCTACCCACCCTCCCCCATATCCCTCAGTCCCACCTACCCACCCTCTCCCCATATCGCTCAATCACACCTACCCACCCTCTCCCCATATCCCTCAATCCCACCTACCCACCTTCTCCCCATATCCCTCAATCCCACCTACCCACCCTCTCCCCATATCCCTCAATCCCACCTACCCACCCTCTCCCCATATCCCTCAATTCCACCTACCCACATTCTCCCTAAATCCTTCAATCCCACCTACCCGCCTTCTCCCCATATCCCTCAATCCCACCGACCCACCTTCTCCCCATATCCCTCAGTCCCACCTACCCACCCTCCCCCATATCCCTCAGTCCCACCTACCCACCCTCTCCCCATATCGCT
Organism: Heterodontus francisci; assembly: GCF_036365525.1. Lineage (NCBI taxonomy): Eukaryota > Metazoa > Chordata > Chondrichthyes > Heterodontiformes > Heterodontidae > Heterodontus > Heterodontus francisci. The sequence continues at coordinate 117,720,393 of NC_090380.1, read as the reverse complement.
CAATCACACCTACCCACCCTCTCCCCATATCCCTCAATCCCACCTACCCACCCTCTCCCCATATCCCTCAATTTCACCTACCCACATTCTCCCTAAATCCCTCAATCCCACCTATCCACATTCTCCCCATATCCCTCAATCCCACATGCCCACCATCTACCCATATCCCTCAATCCCACCTTCTCCCCATATCCCTCAATCCCATCTATCCACCGTCTCCCCATATCCCTCAATCCCACCTACCCACCTTCTCCCCTATCCCTCAATCCCACCTACCCACCTTCTCCCCTATCCCTCAATCCCACCTACCCGCCTTCTCCCCATATCCCTCAATTCCACCTACCCACCTTCTCCCCATATCCCTCAATCCCACCTACCCACCTTCTCCCCATATACCTCAGTCCCACCCACCCACCTTCTCCCCATATCCCTCAATCCCACCGACCCACCTTCTCCCCATATACCTCAGTCCCACCCACCCACCTTCTCCCCATATCCCTCAATCCCACCTACCCACCTCCCCATATCACTCAATTCCACCTACCTACATTCTCCCTAAATCCTTCAATCCCACCTATCCACTTTCTCCCCATATCCCTCAATCCCATTTTCCCACATTCTCCCCATATCCCTCAATCCCATCTTCCTGCATTCTCCCCATATCCCTCAATCCCACCTACCCACCTTCCCATATCCCTCAATCCCATCTATCCACCTTCTCCCAAATCCCTCAATCCCACCGATCCACAATCTCCCTGTATCCCTCAATCCCATCTACCCTCCTTCTCCCTATCCTCAATCCCACCTACCCACCTTCTCCCCATATCCCTCATTCCCACCTAACCGCCTTCTCCCCATAATCCTCAATCCCACCTATCCACATTCTCCCCATATCACTCAATCCCATCTACCCATCTTCTCCCCATATCCCTCAAGCTCACCTACCCACCTTCTCCCCATATCCCTCAGTCCCACCTCCCACCCTCTCCCCATATCCCTTAATCCCACCTACCCACCTTCTCCCCATATCCCTCAATCACACCTACCCACCTTCTCCCCATATCCCTCAATCCCACCTATCCACCTTCTCCCTATATCCCTCCATCCCACCTACCCACCTACTCCCCATATGCCTTAATCCCACCTACCCACCTTCTCCCCATATTCCTCAATCCCACCTATCCACATTCTCCCTGTATCCCTCAATCCCACCTCCCACCTTCTCCCCATCCCTCAATCCCACCTACCCACCTTCTCCCCTATCCCTCAATCCCTTCTCTTTCCAGAAATATATCTAATTTCCTCTTGTCTGTTTCACTGTTGTTCACTGGTAACTTATTCCATAATTCACCCTTTAGGTGGGAAAAATATCCCCTTTTAATCCTCAGCTCCTCCTTTCTAACCTGTGTGCCCTTGATGGGGAATGATTTGCCTGGATTATCTTTGACACATATTTTGGGAACATCAGTTTGAAATTCAGCTCATCAAATTGTTTGGTAATAATATTGATTCTCATAACGGACACGTCATTGGCATATGTTGGCTGACTCTAGTTACCCTGAGTGGCTTGTTTGGCCATTCAGATGGCAGTCAGGAGTCAACCACGTTGGGAGTGGGGCTGGAGTCACATATAGGCCCAGATTGGGTCAGGACGGCAGATTTCATTCCCTAAAGGACATTAGTGAACCAGGTGTTTTTTTTTTACATAGTTTGTTTCATAGTCACTTTTACTGATGATGCTTTGTTTTTAACACAATTTTCCAAATGCAAGCATACAAATGTGTGAAATGTTTGGGTAAAATTTCTTTGTCTGTAGTATTATTTTAAGTGAGTAACTGCTAAAACTCAAAGAGGCAAATTTGAAATTGGCATTCACCACTCTCAGAAATGAGGTGAGATATTGATCAGGTAAGATCAGGTAAATTGGCAACTGGTTGTTCAATAGGTAACAAGAGGGCATGAATTTAAGCTCATCACTGAAACACCAAAGGGAGAAGGTTGGAGAATTTATTCCCTTTTACACAGAGGGTTTCTGGGACATGGAATTCTCATCCAGAAACAGTGGGGGGGGGAGGGAGCAGAATGCAGAGCAGCTTTTCAAAGGAAAAATGATACATATTTGAAAAAAAAATAAAGGGTATGGGGAAAGGGCACGTGAATGGGACCAAAGGGAGAGCTCTCTCAGAGAGCTAGCACAGGAACAATGGGCCGAATGGCAAAAGAGAAGGGAAATGGGACCAACGCATGAGAGTTGTTTCAGAGATGCGGAACATATTCAGTGAACTGAATGACTTCCTTCTGTGCTGTGAAGTTCTATAGTTCTTTAAAAAACACTAGCCGATCTCCCTTACTCTTTCCTTGCGAACTTTACTCCCTCATAATGGACTCAAGAGATATGGGCATTGGGCAGGAAAGTGGAGTTCAGCTTGAAGATCCGCCATGCTCTTATTGACCGGCAGAGCAGGCTCCAGGGCCTGTATGGCTGACTCCTGCTCCCTCCTCTTGTGTTCTTAGACAGCTGGGACCATCTCCCTGTATTTCGTCCCATGTTGTTCTTTGATTTATAATGCTCCAGTGAAGCGCCTCAGGATGCTTTATTACATTAAAGGTGCTATATAAATATAAGTTGTTGTTGTTGTTCGATGTAGGGCACTAACACAGACAGCAGTGTATTAAACTTCTGCCCTCCCCTGGGTCTTGTACTCTTAGTCCTTAAAAATAAATCAATTTCAGAGGGTAATGCGCTAACTACAGTTCGTCAAAGTCTTTGAATTAATGACTCATTTAATCTGCTGCCAGCTCAGTGATCCATTATGTCCGCACTCCTTCAGACAAGCAGCAGGTTAACATGTGTGCAGGAGGGTTTAAGTTCAAGGCAGACTATGAAAGAATCAGAAAGGAAGGATAACTCAGGAGTTATTAGAGATGTTGGAAATCATGAGGGTAAGAAAGCTAGCATAAAGGCACTTTACCTGAATGCTCGTAGCATTCGTAATAAGGTTGATGAGTTAACGGCACAAATCATCGCGTATGAATATGATTTGGTAGCCATTACGGAGTCATGGTTACAGGTTGGTCACGACTGGGAGTTAAATATCCAGGGGTACCAGACTATTCGGAAGGACAGACAGGAAGGTAAGGGAGGTGGTGTAGCTCTGATATTCAAGGACGACATCAGGGCGGTGCTGAGAGATGATATAGGTTCTATGGAGAATGAGGTTGAATCCATTTGGGTGGAAATTAGTAACTCTAAGAAGAAAAAGTCATTGATAGGCGTAGTCTATAGGCCACCAAATAATAACATCACATTGGGGCGGGCAATAAACAAAGAAATAACTAATGCCTGCAAAAATGGTACAGCAATTATCATGGGGGATTTTAATCTACATATAGATTGGTCGAACCAGCTCAGTCAGGGTAGCCTTGTGGAGGAGTTTGTTGAGTGTATCCGTGATAGTTTTCTTGAACAGTGTGTAATGGAACTGACGAGGGAGCAAGCTATCCTAGATCTAGTCCTGTGTAATGAGACAGGAATAATTAATGACCTCATAGTTAGGGATCCTCTTGGAAGGAGTGATCACAGTATGGTTGAATTTAGAATACAGATGGAGAGTGTGAAGATAAAATCCAATACCAGGGTCCTGCGCTTGAACAAGGGGGACTACAATAGAATGAGGGAGGACTTGGCTAGAGCAGACTGGAAACAAAGATTTTATGGTGGGACAGTTGACGAGCAGTGGAGGACTTTCAAAGCAATTTTTCAAAGTGCTCAGCAAAAGTATATTCCAGTGAAAAGGAAGGACTGGAAGAAAAGGGGTAATCTGCCATGGGTGTCTAAGGAAATAAGGGAGACTATCAAATTGAAAGAGAAGGCATACAAAGTGGTCAAAAACAGCATGAAACTAGAAGATTGGGAAAACTTTAAAGATCAACAGAAAGCCACAAAAAGAGCTATAAAGAAAAGTAAGATAGAACATGAGAAAAAACTAGCACAGAATATAAATACAGATAGCAAAAGTTTCTATAAATATATAAAACGAAAAAGAGTGGCTCAAGTAAACGTTGGTCCTTTAGAGGATGAGAAGGGGAATTTAGTTATGGGATATGATGAAATGGCCGAGGCATTGAACAGGTATTTTGTATCGGTCTTCACAGTGGAGGACACTAATAACATGCCAGTAATTGACAAAGAGACGAACGTAGGTGAGGACCTGGAAACAATCATTATTACGGAAGAGGTAGTGTTGGGCAAGCTAATGGAGCTAAGGATTGATAAGTCTCCTGGCCCTGATGGAATGCATCCTAGGGTACTAAAAGAGATGGTGGGAGAGCAAGCAGGTGCACTGGCGATAATTTTCCAAAATTCACTGGACTCTGGGGTAGTCCCAGCAGATTGGAAAACAGCAGATGTGATGCCACTGTTTAAAAAGGGAGATAGACAAAAGATGGGGAATTATAGACCGGTTAGCTTAACCTCTGTAGTGGGGAAGATGCTTGAGTCTATTATCAAGGAAGAAATAGCAGAGCATCTCGATAGAAATTGTCCCGTTGGGCAGACGCAGCATGGGTTCATGAAGGGCAGGTCATGCTTGACAAATCTTTTGGAATTCTATGATGACATTACGAGCAAGGTGGACAAAGGGGACCCAGTGGATGTGGTGTACCTAGATTTCCAAAAAGCCTTCGACAAGGTGCCGCACAAGAGGCTGCTGTATAAAATAAGGATGCATGGCATTAGGGGTAAAGTATTAGCATGGATAGAGGATTGGTTGACGAACAGGAAGCAGAGAGTGGGGATAAATGAGTGCTATTCTGGTTGGCAATCAGTCACTAGTGGTGTGCCTCAGGGATCGGTGTTGGGACCGCAATTATTTACAATTTATATAGATGATTTGGAGTTGGGGACCACGTGTAGGGTGTCAAAGTTTGCAGATGACACTAAGATGAGTGGCAGAGCAAAGTGTGCAGATGACTGTGAAACCTTGCAGAGGAACATAGATACATTGAGTGAGTGGGCAAAGGACTGGCAGATGGAATACAATGTTAATAAATGTGAAGTCATTCATTTCGGTAGGAGTAACAGTAAAAAGGATTATTACTGAATGGTAAAAAGTTGCAGCATGCTGCTATGCAGAGGGACCTGGGTGTCCTTGTGCATGAATCGCAGAAGGTTAGTCTGCAGGTACAGCAAGTAATTAGGAAGGCAAATGGAATTTTGTCCTTCATTGTTAAAGGGATTGAGTTTAAAAGCAGAGAGGTTATGTTGCAGCTGTATAAGGTACTGGTGAGGCTGCACCTGGAGTACTGTGTGCAGTTTTGGTCTCCTTACTTGAGAAAGGATGTACTGGCACTGGAGAGGGTGCAGAGGAGGTTCACTAGGTTGATTCCGGAGTTGAGGGGGTTGGCTTATGAGGAGAGACTGAGTAGATTGGGATTATATTCATTGGAATTCAGAAGAATGAGGGGGGATCTTATAGAAACATATAAAATCATGAAGGGAATAGATAAGATACAAGTAGAGAGGATGTTTCCACTGGCAGGTGAAGCGAGGACAAGAGGGCATAGCCTCAAGATTAGAGGGAGCAGATTTAGGACTGAATTAAGAAGGAACTTCTTCACCCAGAGGGTTGTTAATCTATGGAATTCCTTGCCCAGTGAAGTAGTTGACGCTTCTTCAGTAAACGTCTTTAAAGCTAAGGTAGATATCTTTTTGAACAATAAAGGAATTAAGGGATACGGTGGGAGCGCGGGTAAGTGGATCTGAGTCCACGAAAAGATCAGCCATGATCTTATTGAATGGCGGAGCAGGCTCGAGGGGCCGGACGGCCTACTCCTGCTCCTAGTTCTTATGATCTTCTGATCTTATGACAACATTGCTGCCGGGTGACACACTGTAATACTGAATGCCAGGCCAATGGGCAGAGAGTGTGTTATTGCTTTGTGGCACAGGTTGAATTGCAGGTGAGGCTATCTCAGTTTTATAGCAAGCCCCTGGGACAAGTCCATGCTGGTTTTCCTGAGTTAAAGGCTGGCACTCAGAGTGTGGGCTGTTAATGAACAAATATTCAGCATGTTGATATCAGCTGCCTCGCTCTGGTATTTTAACCAAAGGTGCTTATGAACATAAGAACATGAGGAATAGGAGCAGGAATATGCCATATGGCCTCTCAAGCCTGCCCCGCTATTCAATAAAATCATGGTTGAATTTGTACATCAACTCCGTTCCCTGCTCAATACCATTTCCTTGATTCTGTCAATGTCCAAGAATCTGTCAATCTCAGTCTTGAATATACTCATTGAGTGAGCATCCACAATGCTCTGGGGTAGAATTCCGAAGATTCGCCACATTTCAGTCTGAAATGGCTGATGACTTATTCTGAAACAGTGACCCTGTTTTTTAAAACGTAAGAAATAGGAGCAGGAGTAGGCCATTCGGCCCCTCAAGCCTGCTCTGCTATTCAATAAGATCGTGACTGATCTGATCATGGCCATAACTCCAGTTGTCTACCTGCCCCCATAATTCTTGACTCCCTTGTAGATTAAATTTCTGTCTAACTCAGCCTTGAATATATTCAATGACCCAGCTTCCACTGCTCTCTGGAGAAGAGAATTCCAAAGATTAACAAACCGCTGAGAGAAGAAATTTCTCCACATCTCCATCTTAAAAGGGAGACCCTCATTTTGAAACTGTGCCCCCTCATTCTAGATTCCCCCACAAGGGGAAACATCCTCTCAGCATCTACCCTGTCAAGCCCCCTCAGAATCTTATATGTTTTAATAAGATCACCTCTCAGTCTTCTAAACTCCAATGAGTATTGGCCCAACCTACTCAACCTTTCCTCATAAGACAGCCCCTTCATCCCAGGAATCAAATTACTGAACCTTCCCTGAACTGCCTCTAATGCAAGTATATCCCTCCTTAAATAAGGAGACCAAAACTGCACACAATACTTTAGGTGCGGTCTCACCTGTAATAAGAAGCTTTTTATGTTGTCTGATGCAACATAAATGAGATGCGTTAGTGTTCAGTTGATTGAAGATCTCAAACAGGTTTATTAACAGCTAACAAGTATATACAGTGCAATGCTATCTATTAACAGGTCTTCTTGATTTTACAGTTACAGAGTGAGACTGGCACACAGTCACATGACTATGTCCTGGCACTTAGCTCATTAGCATAATTAGATCTTAAAGAAACATCACTCTTAAAGGCAACCACACAACATCACCAATGACCTGTACAGTTGTAGCTAGCCTTTTATATTCCATCCTCAGCATCCACCCTCTCAACTCCTCTAAGAATTTTGCATGCTTGAAATAAACATGTCAATGTCACTGCTCAAACAAAAAATGGAGGGACATTTCTGGAATCTGTTAAGTCCAAAATTGGGCACAGTGCCCCAGATGCACTTTGAGCAGCAGCCTATATAGTGACAAAATGATGTCCTTTGAGTTAAGCTGAATGGCTCTATTAATAAAACCCAATACCTGTTAACTTTAGCTCTAATTTCTCAATGTTACAGAGAATTATATAGGATGTACAGCACAGAAATAGGCTATTCAGTCCAACTAGTCCATGGCATTGTTTATGCTCCACTGGAGCCTAGGTTGGTCATGATCCTGCAGTGACCTGTGCACAATAAGACCGAGATCTTTTCTCTCTCAATATCTTTCAGTTTCATTCATGCAACTGATATGTGTATTCTGCGTTGGTGTGACCAACATGCATGACACTATATTTCTCTAAATTAAACCCCATTTTTCAAGGTGTAGCCCAGTCCCCTATCACATCGAAATTTTATTGAATTTGATTGCACTGCTCCCTTGCACAAATTTTGGTGTCATCTGAAAACTTACTGACCACATTCCCAACTGTTTTCCAGGTCATTAATAAAGGCCGTGAAGAGTAATGGTCTCGGACTGATCTCTGGGGGGACACCACTAGTGACGTGTCTCCAGGCTGAACCACATTCGTTAACTACAATCTTTGTCTGCGGGATTACAGCCAATTCCTAATCCAGTATTTCAAATCATGACCGACACCACAAAACTCCGCTTTGTGAAGTAATGTAGTGCGAAGAACCTTATCAAAGGTTATCAATGTCCCTTTACCACGACCCTGGTGACCTCCTTACAGAACCCTATCAAATTTATACAGCACAAACCTATTTTCTGGGAATTTGTCATGAATTTCTAATGGCCCCTCTCTTTCTCCATGAACCTAGGGAGGAGCATCTCTTAAGAACCCTTCCAAGCATCTTCCCTATGTTGGAAGTAAGGCTGATAGGCCTGTAGCTTCCTGGCTCTGGTCCCCTTTTTTTGAATATAGGAACTATATGAGTTTGTTTCCAGTCAAAAGGAACTATTGCTATATGGTAGTCTTTCTCTTTCCTCAGTAACAGTAAATTCTGCACTCACCAAGCTTGTGTTGCATCCAAACAACTCTTCTTCAAGACTCATTGGCACATGTGAGATCCAGGACCAAGCATGAGGAAGAAAAACTTGTAGTTCTATATTCTCAGCTTTGGGACATTGCAAAGCACTTTACAGGAAACAAAGTCCTTTTTGAAGTGTAGTCGCTGTTATAATGTAGGAAATACCACAGGCAATATGCATGCAGCAAGATCCCACAAACAGCAATGATAATTTCTAGTGATTGTTGGTCGAGGGATAAATATTGGCCAGGGCAGTGGGGAGACCTCCCCTGCTCTTTTTTAAATTATTGGCCGTAGGATCTTTTACATTTACTTGAAAGGACAGACGGGGGCCTCAGTTTAACGTCTCATCTGGAAGACGGCACTTCCAACAGTGCAGCACTGCACTGGAATGCTAGCCTGGATTAGGAACTGAATTCAGGGTTTGAACACTCTGAAGGTTGGTGGCAGGGAGAGAGGACTATGGACACCATGGGGCTGCCAATGGGTAACCCTGGAGGAAGAGTCAGCCTCTTGGTAAGTGTATTCCTTTCCCCAAAGCCCCTCTCATGACTGAAAGGTCTGGGGGCTAGATTGGAGATGGTAAAGTTTAGAAATGAAGAGGATGAAGGACAAAATACAGATTGACATCATTTCTATCAGCACTGCACCCTGCTGTATCGCCTTGAATTGACCCCTGACGTGTTTGAAGGGCAACGTCTCATCTGCTTTCTCATCCACGCCTGTAGTCAAGCCCAGACCAAACACAATCAATACTAATTTCTGTATCGAATCTACATCGAACAAAAACAAAACTCTGCTCCTGTGATATTCTTCTCTCAATCTTGAAGCCAAATGAGATTTGAAATGATACATGTGAACAATCAAAACTTATTCAGACAGAATTAAATAGCTCAGCCAGGAGGCTGGAGAGAGACAGAGAGAGAGACAGGGAGGGAGAAGGAGAAAGAGGAAGTGTGAGAAAGAAAGGGAGAGAGAGAGAGAGTGAGGGAAAAAGAGAAAGGGAGAGAAAAATAGAAAAATAGCACTGAAGCTATCTTGTCTAGATCCTTCTCATTTTGACTTGAGTCACATCCTACTACATCTTGACAGGATTTATAATACAATTTGAATCCAGAATTAACTCCTAATATGGGAAGCTGTTAGCTCGAAAAGAGAAAGAGAGAGAGAGACAGAGAGAGAGAGAGAGACAGAGAGGGGGGGAGAGAGAAAGAGACAGAGACAGAGAGACTGAGTCGGAGAATGAGCGAGGGAGAGAGAGAGAGAGAGAGTGAGAGAGACAGAGAGGGAGAGGGAGACAGAGAGGGGGGAGAGAGAAAGAGACAGAGACAGAGAGACTGAGTCGGAGAATGAGCGAGGGAGAGAGAGAGAGAGAGTGAGAGAGACAGAGAGGGAGGGGGAGACAGAGAGGGGGAGAGAGAGAAAGAGACAGAGACTGAGTCGAAGAATGAGCGAGGGAGAGAGAGAGAGAGAGAGAGTGAGGGAGAGGGAGAGAAAGAGACAGAGACAGAGAGACTGAGTCGGAGAATGAGCGAGGGAGAGAGAGAGAGAGAGAGTGAGAGAGACAGAGAGGGAGAGGGAGACAGAGAGGGGGAGAGAGAGAAAGAGACAGAGACTGAGTCGGAGAATGAGCGAGGGAGAGAGAGAGAGAGAGTGAGAGAGACAGAGAGGGAGAGGGAGACAGAGAGGCGGAGAGAGAGAAAGAGACAGAGAGACTGAGTCGAAGAATGAGCGAGGGAGAGGGAGAGAAAGAGACAGAGACAGAGAGACTGAGTCGGAGAATGAGCGAGGGAGAAAGAGAGAGAGAGTGAGTGAGGGAGAGGGAGAGAAAGAGACAGAGAGACTGAGTCGGAGAATGAGCGAGGGAGAGAGAGAGAGAGAGAGAGAGAGTGAGGGAGAGGGAGAGAAAGAGACAGAGACAGAGAGACTGTGTCGGAGAATGAGCGAGGGAGAGAGAGAGAGAGAGTGAGAGAGACAGAGAGGGAGAGGGAGACAGAGAGGGGGAGAGAGAGAAAGAGACAGAGACTGAGTCGGAGAATGAGCGAGGGAGAGAGCGAGAGAGAGTGAGAGAGACAGAGAGGGAGAGGGAGACAGAGAGGGGGAGAGAGAGACAGAGACAGAGAGACTGAGTCGGAGAATGAGCGAGGGAGAGAGAGAGAGTGAGAGAGACTGGCCTGACTGCGTTCTGGATGACTTATTAACTTGAACCACTGATAAAGAAAGGAATTGCCATGCACTTGAGAAATTTCATTTCTTTTTTGGACAGAAATTTAACGAGTCAGCAAATTGTCACCGTTGCAGAACTGTCCCAGTGCTGCTGCACTCTTCATCAATTAGCATGGAGCTTTTAAAGCAATAAAGTGTGGACAAATATATTTGCACAGTATGTATTATCAAGGCATTTTGTATCAGAGATGGCAGTAAGTCATTCATAGAAATTTATAGCACAAAAGGAGGCCTTTTGGCCCATCTTGCCTGTGCTGGCTCTTTGAAAGAGCTACCCAATTAATCCCACTCCTGGGCTCTTTCCCTGTAGCCATGAAAATGTTTCCTTTTCAAGTATTTCTCCAATTCCCTTTTGAAAGTTACTATTGAATCTGCTTCCACTGCCCTTTCAGGCAGCACATTCCAGATCACTGCGTAAAACTCACTGCGTAAAATTATTTCTCCTTATCTCCCCCTCTGGTTCTTTTATCAATTCCCTTAAATCTGTGTCCTCTGGTTACCCACTCTCCTGCTGGTGGAAAAACGCTTCTCCTTATTTATTTTATCAAAACACTGCAGAATTTTAAACATTTTTATTAGCTCTCCTTTTAATATTCTCTGCTTTAAACAGAATGACCCACAACTTCTCCAGTCTCTCCACGTAACTGAAATACCTCATCCCTGGTACTATCTAGTAAATCTCCTCTGCCCCCTCTCCAAGAGCTTGACATCCTTCCTAAAGTGTGGTGTCCAGAATTGGACACAATACAGCAGCTATTTTCACATAACGTCCTTACTTTTGTACTCTATTTAACTATTAATGAAGCCCAAGATCCTATATGCTTTTGGAACAACTTTCTCAAATGTCCTGAAATCTTCAAAAATTTGCATACACACACCCTAGTTCTCTGTGTTCCTGCATCTCCTTTAATATTGGACAATTTAGTTCATATTGTCTCTTCTCATCTTTTTCATTCATTCATACAATGTGGGCATCGCTGGCAAGACCAGTATTTGTTACTCATCCCTAACTGCCCTTGAGAAGCTGGTGGTGAGCCGTCTTCTTGAACCGCTGCTATTCGGGAGGGAGTTCCAGGATTTTGACCCAGTGACAGTGAGGAATGGTGATGTGGTTCCAAGTCAGGATGGTGTGTGGCTTGGAGGGGAACTTGCAGGTTCCCATGTGGTCTGCTGCCCTTGTCCTTCTAGTTGGTAGAGGTCGAAGGTTTGGAAGGTGCTGTCGAAGGAGCCTTGGTGCATTGCTGCAGTGCATCTTGTAGATGGTGCACACTGCGGCCACTGTGTGCCAATGGTGGAGGGAGTGAACGTTTGAGGTGGTGGATGGGATGTTGATCAAGTGGGCTGCTTTGTCCTGGATGCTCCCTAGCTACGATCACCATCGCTCTCGTTAGCAAATGTCTGAGACCAAAGCAGTCTGTTCACAACCGAGGTGTATTATTTAACCCCTGGATGAGCTTCTGACCTCAGATTCATACCATCACTAAGACTGCCTATTTCCACCTCTGTAACACCGCTCAACTTCTCCCCTGTCGCAGCTCATCTGCTGCTGAAACCCTCATTCATGTCTTCGTTGACTATTCCAGTGCACTCCTGGCTGGTCTCCCACATTCTACTCTCCATAAGGTCATCCAAAACTCTGCTGCCCATGTCTTAACTCTCACCAGTTCTGCTTCCCCTATAACCCCTGTTCTCGGTGACCTACATTGGCTCCCAGTCAAGCAATATCTTGATTTTTAACATTTTTATCCTTGCTGTCAAATGCCCCCATGGCCGCATCCCTCCCTATCTCTGTAATCTCCTCGAGCCCCACAAGCCTCTGAAATATCTGTGCTTCTCCAATTCTGGCCTCTTGTGCATCTCTGATTTTAATCACTCCACCATTGGTGGCCACGCCTTCAGTTACCTAGGTCCCAAGCTCCAGAATACTCTCCCTAGATCTCTCTGCCTCTCCACCTCACTTTCCTCCTCTAAGACACTCCTCAAAACATGGCTCTTTAACCTAGCTTTTGGTCATCTGACCTCATATTCTCTTAAGTGGCTCGGGGTCATATTTTGTTTTACTATGTTAAAGGTGCTATATCAATGTATGTTTTTGTTGTTGGATGGTGTTAAACGCCTTTGAGGAGTGAGGAGGAGGTGAGTCACTCACTGCAGAATACCCAGCCTCTGACCTGCACATCCTCTGCTTAAAAGAGAGAAGGAGGAGGGAGAAGAGAAGGGATGGGGGAGCGAGGGAAGGAGAGGAAAAAGGACCATAGAAACAGGGGAAAATGGGCCATTTAGCTGGCCTGGGAGGGAGAAGGAGGGAGGGAAGAGGAAAGGAGGCATCAAGGGGAGAGTGAGGGAGAATAGGCAGGGACAGCGAGTGAGTGGAAAGAGGGGAAAAGAGTAAAGACTAAGGAGATAGTGATGAAGAGGGAAAGGGAGACAGTGGGAGATGTGGAGGGAGAGAGAAAGAGAAGAGAGAGAAAGGGAATTGGGAGAGTGAGAGGAGAGAGAATCTAGTGATCATTTTCAGTCGAGGCACCCTTATAACTGAGTCATCAAAGGATAGAAACAATCCTGCGCTCTCTGAAACAATTCCGGAATTTGGCAAACCTCTGTTCATAGAATCACAGAATAATACAGTGCAGAAGAGGCCCTTCGAGTTTGCACCGATGCATTAAAACACCTGACCTATCTACCTAATCCCATTTGCCAGCACTTGGCCCATGACGTTCCAAGTGCTCATCCTTTTTAAAGGATGTGAGGCAACCTGCCTCTACCACCCTCCCAGGCAGGGCATTCCAGACCGTCACCACCCTCTGGGTAAAAAAGTTCTTCCTCAAATCCCCCTTAAACCTCTCGCCCCTCACCTTAAACTTGTGACCCCTAGTAACTGACCCATCAATTAAGGGGAACAGCTGCTCCCTATCCACCCTGTCCATGCCCCTCATAATCTTGTACACCTTGATCAGGTCACCCCTCAGTCTTCTCTGCTCCAGCGAAAACAACCCAAGCCTATCCAACCTCTCTTCATAGCTTAAACGTTCCATCCCAGGCAACATCCTGGTCAATCGCCTCTGCACCCCCTACAGTGCAATTACATCCTTCCTATAATGTGGCGACCAGAATTGCACACAGTACTCCAGCTGTGGCCTTACCAAAGTTCTATACAACTCCAACATGACCTCCCTGCTTTTGTAATCTATGCCTCGATTGATAAAGGCAAGTGTCACATATGCCTTTTTCACCACCCTATTAACCTGCCCTTCTACCTTCAGAGATCTATGGACAAACACGCCAAGGTCCCTTTGTTCTTCGGAACTTCCCAGTGTCAGGCCATTCATTGAATACTTCCGTGTCACATTACTCCTTCCAAAGTGTATCACCTCACACTTTTCAGCGTTAAATTCCATCTGCCACTTTTCTGCCCATTTGACCATCCCGTCTATATCTTCCTGTAACCCAAGACACTCAACCTCACTGTTAACCACTCGGCCAATCTTTGTGTCATCCGCTAACTTACTGATCCTACCCCCCACATAGTCATCTATGTCGTTTATATAAATGACAAACAATAGGGGACCCAGCACAGATCCCTGTGGTACGCCACTGGACACTGGCTTCCAGTCACTAAAACAGCCATCTGTCATCACTCTCTGTCTCCGACAGCTAAGCCAATTTTGAATCCACCTTATCAAGTTACCTTTTATCCCATGTGCATTTGCTTTCTTGATAAGTCTCCCATGTGGGACCTTGTCAAAGGCTTTGCTGAAATCCATGTAAACTACATCAACTGCACTACCCTCATCTACACACCTGGTCATGTGCTCAAAAAATTTAATCAAATTAGTTAGGCATGACCTCCCTCTGACAAAGCTATGCTGACTATTCCTAATTTAATTTTGCCTCTCCAAGCGGAGATAGATTCTCTCCTTCAGAATTTTCTCCAATAGTTTCCCTCCCACTGCTGTGAGACTCACTGGTCTGTAGTTCCCTGGCTTATCTCTACAACCTTTCTTAAATAGTGGGACCACATTAGCTGTTCTCCAGTCCTCTGGCACCTCCCCCGTGGCCAGAGAGGAATTAAAAATTAGGGTCAGTGCCCCTGCAATCTCCACCCTCGCCTCCCACAGCATCCTGGGACACAAATCGTCTGGACCTGGAGATCTGTCCACATTTATGCCTTCCAAAACCTCCACTCCCTTGTCATTCCCTATGACAATTTTCTCAAGAACCTCACAGTCTCTCTCTCTGAGTTCCATATCTACTTCCTCATTCTCTTGGGTGAAGACAGATGTGAAGTATTCATTCAACACCCTACCAGTGTCCTCTGGCTCCACCCACAAATTTCCCCCTTGGTCCCTAATGGGTCCTACTCTGTCCCTGGTTATCCTCTTCCCATTGATATACTTATAGAATATCTTGGGATTTTCCCTACTTTTACCAGCCAGAGCTTTCTCATATCCCCTCTTTGCTCTCCTAATTGCTTTCTTAAGCTCCATCCTACGCTTTCTGTACTCCACTAATGCTTCCCTTGATTTGCTCTCCCTGTATTTGCTAAAAGCCTCTCTTTTCCTTCTCATCATACCCTGAATGTTTCTGGTCATCCATGGTTCTCTGGGCTTGTTGCTCCTACCTATTACCCTAGAGGGAACATGTTGGGCCTGTACCCTCCCCATTTCCTTTTTGAATGCCCCCCACTGCTCTTCTGTAGCTTTCCCGACAAGTAACTCTTTCCAGTCTACCTTGGCCAGTTCCTGCCTTATTTTACTAAAATTCGCTCTCCCCCAATCCAAAACCTTTTTTTGCAACTTGTCTATTTCTTTCTCCATAACAAGCTTAAATTGTACCATGTTGTGGTCACAATCACCAAAATGCTCCCTCACCAACACATCAACCACCTGTCCGGCTTCATTCCCCAGAATTAGGTCCAGCACTGCACCCACCCTTGTTGGATCCTCTACATATTGAGCTAAAAAGTTCTCCTGTATACATTTTAAGAACTCCACTCCATCTAAGCCCTGAACACGATGACTATCCCAATTAATGTTGGGAAAGTTGAAATCACCTAATATAATTACCCTATTATTATTTTTACACACCTCTGTGAATTGCGCACATATTTGCTCCTCAATTTCCCGCTGACTATCTAGGGGTCTATAATAAACATCTAGCAATGTGGCTGTCCCTGTTTATTCCTAAACTTTACCCATAAAGCTTCATTTGATGCCCCCTCCAAGATATCATCTCTCCTTACTGCAGTAACTGATTCCTTAACTAATATTGCAATGGCCTCTCCTCTTTTACCTCCTCCTCTGTCTCGCCTGAAGATTCTATATCCTGGGATATTGAGCTGCCAATCCTGCCCTTCCCTCAACCATGTCTCCGTGATGGCTACTATATCACAATTCCGCGTGTCAATCCTTTCCCTTAACTCATCCGTTTTACCTGTAATACTCCTGGCATTAAAGTAGAGGCCTTCCATCCTGGTCTTACTCCCTTGAAACTTACTTCCGCTGTATTCCCTCTGACTTGTTTGCTTTCCTGTGTTTAGCTGTGTCCCTATTCTGCTAGAAGTCTGTGTCCCCTCCCCCTGCCAAATTAGTTTAAACTCCTCCCAACAGCACTAGCAAACCCGCCAGCAGGGATGATAGTCCCCCTCTGTTTCAGATATAGACCATCCCGCTTGTACAGGTCCCAGTGGTCCAGGAATCTAAAACCCTCCCTCCTGCACCAACTCTTCAGCCACGCATTCATCTGTGCTATTCTCCTATTTCTATACTTGCTAGCATGTGGCACTGGGAGTAATCCAGAGATTACAACCCGAGAGGTCCTGCTTTTTAGTCTACTGCCTAACTCCCTGCATTCTTGATGCAAGACCTCATCCCTCTTTCTACCTATGTCATTGGTACCAACATGTACCATGACCTCTGCCTTATCACCCTCCCCTTCAGGATGCCCTGCAGCCGTTCAGTGACATCCCGGACCCTGGCACCAGGGAGGCAACACACCATCCTGGAGTCACGTTGACGGCCACAGTAGCGCCTATCTGTTCCCCTGACTATAGAATCCCCTATTACTATTGCTCTTCCTCTCTTTCCCCCTTCCTGTGCAGACAGGCTGCTTTGCCAGAAGCTTGGCTCTGTCTGCACTCCCTGGAGGAACCAGCCTCATCAGCCTCCAAAATGGAATACCGATTTGCAAGCGGGACCCCAGGGGATTCCTGAACTACCTGCCTGTTTCTCTTGGACTGCCTGGTGGTCACCCATTCCCTTCCTTCCTCAAGTCCCTTCAGCTGCGGTGTGACCACCTCTCAAAACGTGCTATCCACGATGCTCTCAGACTCGCGGATGCTCCAGAGTTTCCAGCCGCCGTTCCAGCTCTGAAACCCGAGCTTCCAGGAGCTGCAGCTGGACACACTTCCTGCACACATGCTGGGCCCGGGGACTGGAAATGTTCCCGGATTCCCACATGCAGCAAGAGGAGCAAACCACGGCTTTAAGCTCTCCTGCCCTGATCCTGTTAGATTCCCTCTTAACCTTCTCCCTCAGCGTCAGTGGGTAGCACTCTGGCCTCTGAATCAGGAGGTCGTGTGCTCGACTCTCACTCCTCGTGTTTGAACACATAATCTAGGGTGACACTCCCAGTACAGTACTGAGGGAGTGCCGCACTGTCAGACGTGCCATCTTTCGGATGAGACGTTAAATCGAAGAGCTGTCAGGTAGATGTAAAGGATTCCATGGCACCATTTTGAAGAAGAGTAGGGCTGATCTCTGATCTCCTTGGCATCCTCGACTATTCTTTATCCCTCAACCACGTCAGTAAAACAGATTATCTGCTCATTATCACATTGCTGTTTGTGGGATCTTGCTGTGCGCAGATTGGCTGCCTCATTTCCTATATTACAACAGTGACTGCATTTCAAAAGTATTTCATTGGATGTAAAGTGATTTGGAATGTCCTGAGGGTACAAAAAGCAGTATGGAAATGTAAATTCTTTAATTTTGTTCATGGGAGTCATAGATAAGGGCCCGACAAGCAGGTAAGAGGGTTTAGTACACAGCAGTCAACTTCCTGTCAACTGACAGCAGTGGATTACAGAATCAGTCTTCAACAGTTTCAATTCTCTGTTCCTATTCATTTTCAAAACTCCCATGTTGCTGACACTAACACATCCTTGGGGGTTGGTTTACCCAGCCAATGAGGCAATAACACAAAGACCAACAATATTCCAAAGCATGCCCTCTCCCCCCCACCCCCCTCTGCCTTCATCCCCCGCAGCCCCTCCACCCCCAAGCCCTACACCCCCATCGCCCCTGGGGCCACGAGATCCAAACATGTTGGAGCAACAAGCAAAATAAAATAGAAACACAACTGGGGACTGAGTTGCCTGGGCTCCCAGGGCTGAACATTTTGGAGGTTCTCATGGTTCTACAAGGTTACATATAGGCTTTAAAAACATTTAAAGCAATTAAATTAATCACTACCAGCAAAGCAATAGTACTAACAACCTCACTATAATTGGCAGAAGGGAATGCAGTTTTGGTAGGAAGACCTGCACAATGTTCAGGTTTATTCTGATAAGTGGCAAGTCAAAGTCACACAATCACCAACAAGAGATGGTCCAACCATTTCCCCTTGATATTCAACGACATGACCATTGCTGACTCCGCCACTATCAACAGCTTAACTTAACTGGACCAGCCATATAAATACTGTGGCTGCAAGAGCAGGTCAGAGGTTGGGAATTCTGCAGTGATTAATTCACCTCCTGACTCCCCAAAGCCTGTCCACCATCTACAAGGCACAAGTCAGGAGTGTGATGGAATACTCCCCACTTGCCTGGATGGCTGCAGCTCCAACAACACTCAAGAAGCTCGACACCATCCAGGACAAAGCAGCCCACTTGATTGGCACCCCATCTACAAACATTCACTCCCTCCATCACCGACGCACAGTGGCAGCAGTGTGTACCATCTACAAGATGTACTCTTTTTAAAAATTCTTTCATGGGATATGGGCATCACTGGCAAGGTCAGCATTTGTTGCCCATCCCTAATTGCCCCTGATGATTGAGCAGCTCTCTAGGCCATTTCTGAAGGCAATTAAGAGTCAACAACATTGCTGTGGGTCTGGATTCACATGGAGGCAAAAACAGCAGATTTCCTCCCCAAAAGGATATTAGTGAACCAGATAGTTTCATGGCACCATTACTGGGACTAGCTTTCAATTCCAGACTTTTATTAATTAAGTGAATTTGAATTCCACCAGTTTCCGTGGTGGGATTTGAATCTGTGTCTCCAGGGCATTAGCATGGGCTTCTAGATTACTAGCCAATGACATGACCACAGCGCCACCATCTCCCACCACCACCCCCCCCCCTCCCTTTACTAAGCCTCCTTAGACAGCATCTTCCAAACCCCGACATCTTCCACCTAGAAGGACAAGGGCAGCAAATACATGGGAACATCACCACCTGCAAGTTCCCCTCCAAGTCACACACCATCCTGACTTGGAACTATATCGCCGTTCCTTCACTGTCGCTGGGTTAAAATCCTGGAACTCCCTCCCTAACAGCACTGTGGGTATACCTACCCCACATGGACTGCAGCGGTTCAAGAAGGAAGCTCACCACCACCTTCTCAAGGGCAATTAGGGGTGGGCAATAAATGCTGGCCTAGACAGCGACGCCCACATAAATGAATTGAAAAAACGCAATGTGCTTCGACCTTTATGCATGGAGGGGGATACTGAGAGAATCCTTTTGGCAGGTCCCGGGGTGATTTCTGATCAAGTGATACTGCAGAGTTGAGAGGGTTTGGGAGAGGGCTGCCTCTAGGACCCCGTAGGCTCTCTGCAGTGAGCTGCTTTGCGCAATTCGTGCGAACAGAGCAGGAGCAGTTTCTGCTGTCAGCCTCTCTGCTGCATTGCCTGGACCAGCTGCTGCTGACAGCCCCAATACTGACACTTTATACCTTGAGGTGTGGGGGTGAGGGGTGCATTTCCTCCCTACCCCCCCTCCCAATGTAAGTGCAAGCCCCCCCCCCCCTCATCGCACAGACCCTGCAATCTCTTTAAGTGCTGAATTCTCCTTTATTGTAAAATGCAGCATAAAAGTTATAGACCGGATCTTTAAACACACTCATCAGTAAAGAATCACCTGGTGACTTCAATGGGCCAGGTAGCAGTTGCCTGAACTAACACCGAGATTCGGTAAGTACCTACTTGTATTTTTGCATGTTTCAGTGTGTGTTTATTTGAAAAGTACTTGTTAAAACAGCGTGTGTCTGCCGTGCATTCCAGAACTCCAGTGGAAACTGCCTCAGCATTCACAGGTGCCTTTGCTTTGCCCACAATGTTCGCAGCCAATGCCTTCACTTCTCTCGCCCATCCAAGAGTTATAAAACCGATTTAAACAATGTCAGCAGGAGTCTGTAATCTTTAACAGGGTAATAAAGCAGTCTTAAAAATGCATTACCGAAAAAGCAGTATGGGTTTTTAAACTCTGATTAGATGGTGTGTGCTCTGCACCATTTATCTGGAACAGTGCAGGAGTTATTGTGATTTGTACAAGGTGTGGGGGTCAGGAATGTTTATTTATTTGTACTCCATTCCCCTCACCCCTTCATTACAAATAATTTTCAATAGATTGTCCAGGTATCATGTTGGAAAGCTGTCCATTTCAGGACAGGAATGGTGTGGAAGCTGCTAGGTTTTATTCCAGACTTTTATAAATTAGACTGTGATAGGTAGAAAGTGAGATTGAATTGCATCTGTCGGCCCAAAACCAGTTAATTGTGAAACACGTTTGTTAACCAAAAAGGATTTTTGTGTGTGTGTGTGTGTGTGTGTGCTGCATAATTTATAAACTAAATACATCTGGGACCATCGCTGGTCTGGTCCTGGTCTGGTTGATACTTGATCTGTGTCATTCTCCAGCTCACTCAGACCCCTCGAAACAATTCACAGATTGGCAAAATGTGAGCTCTGTTACATCAAATACATAAGGACACTTAGATTTGTTTCAATTTCAGACTGTTTTGGATTTTTAATTCCCTGTTGCTGGCTCCCAGGAAAGTTGATGTTTTGTCACATCCAGTGATTATTGTGTCCGGACTAAAAGAGGAAACAAATGCTGATCTGTAGATCTGCAGGGAAAATGAATCACTAGGCCACTGAGTTAAGGAGGACACTTTAAGAGGGGGGGGGGGGGGGGGTTAACCCAGAGAGAGAGAGAGAGAGAAAGGGAGACAGTGTCGGAGTGTGTGTGTGTGTAACTGAGTGTGTGTAATTGTGCTGAGTGGGGGGGAGGGCGTGGTTGTGTATCTATCTCCCCCGTTCTGTCTGCTTTGGAGGGGGTTTAGGATTAGGCAGGGAGTACCTATCCAGCCACTGCTGGTGAAGAGGGGAATTTATAACTTGCCAGCTTTACTGATGAACCACTGCACAGAGAGATATCACTGGGGTGTATAAATGTACAGAGGCTCAATCCAGTGAGGGAAGGAGGGAGGAATCCTCACGCTTGGAGCAATCCCCTGCAGTGTCTGAGTTTCTCTCTATCTCACTACATGCTGCACTGTTTATTAATCAGTATTTAATCTGTCTCGATCCACTGGTCTGATATCCACTCAGTCCTGTCTAATTATGGATTATTTTCTGCTGCACTAGATTTTCCAATTTTGCTACATTCCTTAACAATTAATTTTCATACTGGATAAGTTTATTAATCATAATTGTACCTATGCAGGGGAGCCAGATGTTAAAATGTTGTTGCATTATGAGAGAAGATGAGACTCACCAGTCACTGCTTGGTGTTAATGGCTATTTATTATTATTGATGGGGATTATTCATCATCCTGCTTATTGAAATTAATTCTAATATTTTGTTGAATTTATTTTGTGTTGATGAATATTTTTGCTAATTCTTGTCACTCACTGTTGGGTGGAGTAAGTTGTGTCGCTGCGGATGGTTTGGAAATTTATAACAGGAGCTGTGAGGGTGAGGCTGGATCCAGGGGCCGGAGTGGGGGTGAATACAGAGAGATGCTGAGACTGGGAGGGCAGGGTGGGAGCTAGAGAGAGAGAGAGAGAGTGTGTGTGCATGACTAATAGAGAGAGAAAAACAGTGTGTGTAAGACTAACAGAGAGAGAGTGTGTGTGTGTGCATGACTAATCGAGAGAGAAAAACAGAGAGTGTGTGTGCAAGACTAATGTGGGAGGGGTGTGGGGGAGAGAGCGAGAGAGAGAAAGTGTGCTAGACTAACAGAAAACGAGAAATACAGAGAGGCTGTGCGATGGACTAAGAGAGAGACAGAGACTGTGGGACTGGGGAACACAGAGAGAGACTGCAGCAAAGAGGAAAAAGAGAGACAGAGAGAGAGACAACTAGGATGGAACGCTGGTCAGTCGGTGAGGTGAGTGGTCAGCAGATGGGGTCATGGGTCAACATATCCGATTGTTGGGCATGGATGGGGATCACCAGGTACGGTGTGTGGTTAGCGAGTGGCTGTCAATGGTCAGTGAGTAGAGTCAATGGTCACAGTTGAAGGTGAGGTGGGCTTTGGACTTTGGCTAGAGGGTGCAGTTAGTAGCCATTGTTCCAAAAGCACTCTGCATAAACTGAACCACGGACAGGGGGTGAGGGAGAGAACATTGCACCTTTTTAAAAATGTGCAGGATGAAGCAAGGATATGGGGAGAGAGTGGGACAGTGGGATTAGTTTGGGGATTGATACAGGGCTATGGGGAGAGAGTGGGACAGTGGGATTAGTTTGGGGATTGATACAGGGCTATGGGGAGAGAGTGGGACAGTGGGATTAGTTTGGGGATTGATACAGGGCTATGGGGAGAGAGCGGGGCAGTGGGATTAGTTTTGGGATTGATAAAGGGCTATGGGGAGAGAGTGGGGCAGTGGGATTAGTTTTGGGATTGATAAAGGGATATGGGGAGAGAGTGGGGCAGTGGGATTAGTTTGGGATTGATACAGGGCTATGGGGAGAGAGTGGGGCAGTGGGATTAGTTTGGGATTGATACAGGGCTATGGGGAGAGAGTGGGGCAGTGGGATTAGTTTTGGGATTGATAAAGGGATATGGGGAGAGAGTGGGGCAGTGGGATTAGTTTGGGATTGATACAGGGCTATGGGGAGAGAGTGGGGCAGTGGGATTAGTTTTGGGATTGATAAAGAGATATGGGGAGAGAGTGGGGCAGTGGGATTAGTTTGGGATTGATACAGGGCTATGGGGAGAGAGTGGGGCAGTAGGATTAGTTTGGGGATTGATACAGGGCTATGGGGAGAGAGTGGGGCAGTGGGATTAGTTTTGGGATTGATAAAGAGATATGGGGAGAGAGTGGGGCAGTGGGATTAGTTTGGGATTGATACAGGGCTATGGGGAGAGAGTGGGGCAGTAGGATTAGTTTGGGGATTGATACAGGGCTATGGGGAGAGAGTGGGGCAGTAGGATTAGTTTGGGGATTGATACAGGGCTATGGGGAGAGAGTGGGGCAGTAGGATTAGTTTTGGGATTGATAAAGGGATATGGGGAGAGAGTGGGGCAGTGGGATTAGTTTGGGATTGATACAGGGCTATGGGGAGAGAGTGGGGCAGTGGGATTAGTTTTGGGATTGATAAAGGGATATGGGGAGAGAGTGGGGCAGTGGGAATAATTTGGGATTGATACAGGGCTATGGGGAGAGAGCAGGGTAGTGGGATTACTTTGGGATTGATACAGGGCTATGGGGAGAGTGGGGCAGTGGGATTAGTTTGGAGATTGATACAGGGCTATGGGGAGAGTGGGGCAGTGGGATTAGTTTGGAGATTGATACAGGGCTATGGGGAGAGAGTGGGGCAGTAGGATTAGTTTTGGGATTGATAAAGGGATATGGGGAGAGAGTGGGGCAGTGGGAATAATTTGGGATTGATAAAGGGATATGGGGAGAGAGTGGGGCAGTGGGATTAGTTTGGGATTGATAAAGGGATATGGGGAGAGAGTGGGGCAGTGGGATTAGTTTGGGATTGATACAGGGCTATGGGGAGAGTGGGGCAGTGGGATTAGTTTGGAGATTGATACAGGGCTATGGGGAGAGAGTGGGGCAGTAGGATTAGTTTGGGATTGATCCAGGGCTATGGGGAGAGAGCAGGGTAGTGGGATTAGTTTGGGATTGATACAGGGCTACGTGGAGAGTGGGGCAGTGGGAATAGTTTGGGACGAAAACAAAAAGTGCTGGAAATACTCAGCCGGTCTGGCCGCATCTGTGGAGTGAGAAACAGAGTTAACTGTTTCAGGTCTGTGACCTTTCATCAGAACTGGCAAAGATTAGAAAAGAATTAGGTTTTAAGCAAGTGAAGGGGTGTGGGTGGGGGAGAGTCATCCAGTGATACAACACTCAAACAGGCCCTTTGGCCCACTGAGTCTGTGCCGACCATCAACCACCCATTTATACTAATCCTACATTAATCCCATATTCCCGACCACATCCCCACCTTCCCTCAATTCTCCTACCACCGACCTACACTAGGGACAATTTACAATGGCCAATTTACGTATCAACCTGCAAGTCTTTGGCTGTGGGAGGAAACCAGAGCACCCAGCAGAAATCCAGGCAGACACAGGGAGAACTTGCAAACTCCGCACAGGCAGTACCCAGAACTGAACCCGGGTCGCTGGAGCTGTGAGGTTGCAGTGCTAACCACTGCGTCACTGTACCGCCCCAAAGAGAACCATGGGAAGGTGTTTGATAGGGCAGGAAGGATTAAATAACAAAGCTGTCCTGGGACAAAGGCAAAGCATGTGTTAATGCTTGTGGTGAAAGACAAAGCATGAGCCCAGAGAGAGTGTTAATAGCAGAATAATGAGCAGCTCTGACTCAATGAAAAGCAGACACATGGTTAAAAAATAAAATATTAAAAAAAGGCCAGTCATGCTCTGAAATTATTGAACTCAATGTTCAGTCCACAAGGCTGGACAGTGCCAATCAAAAGATCAGGTACTGCACCTCGAGCTTGCGTTGATGTTCACTGGAACACAGGAGCAGACCAAAGACAAAGATGTTAGCATGAGAGTAGAGGGGAGTGTTGAAATGGCAAGTAACCGGAAGCTCGGAGTCACGCTTTCGGACTGAGTGGAGATGTTCCGCAAAGCGGTTACCCAATCTGCGTTTGGTCTCACCAGTGTAGAGGAGACTGCATTGTGAGCAGCGAATACAGTATACTACATTGAAAGAAGTACAAGTAAATCACTGCTTCACCTGAAAGGAGTGTTTGGGGCCTGGGATAGTGAGGAGAGGCGAAGTAAAAGGGCAGGTATTACACCTCCTGCTATTGCATGGGAAGGTGCCGTGGGAAAGGGATGAGGTGACGGGGGTAATGGAGGAGTGGACCAGGGTGTCACGGAGGGAACGATCCCTTCTGACTGCTGGCAAGGGAGGGGAAGATAGGTTTGGTAGTGGCATCTCACTGGGGGTGGCAGAAAAGGCAGAGGATGATCCTTTGGATGTGGAGGCTGGTGGGGTGGAAAGTGAGGACAAGGGGAACCCTGTCGCGGTTCTGAGAGGAAGAGGAAGGGGTGAGGGTAGAGGTGCGGGAAATGAGCCAGACATGGTTGAGGGCCCTGTCAAGCACAGTGGGGGGGAATCCTCAGCTGAGGAAAAAGGAGGTCATACCAGAAGCACCGTCATGGAAGGTAGCATCATCAGAGCAGATGCGTCGGAGACAGAGAAACTGGGAGAATGGAATGGAGTCCTTATAGGAGGTGGGGTGTGAAGAAGTGTAGTCGAGGTAGCTGTGGGAGTCGGTGGGCTTATAATGGATATTAGTAGACAGTCTATCCCCAGAGATGAAGACAGAGAAGTTGAGGAAGGGAAGGGAAGTGTCGGAGATGGACCATGTAAAGGTGAGAGAAGGGTGGAAATTGGAAACAAAGTTGATAAAGTTTTCCAGTTCAGGGTGGGAGCAGGGAACGGCACCGATACAGTTATCAATGTACCGGAAAAACAGTTGGGGGAGGGGGGCATGAGTAGGACTGGAGCAAGAAATGTTTGACATATCCCACAAAAAGACAGGCATAACTAGGACCCACACGGGTACCAAATTGCAATACCTTTTACTTGAAGGAAGTGAGTGGAGTTGAAGGAGAAGTTGATCAGTGAGAAAACAAGTTCAGTCAGGCGGAGGAGGGTGGTGGTGGATGGGGACTGGTTGGGCCTCTGTTCAAGGAAGAATCGGAGAGCCCTCAAACCGTCCTGGTGGGAGATGAAGGTGTAGAGAGATTGGATGTCCATAATGAAGAGGATGCGGTTGGGGCCAGGAAACTGGAAATTGTCAAAATGATGTCGGGCGTCAGAAGAGTCATGGATGCAGGTGGGAAGAGACTGGACCAGGGGAGAAAAGATAGAGTCAAGATAGGAAGAAATATGTTCAGTGGGGCAGGAGCAGGCTGAAACGATGGGTCTCCCAGGATGGTCCTGTTTGTGGATTTTAGGAAAGAGGTTAGAAGCGGGCTGTCTGCGGTTGCAGGACTATGAGGTTGGAAGCTGTAGAGGGAAGATCTCCAGAGGAGATGAGGTCAGTGACAGTCCTGTGGACAGTAGCTTGATGTTCAATGGTGAGGTCATGGTCCGGGGGAGGTAGGAAGAAGTGTCTGAGAGTTAGTGCTCAACCTCTGCAAGGTCGAGGCCAGTACGCCAGGCAACAACAGCACCACCCTTATCTGCAGGTTTTATCACGTTGTCAGGTTAGACCTGAGAGAACGAAATGCAGCAAGTTCAGAGGGAGACAGGTTAGAGTGAATGAGGAGAGCAGAGAAATTGAGACGGCCGATGTCTCGCCGACAGTTCTCAATGAAAAGATTGAGATGGGTAAGAGGCCAGAGGGAGGGGTCCAGGTGGAGGGAGAATACTGGAGGCAGGCGAATGGGTCAGCTGGTCAGGGGGAAGAGTCCTGGTCAAAGAAGTGAGCATGGAGGCGATAGAAGAAGAGCTCAACGTCATGCCAAGTGTGAAATTCATTCAGGTGGAGACATAAGGGGATAAAACTGAGTCCTTTGCTAAGTACAGATCGTTCAGCATCAGAGAAGGGTAGGTCATTGTAATACCTGCCCTTTTACCTCCTCTCTCCTCACTATCCCAGGCCCCAAACACTCCTTTCAGGTGAAGCAGTGATTTACTTGTACTTCTATCAATGAAGTATACTGTATTCGCTGCTCACAATGTGGTCTCCTCTGCACTGGGGAGGCCAAACACAGACTGGGTGACCACTTTGCAGAACATCTTCACTCAGTCCGAAAGCATGACCCCAAGCTTCCGGTAACTTGCCATATCAACACTCCCCCCTGCTCTCGTGCCGACATTTCTGTCTTTGGTCTGCTCCAGTGTTCCAGTGAACATCAACGCAAGCTCGAGGAGCAGCACCTGATCTTTCGATTAGGCACTCTACAGCCTTGTGGACTGAACATTGAGTTCAATAACTTCAGAACATAACTGGCCTTTTTTTAATGTTTTATTTTTTAACCATGTGCCTGCTTTTCATTGAGTCAGAGCTGCTCATTATTCCTCTATTAACTCTATCTGGCCTAATGCTTTGTCTTTCACCACAAGCATTAACACACTCTTTGCCTTTGTCCCAGGACAGCTTTGATATTTAATCTCTCCTGCCCTATCAAACACCTTCCCCTTTGTCCTCTTCCCCCACCCCCTCCCCTTGACTTGCTTAAAACCTAATTCTTTTCTAACCTTTGTCAGTTCTGATGAAAGGTCACAGAACTTTGCTTCTCTCTCCACAGATGCAGCCAGATCTGCTGAGTATTTCCGGCACTTTCCGTTTTTGTTTCATATTTCCAGCATCTGCAGTATTTTGATTTTATTTAATGGGATTAGTTTGGGAATTGGCTCTGGGGAGAGAGTGGGACAGTGGGATTAGATTGAGGTTGATACAGGGCTGTGGGGAGAGAGTGGGACAGTGGGATTAGATTGGGGTCGATACAGGGCTGTGGGGAGAGAGTGGGACAGTGGGATTAGATTGAGGTTGATACAGGGCTGTGGGGAGAGAGTGGGACAGTGGGATTAGATTGAGGTTGATACAGGGCTGTGGGGAGAGAGTGGGACAGTGGGATTAGATTGAGGTTGATACAGGGCTGTGGGGAGAGAGTGGGACAGTGGGATTAGATTGAGGTTGATACAGGGCTGTGGGGAGAGAGTGGGACAGTGGGATTAGATTGGGGTTGATACAGGGCTGTGGGGAGAGAGTGGGACAGTGGGATTAGATTGGGGTCGATACAGGGCTGTGGGGAGAGAGTGGGACAGTGGGATTAGATTGAGATTGATACAGGGCTGTGGGGAGAGAGTGGGACAGTGGGATTAGATTGGGGTTGATACAGGGCTGTGGGGAGAGAGCGGGACAGTGGGATTAGATTGGGGTTGATACAGGGCTGTGGGGAGAGAGCGGGACAGTGGGATTAGATTGGGGTCGATACAGGGCTGTGGGGAGAGAGTGGGACAGTGGGATTAGATTGAGGTCGATACAGGGCTGTGGGGAGAGAGTGGGACAGTGGGATTAGATTGAGGTTGATACAGGGCTGTGGGGAGAGAGTGGGACAGTGGGATTAGATTGGGGTCGATACAGGGCTGTGGGGAGAGAGTGGGACAGTGGGATTAGATTGAGGTTGATACAGGGCTGTGGGGAGAGAGTGGGACAGTGGGATTAGATTGAGGTTGATACAGGGCTGTGGGGAGAGAGTGGGACAGTGGGATTAGATTGAGGTTGATACAGGGCTGTGGGGAGAGAGTGGGACAGTGGGATTAGATTGAGGTTGATACAGGGCTGTGGGGAGAGAGTGGGACAGTGGGATTAGATTGGGGTTGATACAGGGCTGTGGGGAGAGAGTGGGACAGTGGGATTAGATTGAGGTTGATACAGGGCTGTGGGGAGAGAGTGGGACAGTGGGATTAGATTGGGGTCGAAACAGGGCTGTGGGGAGAGAGTGGGACAGTGGGATTAGATTGAGATTGATACAGGGCTGTGGGGAGAGAGTGGGACAGTGGGATTAGATTGGGGTCGATACAGGGCTGTGGGGAGAGAGTGGGACAGTGGGATTAGATTGAGATTGATACAGGGCTGTGGGGAGAGAGTGGGACAGTGGGATTAGATTGGGGTTGATACAGGGCTGTGGGGAGAGAGCGGGACAGTGGGATTAGATTGGGGTTGATACAGGGCTGTGGGGAGAGAGCGGGACAGTGGGATTAGATTGGGGTCGAGACAGGGCTTTGGGGAGAGAGTGGGACAGTGGGATTAGATTGGGGTTGATACAGGGCTGTGGGGAGAGAGTGGGACAGTGGGATTAGATTGGGGTTGATACAGGGCTGTGGGGAGAGAGTGGGACAGTGGGATTAGATTGAGATTGATACAGGGCTGTGGAGAGAGAGTGGGACAGTGGGATTAGATTGGGGTCGATACAGGGCTGTGGAGAGAGAGTGGGACAGTGGGATTAGATTGGGGTCGATACAGGGCTGTGGGGAGAGAGTGGGACAGTGGGATTAGATTGGGGTTGATACGGGGCTGTGGGCAGAGAGTGGGACAGTGGGATTAGATTGAGGTTGATACAGGGCTGTGGGGAGAGAGTGGGACAGTGGGATTAGATTGGGGTCGATACAGGGCTGTGGGGAGAGAGTGGGACAGTGGGATTAGATTGGGGTCGATACAGGGCTGTGGGGAGAGAGTGGGACAGTGGGATTAGATTGAGGTTGATACAGGGCTGTGGGGAGAGAGTGGGACAGTGGGATTAGATTGGGGTTGATACAGGGCTGTGGGGAGAGAGCGGGACAGTGGGATTAGATTGGGGTCGATACAGGGCTGTGGGGAGAGAGTGGGACAGTGGGATTAGATTGGGGTCGATACAGGGCTGTGGGGAGAGAGTGGGACAGTGGGATTAGATTGGGGTCGATACAGGGCTGTGGGGAGAGAGTGGGACAGTGGGATTAGATTGGGGTCGATACAGGGCTCTGGGGAGAGAGTGGGACAGTGGGATTAGATTGAGGTTGATACAGGGCTGTGGGGAGAGAGTGGGACATGGGATTAGATTGAGATTGATACAGGGCTGTGGGGAGAGAGTGGGACAGTGGGATTAGATTGGGGTCGATACAGGGCTGTGGGGAGAGAGTGGGACAGTGGGATTAGATTGAGATTGATACAGGGCTGTGGGGAGAGAGTGGGACAGTGGGATTAGATTGAGGTTGATACAGGGCTGTGGGGAGAGAGTGGGACAGTGGGATTAGATTGAGGTTGATACAGGGCTGTGGGGAGAGAGTGGGACAGTGGGATTAGATTGAGGTTGATACAGGGCTGTGGGGAGAGAGTGGGACAGTGGGATTAGATTGAGGTTGATACAGGGCTGTGGGGAGAGAGTGGGACAGTGGGATTAGATTGGGGTCGATACAGGGCTGTGGGGAGAGAGTGGGACAGTGGGATTAGATTGAGGTTGATACAGGGCTGTGGGGAGAGAGTGGGACAGTGGGATTAGATTGAGATTGATACAGGGCTGTGGGGAGAGAGTGGGACAGTGGGATTAGATTGAGGTTGATACAGGGCTGTGGGGAGAGAGTGGGACAGTGGGATTAGATTGAGGTTGATACAGGGCTGTGGGGAGAGAGTGGGACAGTGGGATTAGATTGGGGTCGATACAGGGCTGTGGGGAGAGAGTGGGACAGTGGGATTAGATTGAGGTTGATACAGGGCTGTGGGGAGAGAGTGGGACAGTGGGATTAGATTGAGATTGATACAGGGCTGTGGGGAGAGAGTGGGACAGTGGGATTAGATTGAGGTTGATACAGGGCTGTGGGGAGAGAGTGGGACAGTGGGATTAGATTGGGGTCGATACAGGGCTGTGGGGGGAGAGTGGGACAGTGGGATTAGATTGGGGTCGATACAGGGCTGTGGGGAGAGAGTGGGACATGGGATTAGATTGGGGTTGATACGGGGCTGTGGGGGGAGAGTGGGACAGTGGGATTAGATTGGGGTCGATACAGGGCTGTGGGGAGAGAGTGGGACAGTGGGATTAGATTGGGGTCGATACAGGGCTGTGGGGAGAGAGTGGGACAGTGGGATTAGATTGGGGTCGATACAGGGCTGTGGGGAGAGAGTGGGACAGTGGGATTAGATTGGGGTCGATACAGGGCTGTGGGGAGAGAGTGGGACAGTGGGATTAGATTGAGGTTGATACAGGGCTGTGGGGAGAGAGTGGGACAGTGGGATTAGATTGAGGTTGATACAGGGCTGTGGGGAGAGAGTGGGACAGTGGGATTAGATTGGGGTCGATACAGGGCTGTGGGGAGAGAGTGGGACAGTGGGATTAGATTGGGGTCGATACAGGGCTGTGGGGAGAGAGTGGGACAGTGGGATTAGATTGAGGTTGATACAGGGCTGTGGGGAGAGAGTGGGACAGTGGGATTAGATTGAGGTTGATACAGGGCTGTAGGGAGAGAGTGGGACAGTGGGATTAGATTGAGGTTGATACAGGGCTGTGGGGAGAGAGTGGGACAGTGGGATTAGATTGGGGTTGATACAGGGCTGTGGGGAGAGAGTGGGACAGTGGGATTAGATTGGGGTTGATACAGGGCTGTGGGGAGAGAGCGGGACAGTGGGATTAGATTGAGGTTGATACAGGGCTGTGGGGAGATAGCGGGACAGTGGGATAAGTTTTTTGAAGTGAGCCCTCACATATATGCTGTGCTGAACGGCCTGCTCACCTTCATATTTCTCTGCTGCAATGTCTCATCAAATTGGAATTAAGTTGAGAGATACACCGACACCTTGACTTCCTTCAGTCCTCCTGCTGTGGATAATGCACATTATTTTTGCTGTTTGGTTGAAACCAGCTGGATAAGAAAAGTGGTTCGTTAACTCAATGGGCTTCAGAAGTATTTCAGAAAGAAAGGCACAAATTAATATGATGAACCTCCCGTCTCAAACGCGCAAACACTTCACATCCAATGAGC
Source organism: Heterodontus francisci (assembly GCF_036365525.1). Lineage (NCBI taxonomy): Eukaryota > Metazoa > Chordata > Chondrichthyes > Heterodontiformes > Heterodontidae > Heterodontus > Heterodontus francisci. Next base: position 117,688,765 of record NC_090380.1, on the reverse strand, counting down.
GATTTCAAAGGTGACGTGATTGGGATGCGATGTTGACTCGAGACCCTGTCTGCTCTCTCAGTTGGGTGTAAACGATCCCATGGCACTATTTTGAAGAAGAGCAGGGGCATTTTCCCCAGTGTCCTGGGACCAGTATTTATCCCTCAACCAACACCACTATATCAAATGATCTGGTTTTATCAGAATGTTGTTTGTGGGATCTTGCTGTGCACAAATTGGCTGCCATGTTTCCTGCATTACAACAGTGCCTACACTTCAAAAAGTACCTCAGTGACTGTAAAACACTTTGGGACATCCTGAAGTTGTGAAAAGTGCAACAGAAATGTGAATCCTTCCCTTTTTAAAGCTAAGTGAGTCAGTTTATGTGATGTTGTAAGCGACAGTCTATTTTGAATTGACACAACACGTATCTGTTATCTGATTCTAGGCCCATTATTCTGTTAAAATTGTCATCTAGGTGGCCAAACAAGTATTGGCCCTGATTTGTCGTGAAGATGATTCTATTGGAGCAGGGGGGATTATACTCCTGGGAGAGGGGTTTCTAGTTTAGTGGGCGGGCTCACTGGTGACCCCTACATGGGGAAGGAGTCAGAAATGATCCCTCTGCTTCCTGAGACCAGAATCAACAGAAAAGAAAAAAATTCACGGGCAGAACCAAATTGGATTTGCTCAGTGGTCTGGGACAAGAGCTGAAAAGCAGGAGATCGGGTTTTGTAGTTAGATACTATCGTACAGAAAGTTAACACCAAACACGACCCACCAAAGGATGAATTACTTTTCCCGATGTATTTTGGAGGGACATCTCCTGCACTGAAGGAGCTGGAGATGGAATTTCCAGATTTTTTTCCCTATTTATTGGCCCTTGGGTTCTAATTGGCTCTCAGGGAGGGTGGAGGGAACATAGGAACATAGAGAATAGGAACAGGCATCGGCCATTCGGCCCCTCGAGCCTGCTCCGCTATTCAACTAGATCATAGCTGATCTACCTCAATGCCATTTTACTACGCTATCCCCATTGATGCCTTTAATATCTAGAAATCCATCGATCTCTGTCTTCAATATACTAAATGACTGAGCCTCCACAGCCCTCTGGCGTAGAGAATTCCAAAGATTCAACACCTTCTGAGTGAAAAAGTTCCTCCTCCTCAGTCCTAAATGGCCTACCCCTTATTCTGAGACTGTGGCCCTGGTTCTGGAGCACCCCCAACCTCACAACCATTCCCAGCCAGAAAAAAAACATCCTTCCTACATCTACTGTCGAGCTCTGTAATAATTTTGTAAGTTTCAATGAGATCACCTCCTTTTTCTAAACTCTAGAGAATACAGGCCCATCCTCCTCAATCTCTCCTCATAGGACTGTTGACCCTTTTTCTCTGTAGGGTATCAACTGACGTGACAGACAAAGATACGCTAAAACCAAAGTCCCGTATAACTTCACTTTATTAGTACTAAAATCACTTAAACCATACAAATGCTTACAACAGTTTTATTTAGACGCTAAGTAAGTACATGTCTCACTTCTTGTACAAGATACTACCCGTCAACACAGAGGTGATCAGTCTCTTGGCACGGTTGATCACTGAGCCTCCAGACTCGGGGTCCTGCCTTTGAGAGTTGTTCCCAGGTTCTCGCTGAGAATACCCTCCAGTGTTAACCCTTATATATTCTTTGAAGGCTCCTTGCTCAACCCATGACTCACATGATCTTGTTTTGCACAAATCTTCAAGCATTCTCTCATCTTTGGCAAGCATTAGCCATTTAGCCACCTGGACAGAAGTCCAGACTTGTTTACAATAACCACCGTTCATTCCCCTATATCTGTTCCTCTTTTATCTATTCTTGTTCAACAGTCTAGTCTAACGGTCACATATCCCTAACCACAAGCTTCGATGTGTCTGTTAGCTTAGTTCAGTAAGTTCTGCGCTTATCTTTAGCTGCCTTAGAGCATGCTCGGTATAAAGTGTTCCTTGACCAACTTTTCAGGGCCTACAGGACAATCCCACCATCCCAGGAATTGGTCTGGTGAACCTACGTTGCACTCCCTCTATGGCAAGTATATCCTTCTTTAGGTAAGGAGACCAAAGCTGTACAAAATACTCCAGGTGTGGTCTCATCAAGGCTCTATACAATTGCAGCAAGTCATCTTTACTGAAGAAGGGTCACTGACCTGAAACGTTAATTCTGTTTCTCTCTCCACAGATGCTGCCAGACCTGCTGAATATTTCCAGAATTTCTCGTTTTTATTTCAGATTTCCAGCATCTGCAGTATTTTGCTTTTATCTTTACTCCTATACTCAAATCTTCTTACAGTAAAGACCAACATACCATTTGCCTTTCAAATTGCTTGTTGCGCCTGTATATTAGCTTTCAGTGACTCATGAACAAGGACACCCAGATCCCTTTGGACATCAATACTTCCCAATCTCTCACTATTTAAGAAATACTCTGCATTTCTGTTTTTCCTACCAAAGTGGATAACTTCACATTTTTCCACATTATTGTCCATCTGCCATGTTCTTGCCAACTCACTTAGCCAGTCTAAATCCCATTGAAGCCTTTTTGCATCTTCCTCACAACTCACATTTTCACCTAGTTTTGTCTCATCAGCAAACTTGGAAATATTACATTTGGTCCCTACATCCAAATTAATGATATAGATTGTGAATAACTGGAGCCCAAGCACTGACTCTTGCGGTACCCCACTAGTCACAGCCTGCCAACCTGAGAATGACCCGTTTATAGAAAGAGAGAGAGAGCGGGGATGGGCAGAGAGCGGGAGGACGATGGAGTGGAGGGACAACACAGGGAAGGGGGATGCCATGGGGAAAAGAAACACGGAGGGGGGGGAAGCAACATGGGGGGGGCAACACAGAGGGGGGCAAACACAGAGAGGGAGAGACAGACAGCTATACACCGAGAACAAGGAGGGAGAAAGAGCAAGTGTGTGGACGGGCATTGACTACTTGTGCAAGCAAAAAATGCCAGGTATCTCACTAAATCAGTGTCAAACATAGTGACGAGAAAGCAAGTCAATAAAATAATCTTCTCCTTTAACACTTCTTTGCAAAAACGCACATTTGTTGTTGTTTTGATGAATAGTAAGATACATTTTTAATGCCTTTATCTTTCTGAAATTCTCACCGGTACCCTATGTAAAAGAAAAATTGTAATGTGCCCCCGCCCCCCAACCCACACAAAAGGTTTGAACACCCCTGCTCCAAGCTGTAAGCCTTTTGTTTTAAAATAACTTAGCGGTTAGGTTATTTTAAATCACAAGTTTAAAAGCTTGTATTATGTAAACTCCATTTAAAATGGCAGAAGTCACTGAGGGAATGTCTTGGTTTCTACACCCTGGCACGCATTACTTTCTATATAAATGTCACAATTCCACTGCTATCCATTTGGAATCACATTGTTCTTGAACTTTTATTAAGGGGAAAACAGGCAAGAAAATCCAAGGAATCTCCAGAAGTCAACATTGTGTGTTCCGAGTACGGTGTATTGGGGCTGAGTGATACTGGCGAAAACAGGATGCTGCTGACCCATATACAATGTAACAGATAGCTGAAATAAACCTTAATCTATGATGCACTGTCTACAATTCCTTAACAAAATCCGTGTTGCATTTGCAGTTTTAAAAACTGTCGAGGAAGACATCATAAAAAGTTATTATGTTTCAATGACCATGTTAGAAACAGGCATTAACTGCTTTTTTTTTGCTGTGAATTGGATTAAAGGGCAAGTTTTACAAGTATGTCAAAGATATAGGAGGTATGTTCAGTAAGCTCGCAGATGACATGAAAATTGATGATGTCGTAAATAGTGAGGAGGAAAGCCTTAGATTACAGGACGATATAGATGGGCTGGTAAGACGGGCGAAGAAGCGGCAAATGGAATTTAATTGTGAGAAGTGTGAGGTGATGCATTTTGGGAGGACTAACAAGGCAAGGGAATATGCAATGGATCAGAGGACCCTAGCAAGTACAGAGGGTCAGAGGGACCTTGGTGTACTTGTCCATAGATCACTGAAGGTAGCAACACAGGTAGATAAGGTGGTTAGGAAGGCATATGGGATACTTGTCTTTATTAGCCGACGCATAGAATATAAGAGCAGAGAGGTTATGATGGAGCTGTATAAAATGCTAGTTAGGCCACAGCTGCAGTACTGTGTACAGTTCTGGGCACCACACTATAGGAAGGATGTGATTGCACTGGAGAGGGTGCAGAGGAGATTCACCAGGATGTTGCCTGGGATGGAGCATTTCAGCTATGAAGAGAGACTGAAAAGGCTAGGGTTGTTTTCCTTAGAGCAGAGAAGGCTGAGGGAGGACATGATTGAGGTATACAAAATTATGAGGGGCATTGATAGGTTAGATAGGAAGAAACCTTTTCCCTTAGCAGAGGGGTCAATAACCAGGGGGCATAGATTTAAGGTAAGGGGCAGAAGGTTTAGAGGGGATCTGAGGAAGCATTTTTTCACCCAGAGGGTGGTTGGAATCTGGAACGCACTACCTGAAGAGGTGGTAGAGGCAGGAACCCTCACAACATTTAAGAAGTATTTAGATGAGCACTTGAAATGCCATAGCATACAAGGCTACGGGCCAAGTGCTGGAAAATGGGATTAGAATAGTTAGGTGCTTGATGGCCGGCACAGACACGATGGGCTGACGGGCCTGTTTCTGTGCTGTATAACTCCGACTTTATGAATAACTGTAATATGCATCACTTACTATCTAGTTTGAGGGTAGATAACCTGAGCGGCCAGTGTCATTTGAAAGTTGTCTCTATCATATAAGTGCACCTTTGCTAACAGGTAAGAGATTTAGCTTGGACATAAATTGGTCAGTCTGGAGTACAATCTTACAGATAGAGACTAAACATTTTGAAATGGAACAATACATGCAGTAACAACCACTCAATAATTTGCAGAAAAGCTTTTTGTTTATAATTGTCTGGTCAGAGCTGAATCAGAATCAACAGTGATAGACTGAAAACTTAGACATAGTGAATTTAAGAGAATCGCTTTTTTGGAGGAACTGAAGGGTGCTCTTTATTTGTAATTGTGTTTAGATAATTTTGTCACTGGCTTTGGTGAGCAAATGGCATTTTGTCCATGAGAAATTCTGTTGTTTCTGTATTTTAGAATGCAGGACCTAGTTTAACAGCCTGTCAATTTTAATAAACCAATCTTGGCTACCGACCATTAGTCTCTCAGTCCCTTCCTGTCCCACTCTGCTTTTCTGTTTTACTTGCCTCTTTTGAAGTACTGTCTGCTTCATCCTATAAAACTCTTCTGATTTGGAGATCACTGCCCTTTTGTTGGCTGCCCTGTCTCCAGACACATATTAGAAGCAGGCGCAGAAGTTGCACAAACAGAGATCATCACGAGTTAAATTATTTTGTCACAACAGCCATGTGAGAAATGGTCCGTCTTCCTATTGCTGATTTTTCGACTGTTTCACCTCAGTAACAATCCTCTCCTTGAGTTTCATGGTTTATTGGATGAATTTACACTCCTGACACAGTGTGAATCCACAGAGGTCATCCGATAAGGTCCATCTACCACCCTGTGACATGGTGTTGCTCGCTCTATTCTATCAACAAAAGTCATTTGCATTGGCATTACATACTACTTTGCTTGCTAGCTAGCTAATACAGTTGTGCTGCTCTCCATTGATGTTTGTATTCTTTGCTACTTTATAGGGAGAAATGTGATTTAAATCGGACTGTGTTTTGATGGCATTAGGTTGGCTATGCACTTTATATACAGATTAATTGCCCTCATGTCCATGGCTGAGTCAATAATTTTGTCAAATGTCCCTGGTGCAACATGTCGGTGCTTATCCCTGGTCTCACAAAGATGCTCTGGCCATCATGAGTACAGGACGGGTTTGATGGACCATCTGGTCTCTTCCTGCCTTTTTTTTTTATGTTCATTACTGAGACTCGGCTAAATTCAGTCTGCTCTGACTGTGAAGTGAAGCAGCTTAGTGATGGTGTGCTTGGTCTCATCTCACCAAGTGTGAAGCCACCCTGCCCGTGGAAAGATTGGTGTATGCAAAACGAGATGATATCAAGTTCAGATCATGTGGTGGGATGCGGGGGGTGGGGGTCTCCAATTGTTGCAACACCGCATTGTCCTGCTGTAGATACTGGGCAGTATGAGTGCACTCCAGAACATAAGGCATTGAAACCGATTGCAGGAGTGACCAGCGTTCTTGCAGCTGAGAGAATACTGAAGTCAGACCCAAGCTGATAAAATGTACCAATACTTATTAATTATAATTATTTCTCTGGCTGCTATTTGCAGTGAAACATGTTCATCAGGTTTAGAACTTTACTGGAAAAAGAGATTATGTCTCCTCTCTTAGATTTGTGAGATTTTTATCGTACTGTAGTTTAAAGGAATTAAATTGATTTACTACACTAGAGCAAAGAAATCAATTTATTTTTAATCAAAAGATCTTGTCATTAACCTCTTGCCGACAGTTACTGTGACCAGCATCATTACCATCTGGATGCAGGTAATGGAAGTGGACTATTCTTGTAAAGTTACTAAGGCACCTGATTATCACAGGTCCTGGGATGTCCCATTTCTACTGGAGGATCATTGTCTTCAGTTAATTAACTAAAGCATGTGTTGGGTTAAGCACAATGGGATTATCAACCTCAGAGAAAAGAAGATTTCCGCCAGCTCTTCAAATAACTAATATAACAGCAAGAGTTGGCAGATGAAATGGGCGATCTTATTTAATGAACTCCCATTGTTCTAACATTTGTTCTGTAACACTTTGTCTCTTTTTATCCCTGACTCCTGGAATCGGCTCAGTGGGTGGTTCTCTTGAACAGAACAAAGAACAGTACAGCACAGGAACAGGCCATTCGGCCCTCCAAGCCTGCGCCGATCTTGATGCCTGCCTAAACTAAAACCTTCTGCACTTCCGGGGTCCATATCCCTCTATTCCCATACTATTCATGTATTTGTCAAGACGTCTCTTCAACGTCGCTATCGTACCTGCTTCCACCACCTCCCCCGGCAGCAAGTTCCAGGCACTCACCACCCTCTGTGTAAAGAACTTGCCTCGCACATCCCCTCTAAACTTTGCCCCTCGCACCTTAAACCTATGTCCCCTAGTAACGGACTCTTCCACCCTGGGAAAAAGCTTCTGACTATCCACTCTGTCCATGCCACTCATAACTTTGTAAACCTCTATCATGTCGCCCTCCACCTCCCTCGTTCCAGTGAAAACAATCCGTGTTTTTCCAACCTCTCCTCATAGCTAATGCCCTCCAGGCCAGGCAACATCCTGGTAAACCTCTTCTGTACCCTCTCCGAAGCCTCTACGTCCTTCTGGTAGTGTGGCGACCAGAATTGCATGCAATATTCTAAGTGTGGCCTAACTAAAGTTCTGTACAGCTGCAGCATGACTTGCCAATTTTTATACTCTATGCCCCGACCGATGAAGGCAAGCATGCCGTATGCCTTCTTGACTACCTTATCCACCTGCGTTGCCACTTTCAGTGAACTGTGGACCTGTACGCCCAGATCTCCCTGCCTGTCAGTACTCCTCAGGGTTCTGCCATTTACTGTATACTTCCCACCTGCATTAGATCTTCCAAAATGCATTACCTCACATTTGTCCGGATTAAACTCCATCTGCCATTTCTCCACCCAAGTCTCCAACTGATCTATATCCTGCTGTATCCTCTGACAATCCTCATCACTAGCCGCAACTCCACCAAACTTTGTGTCGTCCGCAAACTTACTAATCAGACCAGCTACATTTTCCTCCAAATCATTTATATATACTACAAACAGCAAAGGTCCCAGCACTGATCCCTGCGGAACACCACTAGTCACATCAATACATTCAGAAAAGCACCCTTCCACCGCTACCCTCTGTCTTCTATGACAGAGCCAGTTCTGTATCCATCTTGCCAGCTCATCTCTGATCCCGTGTGACTTCACCTTTTGTACCAGTCTGCCATGAGGGACCTTGTCAAAGGCTTTACTGAAGTCCATATAGATAACATCCACTGCCCTTCCTTCATCAATCATCTTTGTCACTTCCTCAAAAAACTCAATCAAATTAGTGAGACACGACCTCCCCTTCACAAAACCATGCTGCCTCTCACTAATAAGTTTGTTTGTTTCCAAATGGGAGTAAATCCTGTCCCGAAGAATCCTCTCTAATAATTTCCCTACCACTGACGTAAGGCTCACCGGCCTATAATTTCCTGGATTATCCTTGCTACCCTTCTTAAACAAAGGAACAACATTGGCTATTCTCCAGTCCTCTAGGACCTCACCTGTAGCCAATGAGGATGCAAAGATTTCTGTCAAGGCCCCAACAATTTCTTCCCTTGCCTCCCTTAGTATTCTGGGGTAGATCCCATCAGGCCCTGGGGACTTATCTACCGTAATGCTTTGCAAGACACCCAACACCTCCTCCTTTTTGATAATGAGATGACTGAGACTATCTACACTCCCTTCCCTAGGCTCATCATCCACCAAGTCCTTCTCTTTGATGAATACTGATGCAAAGTACTCATTTAGTACCTCGCCCATTTCCTCTGGCTCCACACATAGATTCCCTTCTCTGTCCTTGAGCGGGCCAGCCCTTTCCCTAGTTACCCTCTTGCTCTTTATATCCGTATAAAAAGCCTTGGGATTATCCTTAATCCTGTTTGCCAATGACTTTTCATGACCCCTTTTAGCCCTCCTGACTCCTTGCTTAAGTTCCTTTCTACTGTCTTTATATTCCTCAAGGAATTCGTCTGTTCCTAGCCTTCCTGCCCTTACGAATGCTTCCTTTTTCTTTTTGACTAGGCTCACAATACCCCGCGTTATCCAAGGTTCCCGAAACTTGCCAAACTTATCCTTCTTCCTCACAGGAACATGCCGGTCCTGGATTCTAATCAGCTGACGTTTGAAAGACTCCCACATGTCAGATGTTGATTTACCCTCAAACAGCCGCCCCCAATCTAAATTCTTCAGTTCCTGCCTAATATTGTTATAATTAGCCTCCCCCCAATTTAGCACCTTCACCCGAGGACTACTCTTATCCTTATCCACAAGTACCTTAAAACTTATGGAATTATGGTCACTGTTCCCGAAATGCTCCCCTACTTAAACGTCGACCACCTGGCTGGGCTCATTCCCCAATACCAGGTCCAATATGGCCCCATCCCTAGTTGGACTATCTACATATTGTTTCAAGAAGCCCTCCTGGATGCTCCTTACAAATTCTGCCCCATCCAAGCCCCTAGCACTAAATGAGTCCCAGTCAATATAGGGGAAGTTAAAATCACCCATCACTACAACCGTTACCTTTACATCTTTCCAAAATCTGTCTACATATCTGCTCCTCTACCTCCCGCTGGCTGTTGGGAGGCCTGTAGAAAACCCCCAACATCGTGACTGCACCCTTCCTATTCCTGAGCTCCACCCATATTGCCTCGCTGCATGACCCCTCCAAGGTGTCCTCCCGCAGTACAGCTGTGAAATTCTCCTTAACAAGTAATGCAACTCCCCGACCCCTTTTACATCCCCCTCTATCCCGCCTGAAGCTTCTAAATCCTGGAACATTTAGCTGCCAATCCTGACCTTCCCTCAACCAAGTCTCTGTAATAGCAACAACATCATAGTTCCAAGTACTAATCCAAGTTCTAAGTTCATCTGCCTTACCTGTTATACTTCTCGCATTGAAACAAATGCACTTCAGACCACCAGTCCTGCTGTGCTGCGCAACATCTCCCTGCTTGCTCTGCCTCTTAGTCCTACTGGCCTTATTTACTAGTTCCCCTTCATTTATTTCACTTGCTGTCCTACTGCTCTGGTTCCCACCCCCCTGCCACACTAGTTTAAAACCTCCCGAGTGACGCCAGCAAACCTTGCAGCCAGGATATTTGTGCACCTCCAGTTTAGATGCAACCCGTCCTTCTTGTACAGGTCCCATCTGTCCCTGAAGAGATCCCAATGGTCCAGATATCTGAAACCCTCCCTTCTACACCAGCTGTTCAGCCACGTGTTTAGCTGCACTATCTTCCTATTTCTAGCCTCACTGGCACGTGGCACAGGGAGTCATCCAGAGATTACAACCCTAGAGGTCCTGTCTTTTAACTTTCTACCTACTTTCTTGCTTTGGAGTCATAAACCTGTGGGTTTCAATCCCACTCGATACTTGAGTACAAAATCTTGTACTGCGGAGGTTCTTTAGCTCCTCGTCATAGATTGGTGTTCTCTGGTTATCGACCCTACTGTCAGTGGAAACAGTTTTTCGCTACTTACTCTATTAAAAACCCTTTCTAATTTTGAAGACTTCTGTAAAATCTCCCCTTAACCTGCCCTGCTCAAAGAACGATCCCACTCAGTTTCTGTAGTCTCTCCAATCCCAGAATCTGGAGCGATCAATCACCCAGGAATGGTTCATGTAGATTTTTTCTTTAGATTAGATTAGATATACAGCACTGAAACAGGCCCTTCGGCCCACCGAGTCTGTGCCGACCATCAACCACCCATTTATACTAATCCTACACTAATTCCATATTCCTACCACATCCCCACCTGTCTATATTTCCCTACCACCTACCTATACTGGGGGCAATTGCTAATGGCCAATTTACCTATCAACCTGCAAGTCTTTGGCTTGTGGGAGGAAACTAGAGCCCCCGGAGGAAATCCACGCAAACACAGGGAGAACTTGCAAACTTCACACAGGCAGTACCCAGAATTGAACCCGGGTCGCTGGAGCTGTGAGGCTGCGGTGCTAACCACTGCGCCAGTAGCAAACCAGTGACACAATAGTTTTTATCCTCCTTCGGCCATCTCTGTGCAACCCTGATGAGGTAGAAATTTGTGTTTCTAGGCTTTGTCAATGGCCCATTTTTTTTTATTCATTCATGGGATTTGAGCATCACTGGCCAGACCAGCATTTATTGCCCGTCCCTAATTGCCCTTGAGAAGGTGGTGCTGAGCTGCCTTCTTGAACCGCTACAGTCCATGTGGGGTAGGTATACCCACAGTGCTGTTAGGAAGGGAGTTCCAGGATTTTGACCCAGCGACAGTGAAGGAACGGCGATATAGTTCCAGGTCAGGATGGTGTGCGGCTTGAAGGGGAACTTGCAGGTGGTGGTGTTCCCATGCATCTGCTGCTCTTGTTCTTCTTGGTGGTAGAGGTTGTGGGTTTGAAAGGTGCTGTCCTGTTCACTCTAGGCTTTAGGCAGTGACAACATGTCAACTGACACCTGGTTCCTAACAGGTACTGATCAAATAGATTGTGGTGCACTGAGTAGGTAGGGAATGAATCTGTATTGTAAATTATCCCGGCACATCCGCGACCATTGGCTCTTTATTTCTGCAATCACAGGTTTTACTGCTTGATTCAACACATTGAAGGTATCTGTCCATGAGAGCATACTTTTATTCTCAGGATGTGGTGTTGCTGGCAAGGACACAATTTATTGTCCATCCACTAGTTGCCCCTTGAGAAGATGATGGTGGCCTGCTGCAGTCTGTGTGGTGGAAGTATACCCACAGTGCTGCTAGGTAGGGGGTTTGAGGATTTTGACTCAGCGATGATGAACAACAGCCAAAATATACCGAAGTTAGGATGGTATGTGTGACTTGGAGGGAACTTTGAGGTGTTGGTGTTTCCATGCACCTCCTTCCTTTGTCCTACCACATAGTGGATGTTACCAGGGAGAGACAGAGTTAACGTAGCTTGGGTCTTGAGCACATAACTCCAGCTGACACTCTGGTACAGAACTGGGGGAGTGCCGCACTGCCGGGGGAGTGCCGCACTGCCGTCGGAGGGGGGTGGCGCCGCCGGGGGAGTGCCACACTGCCGGGGGGGGCGGTGCCGGGGGAGTGCCGCACTGCAAGGGGGGTTGGGGGGCGGCGGCGCCAGGGGAGTGCCACACTGCCGGTGGGGGGGGGTGCTGTGCCGGGGGAGGCGGGTGGCGCTGCCGGGGGAGTGCCGCACTGCCGGGGGAGTGCCGCACCGCCGTGTGGCGGTGCCGGGAGAGTGCCGACTTGCAAGGGGGAGTGCCACACTGCCGGGGGAGTGCCACGCTGCCGGGGGGGGGGGGGGCGGGGGGTTGGTGCTGGGGGAGTGCCGCACTGCCGGGGGGGGCGGTGCCGGCAGAGTGCCGCACTGCCGGAGGAGGGGGGCGGCGCTGCCGGGGGAGTGCCACACTGCCGGGGGCAGTGCCGAGGGAGTGCCGCACTGCCGAGGGGGCGCCGCCGGGGGAGTGCCACACTGCCGGGGGGAAGTGCCGGGGGAGTGCTGCACTGCCGGGGGTGGCGGTGCCGGGGAAGTGCCGCACTGCAAGGGGGAGGGGTGGCACCAGGGGAGTGCCGCACTGCCGGGGGAGGGGGACGGCGCCGCCGGGGGAGTGCCGCACTGCCTGGGGGGGGGGGTGCAGTGCCGCCGGGGGAGTGCCGCACTGTGAAAGGTGCTGCCATCTGAATTACCATTAAATCCTTGCGTCTGTGGATCAAAGTTGGAGACACGTTGCTGTGTGTCTGGTCTGCATTATTTCCTCACCCAGAGCCACCAGTAAATTGGCCAATCACCATGTTGCTGTTCGTGGGATTTTGCTGTGCAAGAAAATGGCTGCTGTGTTTGGCTACATTACGCAACCACCTTCAGATGATTCACGTGAGAAGCTGCTTAAATACCAGGCCACGTTTGTTAAAATATGTTGTATTCAGTCCCAGGTATCTGTGCCTGGCCATTCGCCCATCACTTTCTGTGCTCGCTGACCTGCACTGGCTCCCCATTCAGTAATGCCTCATTTTCAAATCCCTCCATGGCCTTGGCCTCGCTGCTCACTATCTCTCTAACCTACATCAGACCTACAACCCTCTGAGATCTCTGCGCTCCTCTAATTCTGGCTACTTGCACATCCCTGGATTTTAATTGCCCCCACCATTGACGGCCGTGCCTTCAGCTGCCTGGACCCCAAGCTCTGGAATTCCCTCCCTAAACCTCTCCGACTCTTTACCTCTCTCTCCTCCTTTTAAGATGTGCCTTAAAACCTACCACTTTGACCAAGCTGTTGGTCACCTGTCCTAATGTCTCCAACTGTGGCTCAGTGTCAAATTAGGTTTGATAATCTCTCCCGTGAAGTGCCTTGGTACGTTTTACTATGTTAAAGGCGCTATATAAATGCAAATTTTTGTCACTTGAAAATATGAAAAATTCCTTGCGCATGTCTCTGTTCGAATCCTATTGGTCTTGTTGCTTTACAGACTGTTCATGTTTAAAACTTTGATGCTTGTGGCTTTACCTGATGCTGTTATGGATGAGCTTAATGCACAGTCTGGGTTCCAAACTCAACCTCGTGCTGATCTCCGGGAGCCCAACAACAAAGGCCTTGGAGATAGATCAGGGTTGCCAACTTCTCCAGGATCGGCCTGGAGTCTCCAGGAACTGAAGCTTGATCTCCAGGACACTGCGGTTTGCAAAAGCCAAGAGAAAACTCATATGGGGTGTCAAAAAAAAAATGGTGTGGATTTTTTTCTTTTTCTTGAAACCCTTTTGCTGTTAGTTCTATAATTGTTGGAAATAGGGAAGAGCTGTTTGACTGAATAGTCAAGAGTCAATCCATCGGGGACTGAAGGGGGGAGTTTTAATCTGGATGAGTGCCTGGATTTGGCTGCATATGGGGAGGGTTCAAAGTGGAAAGAAAATGCAAGTTCCACCCCACTAGCTTCTGAATTTAAGTCAGGATGTTAGGCAGTGTGCGTTCAAACCCCTCAGGAGAGACTGGCTGCTTATTAACAAGTACTAATCACTTAATTGGAGTGATATTTCAACACACTTTGAAATTTAAAGCAGCATCCGTGGGTTTCCCAGTCTTCCTGAGACTTGCCACTGAAGGCAAGGTGAAAGCACAGTGACAAATCAAGGAGCTAATTAAATCTCGTGGAAATACTGCATTAGATACTCAGTAATTACCACTGCTTTTGCTGAGAGTTTCACTTTCTAACACTTTGGAGGTTTCCTGAATCACAGCAGGCTGGGTGGCATCTTAGCTGGCTTAGATTGGACCTCGGACAAGAAACCAGTCTGCCGGTGCGATATTGCAGCTGGAGAGGGCGGGGGAGTGGCAAGAGAGAAGGTGGGAGCACCAGCGAGCAGAAGGAGCCCCTCACAGGAGGCACTATCTGCGACACAGGGTAATACAGCCAAGGACTGAGTTTCTTTGATAATTCAGACCAGTAGTGCTTCAGGAGGCTCAGGTTGGACCGATCATCTACAGCCTCCTGGTAGAATAGCTGCTGACTGATGGAGCTGGTGACAATGCTCGACAGTGGCTGTCCAAGCCTTTCAATGTTTTAGTCTCCAGATCCTTCCAGGATTCCTGCCAGAGACATATCCAGTACCTCCCAGTCGACAACTCACAATTGACCAATGCGATATTTAGCAGGACTGGCAGTCATGGGAACTTCGTCTGTAATGATGTCAGTCAGAATGAGTGGATCCTCTGGTTTATAACTCAGCCTGACTTCCCGCAGGCCCAGGGAGTGATCGGCTGCCTGGATATGGCAATTAAGCCACCCCCAGATCACCCAGGAGCGCTCACCAGCTGCAAGGGCTTCCACTTCATCAAGGTGTACAACCACAAAGATATATCTGCTGGTGTGAGCAAGTTTCCCTGGCAGCTGCCGTGACGTTTTCATCCCTTGCCAGGCCACCCTCCCCAGTCTTTGCACATATCAAAGAGACTTGAGGGATGGCTGCTAGGAGATGAGATACTGATTTCAAACTTGGCTTATGGCACCCGTCAGAAACCCAACCAATGGAGCAGCACAATGAATGTCATATCCAGCAGATCTGTGATCGAAAATGCTGAAGATGCATCTGGACACAGGGCCCTTCAGCACCCATCATCCAGGGTCTCCGGAATGGCTGTAGTGTGCTGCACTCTGCACAACTCCTCCTGAGTCATGGGGGTGGTGGGAAGAGAGACACGGAGGAGGGGAAGAGAGGGAGAGAGTGGGACAAGTGGAGGCAGAGAGAGAGGGATGGGGGAGGGGGAGCAAGGGACGGGGAGAGAGACGATGGGGAGACAGGAGTAAGGGAGAGAGAGAGAGAGAGATAGAGCTGGAATGGGGAAGAGGGGGTGATAGAATGGGATGGAGGAAGGGTAAGTGAGTGACCGGAGGTGGGGAGGGACACTGTTAACCCAGGACGGTGTCTATACTATGGCTCCTGGCTCTGAATCCCATCTATTCTTTGCTGGCAGATTTCTGCCCTAGACCATCATTCAGCCATGCTCTAATCAGGGAACCTGCTTTTCTATTTTTTATACAGTAAAATCCCATTTCACTGATAAGCCTCAGTTTGGGACTGGAGCTGAATGATTGATTCATTTTCATGCTGGTGTATAGACCTCTCCCTGCTGCCTGAGATATCAGCAACCTCCTCATTCCAAGGCACAATGGCAGCCCACTTTCAGATAGCGATGGGCCATTTAAGAATCAGCAGGATTTATTCATTAATCCTCCAGCTTTCACACGACTTACAATCCTTATTGACAAAGGGCCTATTTTTATTCTTTCTACGGGAATAAAAATGCTTTAAATGTTGTCTCCTCCCTCCTTGTGCTGATATTCCCGGAGTTTTGAGCCTCTGGAATATGCTGCTAGCTGCTGCTGATCTGCCTTTGAAATGAGGCTGGACCAGATCCTGATGGATGTAGAGATCACATCGTAGAGAAGGTAAGTGTCTTCATAGATAACGTTTGTGAGGGAGGAGGCTCATGTGGAGCACAAATGCCAGCATAGACCAGCTGGGCTGAATGGCCAGGCTGTGCAGTGGACTCGGTGCAATACACTGTCTGTGTAATCTCCTGGACTGGTTTTGATTCCTTCAGGAAGTGAGAGAGGATGTTTCCAGACTACTTTTTCCCTTCTTGTCCCTGGGGCTTTCAAAAAATGTTTTTCCCTCTCCCGGAACAAGTCCCTTCAGATGGATGGGGAGGAACTGTCAAGTCGAGATGCTCCAGCTATCAGATGTGTGGGCAGCCTTGATAATATTGTTGGTCTTTTCACCATGTGCTGATTTTTAAGAACACTTCCCT
This sequence comes from Heterodontus francisci, assembly GCF_036365525.1. NCBI lineage: Eukaryota > Metazoa > Chordata > Chondrichthyes > Heterodontiformes > Heterodontidae > Heterodontus > Heterodontus francisci. The sequence goes on along the minus strand of NC_090380.1, from coordinate 117,672,673 downwards.
CCATCACCCAGTCAACGATTTCATCCAATTGAACCCACGGGGCTGGATTTTTTGGGCCCCCCCCCCTGAGGTGGGATCTGGTGCAGGGGGGGCCCATAGAATCATGACAGGAGGCGGGGGTGCAGAAGGCCTGCCACCTCCTCATCGCCAAGCGATTTTCCAAGGGCTGGATAGGCCAATGACGGTCTTCCCTTCCAGAGGCCAATTAAAGCCCTTAAGTGGACTATGAACAGCCACAGAAGGGCCTCTTGTCCCCACTGCTGGGGTTACGCTAGCAGTGGCGGGGGATCTCCGTCGCGCAGGGAAGGCACCTTGTAATATGAGGCGCCTTCCCTGCAGGCTTCAGGGGTGGGGTCCCTTCTCCATGGGCAATTTGTGGCCTATGGAGGGCCCTTGGCAACAATCAGCTCACCTCCCAGGAGCTCCCTCCCCCTGTACTCAATGTCCCCCCCAACTCGCCCCATGCCAGGGCCTTCCAGACTGGCCTCGACGACCCCACCTCACTTTTATCTGAGGTTAGGGTCTCCAGCACTGGGCCTGGATCCAAGGCCTCTGCAGGACCAGCAGTGGCCACCGCCCCCAGTGGCACTGCCAATACTACTGAGCTGCTGGCCCTGTGATTGACCAGGAGCTCTTGGAGGCGGGATTCCCATCTTTAAAGGGTCTTGGGTTCCAAGACAATGCAGGATTGTGCTGGGGGGACTCGAAAAGGCCGAGCCCACCTGCACCTTAAAATCCATCTCACTGTGTGGCAGCACCAAGTTCCTAATTTAATAACTTCCATCTCCCTCAGGCAAGCCTCTAATGGTGGGGCTAAGGGAATGGGGGATGAGCAGGAAGCCAGAATGGTGTAGCTCAGGGATCTCGGAGAGTTATAGGGATGGAGGAGGTGACAGAGATAGAAAGGGCACAGCCATGGAGGCATTAAAATTCAGCGATGAGAATTTTAGATTTGGAAGTGTAGGTCAGCAAGTCGAGGCTGTCAGCAGGACTTGGTGTGAGTTAAGATATGGGAAATTTTGGATGAGTTAATAGAAAGACTTGCATCTCTATAGCATCTTTTGTGACCTTTAAAGCCAATGAAGTAGTTTTGAAGTGGAGTCACTGTTGTAAATGGAGGCAATGCAGCAGCCAATTTGTGCACAGCAAGCTCCCACAAACAGCAATGTGATAATCAGCAGATAATCTGTTTTTAGTTATGTTGGTTAAGGACACCAACAAGAACTCCCCTACTCTTTTTTTGAAATAGTGCCATGGGATCTTTTATGCCCACCTGAAAGGGTGGGCTTGGCCTCAGTTTAATGTCTTATCCAAAAGGCAGCACCTTTGACAGTGCAGTATCCCACTGGAGTGTCGGCCTTGATTATGGACTTGAGTCTCTGGCGTGGGATTTGAACCCATGGCCCTCTGACTTAGAGGCATGAATACTTTCCACAGATCCGCAATTGGATTTACCCTTTAACCCTGCAGCGTTCAGAGTGAACTTGAAGCCAACTATCAAGAGGAGGTGGGAAGGGGAGGTGAAGAAATTTTCGACTGTCTCATGAGGGGTTTGGACAGAGTAGATCAGGAGAAACTGTTCCCATTGGTGGAAGGATTGAGAAGCAGAGAACACCAAATATAGGTTTCAAAAGAAGCAACACGACATGAGGAAAACCTTTTATTATGTAGTTAGTGGTTAGGATCTGGAATGCTCTGCCTGAGTGTGTAGTAGAGACTTTCAAAAGAGAACTGGATAATTATCTGGAGAGGAAATATTTGCAGGGCTACGGGGAAAAGACAGGGTTGTAGGACTAGGTAAATTGCTTTTGCAGAGAGCTGGCATGGACACGACCGGCCGAATGGCCTCCTTCTGTGCTGTTAGTGTCAGCTGTGGCTCAGTTGGAGACACTCTCGCCTCTGAGTCTCCATGTTCAAGCCCTACTGCAGGGCTTACTTGCTTTGGTCGTAAGAATAGAAAAGCAGAATATTTTTTAAAAGGTGTGAAACTTATAAGTTTTGATGATCAGAGAGACTTTGGTGTACTTGTTCAAGAACGCAGAAAGGTAGCATGTAGGTACAGCAAGCAATTAGGAAGGCAAATAGCATGTTGGGATTTATTGCAAGGGGGTTGGAGTACAGGAATAAATAAGTCTTGTTACTGCTGTGCAGGGTTTTAGTGAGACCAAACTGGAGTACTGTGTGCAGTTTTGGTCTCCACATTTTAAGAAAGGATATACCTGCATTGGAGGTGGTAGAGCAAAGGTTCATTAAATTGGTGCCTAGGATGAGCGGGTCGTCTTATGATGACAGGCTGAGGAAATTGGGCCAAAACCCTCTGGAGTTTAGAAGAATAAGAGGCAATTGCATGGAAACAGGCAATATTCTGAAAGGGCTGGGTAGGGTAGACACTGAGAGATTGTTTCTGCTGGTCAGGGAATCTAAAACACAGGGGCACAGTCTCAGGATAAGGGGTCAATCATTCAGGACTGAGATGAGGAGAAATTACTTCACTCAAAGGATTATGAATCTTTGGAATTCTCTGTCCCACAGGGTTGTGGATGCTGCATCATTGAATACATTTAAGGCTGGGATCGATAGATAGATTTTTGGTCCCTCAGGAAATCAAGGGATATGGTAAGCAGGTGGAAAAATGGAATTGGAGCCTAAGATCATCCATGATTGTATTGAATGGTGGAGCAGACTTGATGGACCATATGGTCTACAGCATGGCTACTCGATCCGAACCTGACAGGGCCGGGCCTGATGACGTGTCGGGTTTGGGTCTGTTCGCTCTTCCAGGCCCGGCTTTCAGGTTCAGATCGGATCGGGCTGGGTTGGACACAGTGACAGCCAGGACGTCAAGGTGGGAAACGTGCATCTGGACTCCGCACTAGTCTGCAGTGAACGACTCCATCCAAAATAGAGCACAACCTCTTTATTATAATCAACCTCATTCCGGTGGTCAGGTCAGGCGCAGGAAAAAAATCAAAGGGCTCAGGTCGGGTTTCAATTGCAGACCTGAGCAGGCCTTTAATATGGTCTACTCCTGCTCCTATTTCTCCTGTTCAAGCACAGATATCAATGTTGATGCTCCAATGCAGTACTGTGGGAGTGCTGCAGTATTGGATGAGATGTTAAACTAAGACCCCATTTGCTTGTTTGGGTGGATTAAAAGATCCCATGACACTATTTTGAAGAAGAGCAGGGGAGTTATCCAATTAATATGTTATGACCGACTGCTCCAGTCAAAGGCCCCAATCAAATAAACGATTCTGATTGTGGTGGGAGAAACGCACTGTTAATTCAATCCCGTCCCTCCACAGATCGCCCAACGTATCATTTAAAACTTTCCAAATTAAAGGAAGACCCAGTCAAATTGTACCATCTATTAACCCCCGAATGAGGCTAACCAAACCAGGTGTCTTTAGATCAACAAATTAACTGTTTAATTAGAAAAACTAAATTCTTAAACACTGTGAAGATAAATAACATTTAAAATAGAAAAAAGTAGAGTTCTTGTTTTGAGAGATAATAAATAAACAGACTAAATTCTCTCCCTTCAGTTGAAATGGTCTGAGAGCTCTTTTTTCAGGTGCTAACACACAGCTGTCTGTCTGTGTCCTCTCTTAGAACAGGCTGTTTGCACTATAAGCCAGTTCAAAATTGAATTGTAACAAATGTATCTCTCAATACTCAGTCTGAGTGGCTGTATCCAAAGCAACGACAATGCATTCTTTGACTCGGTCTTTAGAGCTTGCTGCCTTAAAGCAGTATGGCTCTTTTTCCAGCCTGAAAGGCATACCGCATTCTTCCTGGGGGGAAAAAAAACTACAGGATCATAACACTGTGTTCAAGCACAAAAATCAAGGTATTTGCTCCAATACAGTACTGTGGGAGCACTGTTGTATTGGAACATAAGAAATAGGAGCAGGAGTAGGCCATTCAGCCCCTCAAGCCTGCCCCACCATTCAATAAGATAATGGGTGATCTGTCCCAGGCCTCAACTCCTCTTTCCAGCCTGCTCCGCATAACCCTCGACTCCCCGAGATATAAGAAGGTAGTGCCGTCTTTGGATGGGGCGTTAAACTGAGGCCCCATCTGCTTGTTTGGGTGGATGTAAAAGATCGCAGGGGAGTTATCCCTAGTGTTATGCCCAATATTTATCTCTCAATCAACATCAATAAAAGCAGATTATTTGGTCTTTATCACATTACAGCTTGTGGGAGCTTGCTGTGCGCAAATTGGCTGCCATGTTTCCTATATGATGACAGTCACTACACTTCAAAACGTAGTTCATTGGCTGTAAAGTGCTTTGAGATGTCTGGTGATCGTGAAAGACACTATATAAATGCAAGTCTTTTGTAAGCGTTCTATGATTCTATGAGACTTTGTGTCCTAAATGGCCGCAGTTACATTGTATGGTGATATCATGTTGGGTGATCCAATTTTCAGCTTTAGCTCCGGCGTGGCACTCTTGCTTGAACACTGTGGCTAGTTCTAGTCCCCAATAAACGAGAGCAACATTGAACCCCCGGAGGAAGTGTAGAGAAAAGCTACGAGACTGGTGCACAGTGTGCGGTGGTCTGGGTTATGAGGGAATCATTCTGGGTGAGTGAAATAAGATGGGCTGAATGGCCTTACACTTGAGGAAATAAACCTATAGGGCAATAGGGATAGAGCCAGGGAATGTGACTGATTGGATTGCTCTGCAGAGAGCCAGCATTGACGCGATGGGCTGAATGGCCTCTGATGTGCCATTGTGACTTTATGTTGTGATCTTGTGAACACACTTGCAGTGTCGATATAGCCAGGCAGTGATAGAATTCTCTCCTCTATAGAATTAACTGGTAAGAAATTAAAATCTATAAATTGATCCAATTTTATTCTTCAAAAGAGGCCTCAGTGAAGCTCACTGTGATCTCTCCAGAGAACTTTGTTTTAATCTGTAATATAAATTATTATAATTAAGCTTGTTAAATGTAGGACATGTAGCAAAGCGTGAAAACTGGTTACACAGCAGTAACTATCTCTGAGCCACTCATATGCAGATAGTCCCATAGCACAAAGGTGATAGAATTTCCTTAATGAAGAGGCAGCCGCTGGCAAAGGTTGTTCACTTAAAGCTGCCTAGGTCATAAGCTCTGGAATTTCCTCCCATACCTCGTCACCTCTCTACCTCCCTCTCCTCCTTTAAAACCCTTCCTAAACCCTATTTCTTTGACTGAGCTTTTGGCCATCTGTCGTAATATCACCTTATCTGACTCGGTGTCATATTTTGTTTGATAATTACTCCTGTGAGGTGCCTTGGGATGTTTTGCTATTTTAAAGGTGATATATAAATGAAAATTGTTATTTGTTGTAAAGTAAATCTCTCATTTTTGTGGGGAGAGGGACTGGGGATGGGGAGCACCTTGAGCAAAGGAAATCATCATTGAGCTGTGTTATTATCTTTACCAAATGGAAGCCCTGCCTGTGACTGGGAGCTTCAAGTCCTCAACTGGTTTCGTTCAGAGATAATCACCTGAGTTTTGAAATCAAAGTAAATCCACATCCAATTTTTCAGCATCTGAGCAGGAACAGATTAACATTCTGCAAGATTTATGCATAGAATAACAGATTCCTGGGAGTGAGTTACAGACTGGAATCTAATTGAGGGGTTCGGGAGGTTTATATATAGAATAACAGATTCCTGGGAGTGAGTTACAGACTGGAATCTAATTGAGGGGTTCGGGAGGTTTATATATAGAATAACAGATTCCTGGGAGTGAGTTACAGACTGGAATCTAATCGAGGGGTTCGGGTGGTTTATATATAGAATACCAGATACCCGGGAGTGAGTTACAGACTGGAATCTAATTGAGGGGTTCGGGTGGTTTGTATATAGAATAACAGATTCCTGGGAGTGAGTTACACACTGGAATCTAATTGAGGGGTTCGGGAGGTTTATATATAGAATAACAGATTCCTGGGAGTGAGTTACAGACTGGAATCTAATTGAGGGGTTCGGGTGGTTTATATATAGAATAACAGATTCCTGGGAGTGAGTTACAGACTGGAATCTAATTGAGGGGTTCGGGTGGTTTATATATAGAATAACAGATACCCGGGAGTGAGTTATAGACTGGAATCTAATCGAGGGGTTCGGGTGGTTTGTATATAGAATAACAGATACCTGGGAGTGAGTTACAGACTGGAATCTAATTGAGGGGTTCGGGTGGTTTATATATAGAATAACAGATACCTGGGAGTGAGTTACAGACTGGAATCTAATCGAGGGGTTCGGGTGGTTTGTATATAGAATAACAGATACCCGGGAGTGAGTTACAGACTGGAATCTAATTGAGGGGTTCGGGTGGTTTGTATATAGAATAACAGATACCCGGGAGTGAGTTACAGACTGGAATCTAATTGAGGGGTTCGGGTGGTTTGTATATAGAATAACAGATACCTGGGAGTGAGTTACAGACTGGAATCTAATTGAGGGGTTCGGGTGGTTTATATATAGAATAACAGATACCTGGGAGTGAGTTACAGACTGGAATCTAATTGAGGGGTTCGGGTGGTTTATATATAGAATAACAGATACCTGGGAGTGAGTTACAGACTGGAATCTAATTGAGGGGTTCGGGTGGTTTGTATATAGAATAACAGATACCTGGGAGTGAGTTACAGACTGGAATCTAATTGAGGGGTTCGGGTGGTTTATATATAGAATAACAGATACCTGGGAGTGAGTTACAGACTGGAATCTAATTGAGGGGTTTGTGTGGTTTATATATAGAATAACAGATACCTGGGAGTGAGTTACAGACTGGAAGCTAATTGAGGGGTTTGTGTGGTTTATATATAGAATAACAGATACCTGGGAGTGAGTTACAGGCTGGAATCTAATCGAGGGGTTTGGGTGGTTTATATATAGAATAACAGATACCCGGGAGTGAGTTACAGACTGGAATCTAATTGAGGGGTTTGTGTGGTTTATATATAGAATAACAGATACCCGGGAGTGAGTTACAGACTGGAATCTAATTGAGGGGTTTGGGTGGTTTATATATAGAATAACAGATACCTGGGAGTGAGTTACAGACTGGAATCTAATTGAGGGGTTTGTGTGGTTTATATATAGAATAACAGATACCTGGGAGTGAGTTACAGGCTGGAATCTATTCGAGGGGTTTGGGTGGTTTGCCTATAGAATAACAGATACCCAGGAGTGAGTTACAGACTGTGTTATGAGTGCTTCCATTTTTTTGTTAAATTTTGAAGATTTGTGGTTCAAAACTGAAAAAGGGTCCATAAATCTTATTTTTTTTTAACAAGGGTCACTGAGAGGTCTAGATTATAAACAGTTACTGGAAGTCATTTGACTTCAAATAATTACCCAGTAGGGGCTGTTTTTGACTTGGGGAATATGTTTACAAAGACGTGACAGGTCATGATTTATAGGGGTCCGGAGGCTTGACACTTGTGACATTGTTTTTGGTTTCACTTTGGTCATTAAGTTGGGATATAGACAATGGTTTGAAAAGACAGTTGGAGAAAACCTGCCAAGGGAACAAAACCACAGCTCAGTCTGTTCCAGCTCTTTGAAAAAGCCTTCCAGTTTTACACCTCTTGAGAAGGTGAGAAGCAAGTGTAAGAAACTGCCTGAAACCCCTGTTACTGCATTTTCCCTGGAAAGCCTGCCCAAACTGATCTTCAACGTTGTCTGACAAGACTTGTTCTAGGAAGATTCCAGTGACAGAGATCTATATGTATTTGGGACAACAAACCGAAAAGGACTTCTAATATCATTTCATATCTCCTCTTTTTTTTTATTCAAGAACTAGCAAGTATTTTTGACCAATATATTCTTTGTTTTTTTTTGGACTGGAGCTCTAATGAGTAAATGTCTTTATTTTTCGGTTAACCTGTGTTTGTGTGTGTGTGTGTCTAAGGTGAAAAAGGGAACTTTTATATTTCAATCTGGGTGTTTGTGCTTTGCTTCATTACTGGTTAAGATTTGTTTTATAAACTGATAATTTTGTTGTTTATTAAAGAAACCTGGTTGGTGTGTTTTATTCTGGGTTAAAAATAGAGTCTATGATTGACCGTATCAGTAAGTGGGAAAAAATTTAAATATATGTTGTGAACCATGGAGAAGTGGAACTGGAATAAACAGTGCACTCCTCCCGCCTCGGTCATATGCTGGAATCTAATCAAGGGGTTTGGTGGGGTGGGGGAGGGTTATAGATAGAATAACAGGAGTGAGTTACTCTGAATTCCATTGCTGTCTGTGAGAGCTTGCTGTGCTCAAATTGGCTGCTCCGTTTCCTACTTTGCAACTGTGACTACACTTCAAAGGTATTTGCAAAGTTATTTCAGAAGTCCAGAAGGTTGCGAAAGTAGCAAGTCTTACTTTACGTTTTTTCGAAAGGGTTCAATTACAGCTCCATCAGTGTGCGGGCTGCAATATGCATTCGAGTTCAGCCTGCTAGCTCCCAAATACTTGTACTTATCTACTTCCTGTAGATCCAGCATGTGATGATTATTAATTTCGACAGTTAACTACATTTTTTTTAAAACCGCAATCTACAATTTTAGTGACTATGTCCGAGAACACGTGATGAAACCAGCAAGCCAAAGGTTGTCCTTTCAATACCTACGCACACTACGTCCTGGATGGTGTTGAGCTTCTTGAGTGTTGTTGGAGCTGCACTCATCCAGGCAAGTGGGGAGTCAGGAGGTGAGTTACTCACTGCAGAATTTCCACCCTCTGACCTGCTCTTATCAGGCCTTAGGTACTGTCCTGTGATACTAACAGGGTGATAAAAAGGTCAAAATATATGGAGGTTGTTTGGCCAATGGGACTGCCCCACAACAGATGATGCACATTCCAGTCGATTATGTTTTCTACCTCAGCCCATTTGCTGACGTGATGAATGTTATATAAGCTTTCCCTGTGCCTCCCAAAAGTCATGAGAACATATGGTGGGTTCAGATGAAGGAAACCTTTTTAGCGTGTTAATCTCGTCCTCAAAACCGAACCTACCTTCTCCCATTACAGCATGTCATAGAATCTTATAACACACAAAGAGGCCATTCAGCCCATCATGTGTGTGCTGGCTCTTTGAAAGAGTTATTCAGTTAGTCCCCCTTTCAGGCAGTGTGTTCTCATCATCATAACTCAGAGTTTAAAAAAAAATCTTTTCCTTTCCCCACTGTTTCTTTTGCCAGTTATCTTCAATCTGTGTCCCTCTGGTTACTGACTCTCCTGCCACTGGAAACCGTTTCTCCTCATTTACTCTTTCAAGGGCCCCCATAATTTCAAACACCTCTAATAAATCTGTCCATCACTTTCCCTGCTGTAAGGGAGGCAACTCCAACTTCTTCAGTCTGTTCACATAACAGAAATCTCTCTATCTGGTCGTCTTCTTCTTTGGCCTCCTTGTCTCGAGAGACAATGGGTAAGCGCCGAGAGGTGGTCAGTGGTTTGTCTATCTGGTACCATTCTAGTAAATCGCCTCTACACCCTCTCCAAGCCTTGACTTCCTTCCTAAAATACGGTGCCTAGACTCGCTGTTTGCAAATAAGCCCATTGTCCTAGCCTCAATCTGCGCCCTTCTTGACGACTATTTCCAGCTGTTATCACCGTCTGTGTCAAGAAACACTTGTTAATAAGACTGCATCATACATCATGCATCTTTGACTACCTCCTAACCTTCACATGACATTTCATGGCCTCAGCAGCCATCCAATTACCTCTATCTATCTTGATCTGCATAATCCTTAATCTTATCCTTGAGATACTCATCCAGTCCTATTTATTTTGGTTGTGTTTGTTGACACACATTGCTAACTACTTTCCCTTGGCGTCCATTCCACACATTCCCGACTCTGTCTCGATTCTAGCTCAAGGCTTGTTGACTTTGAGCTGATATCACAGGTCGAGAGGACATCAAACTTAACCTTTAATAAGCTGTAGCTGGAAGACACCACACTGACAAAGGGAAGGGCAGGCCAAACATCTACAGGTGGAGGGAAAACCGGAACAGTTGTCAACAGTTGCCGTGACAGCATGACATTTTGTTGACATGTTTCTGGAGAGGAGGAGCAGTTAGAGGCAGGTGGTAATCTCATGCTGCACGTAGCTTGGTGATGTCACTGTCAGTGCAAATTCACCAAAATAGTTGCCCTCATCAAGCTTAGAGCAGCGCGGAATATGATATAAAGATCAGGGAGTGATTTCTAACTGGCCAGTGTAGAGATGGGTGAGATTATGGGAATTTAGAAGGACACAATGGCTGGGATTTTATACTGGTGACGGGAGTCTTGACATCTGGGAAAAGTGATGCCAAGAATCTCGTGTTGCCTCTTCTCCGGAAGGCCTGACAATTCTATTGCCAATCAGGCATTTAAGTGGACAGCGGGGGGCCTTCCACAGGATCAAGGACCCTGTCGCTGGAAGGCCTGCCCTTGGAGAGCTGCCGGCCAATCAGAGGCCAGCAGCTCTTCCACTGAGCAGCGCCAATGCGGAGGCAGTGGCTGCTGCTGGAGGGAGCACCTATCAGAGACCCAGGAGCAAGGGCAGGGGGGGAATGGCTCTCATCGGGCCCCCCTTCCTGGTGCTGGGTCCCTTGTCCAGGCATAAAGTGCCTTTTAACAAGGGAACCCCACCCATCCACCATCGCCCCTCCTGAGCCGGGAGGAGCCCGCACGGTTTTTCGTGCCGTGCTTCCCGTGCGGTGACAGAGCTGGCCGCTGCACAGCCTTCCCGCCCTGGACTAAATTTCGGAGGAGGTGGGATGGTGGCAGGACCCCATTCCCCACTCTTTTTTCCCCCCACCCCACCACCACCATAGCCGATTTTATGCTCCCCCCGCCTCCAAACCCACTGCAGGGGAGAGCATAAAATTCCAACCAATATGTTTAACTTGACTGTATTTAAGTAAAGAAAGATCTTGCATTTATATAGCACTCTTCACAACATCCCAAAGTGTTTTACAGCTAATGAGGTACTTTTGGAGTGTGTTACTGTTGAATGCAGGAAACGTGGCAGCCAGTTTGTGAACAGCAAGATCCCACAACGGCATTGTGATAATGAGCAGATAATCTGTGTTTTCTGTGATGTTGGTTGAGGGATAAATATTGTCCAGGACACTGGGGAGAACTCCCCTGTTCCTCTTTGAAATAGTGGCCTTGGGATCCTTTAACTCCACCTGAGAGGGCAGATGGGGCCTTGGTTTAACATCTCATTCAAAACATGGCACAACTGACAGTGCAGCACTCCCTCAGTATTGCACTGAGAGTGCCAGCCCAATGGGCTCAACTCTGTAGAGTCGGACTTGAATCTATAATGATGTGACTCAGAGGTGGGAGTGCTGCGTACTGAGTCACGACTGACACATGCAGTTGATAAGTTCCCCAGGTCGGCACCGGATAAATATTAGGACTGCTGGAGTGCTCACCCCTGTGGGCCCATTGATCTGTGGGGGAGGGGCATGTGTCAGTGTGGCTACAGATCTATAAAGGCACAATCCACAATGCTCACTCACTGGGTCGACTGATATCAATAGATCCCTTTGGGATTGATTGCCATTTGAATATGTCCTTGTACGGTACGTCTGCCCACTTAATAGCACAGGAACAGGAGGAGGCCATTCAGCCCCTCGAGCCTGCTGCCCATTCAGTTAGATCATGACTAATCTGTATCTCAACTCCATATCTTAACTGCCAAGGTTCCCTAACTCTCTGTACCCTTGCGTAACAAATGTAGGTGTACTCACTGTGGGCTGTCAGGATTTCTTTTTTTTTATTCATTCATGGGATGTGGGCGTCGCTGGCTATGCCAGCATTTATTGCCCATCCCTAATTGCCCTTGACAAGGTGGTGGTGAGCTGCCTTCTTGAACCATGTGGGGCAGGTACACCCACAGTGCTGTTAGGAAGGGAGTTCCAGGATTTTGACCCAGCGACAGTGAAGGAACGGCGATATAGTTCCAAGTCAGGATGGTGTGTGACTTGGAGGGGAACTTGCAGGTGGTGATGTTCCCATGTATTTGCTGCCCTTGTCCTTCTAGTTGGTAGAGGTCGCGGGTTTGGAAGGTGCTGTCGAAGGAGCCTTGGTGCGTTGCTGCAGTGCATCTTGTAGATGGTACACACTGCTGCCACTGTGCGTCGGTGGTGAAGGGAGTGAATGTTTGTAGATGGGGTGCCAATCAAGCGAGTTGCTTTGTCCTGGATGGTGTTGAGCTTCTTGAGTGTTGTTGGAGCTGCACCCATCCAGGCAAGTGGAGAGTATTCCATCACACTCCTGACTTCTGCCTTGTAGATTGTGGACAGGCTTTGGGGAGTCAGGAGGTGAGTTACTCGCCTCAGGATTCCGAGTCTCTGACCTGCTTTTGTAGCCACGGTATTTATATGGCTACTCCAGTTCAGTTTTCGGTCAATGGTAGCCCCTAGGATGTTGATAGTGGGGGATTCAGCGATGGTAATGCCATTGAATGTCAAGGGGAGATGGTTAGATTCTCTCTTGTTGGAGATGGTCATTGCCTGGCACTTGTGTGGCGCGAATGTTACTTGCCACTTATCAGCCCAAGCCTGGATATTGACCAGGTCTTGCTGCATTTCTACACAGACTGCTTCAGTATCTGAGGAGTCGCGAATGGTGCTGAACATTGTGCAATCATCAGCGAACATCCCGACTTCTGACCTTATGATTGAAGGAAGGTCATTGATGAAGCAGCTGAAGATGGTTGGGCCTAGGACACTACCCTGAGGTACTCCTGCAGCGATGTCCTGGAGCTCAGATGATTGACCTCCAACAACCACAACCATCTTCCTTTGCGCTAGGTATGACTCCAACCAGCGGAGGGTTTTCCCCCCGATTCCCATTGACCTCAGTTTTGCTAGAGCTCCTTACAAAGAACAAAGAACAAAGATAATTACAGCACAGGAACAGGCCCTTCGGCCCTCCAAGCCTGCGCCGATCCAGATCCTCTCTCTAAACATGTCGCCTATTTTCTAAGCTTCTGTATCTCTTTTCTTCCTGCCCATTCATGTATCTGTCCAGATACATCTTAAAAGACTCCATCGTGCCCGCATCTACCACCTCCGCTGGCAATGCGTTCCAGGTGCCCACCACCCTCTGCGTAAAGAACTTTCCACGCATATCCCCCCTAAACTTTTCCCCTTTCACTTTGAACTCGTGTCCTCTAGTAATTGAAATCCCCACTCTGGGAAAAAGCTTCTTGCTATCCACCCTGTCTATACCTCTCATGATTTTGTACACCTCAATCAGGTCCTTGATGCCATACTCGGTCAAATGCTGCCTTGATGTCAAGGGCAGTCACTTTCACCTCACCTCTTGAGTTCAGCTCTTTTGTCCATGTTTGAACCAAGGCTGTGATAAGGTCAGGAGCTGAGTGGCCCTGGCGGAACCCAAACTGAGCATCACTGAGCAGGTTGTTGCTAAGCAAGTGCCGCTTGATGGCACTGTTGATGACACCTTCCATCACTTTACTGATGATTGAGAGTAGGCTAATGGGGCGGTCGTTGGCCGGGTTGGATTTGTCCTGCTTTTTGTGTACAGGACATACCTGGGCAATTTTCCACATTGCAGGGTAGATGCCAGAGTTGTAGCTGTACTGGAACAGCTTGGCTAGGGGCGCGGCAAGTTCTGGAGCACAGGTCTTCAGTACTATTGCCAGAATGTTGTCAGGCCCCATAGCTTTTGCAGTATCCAGTGCCTTCAGTCGTTTCTTGATATCACGTGGAGTGAATCGAATTGGCTGAAGTTTGGCATCTGTGATGCTGGGGACTTCCGGAGGAGGCCGAGATGGATCATCAACTCGGTACTTCTGGCTGAAGATTGTTGCAAATGCTTCAGCCTTATCTTTCGCACTGATGTGCTGGGCTCCCCCATCATTGAGGATGGGGATATCTGTGGCACCACCTCCTCCAGTTAGTTGTTTCGTTGTCCACCACCATTCACGGCTGGATGTGGCAGGACTGCCGAGCTTAGATCTGATCCGTTGGTTATGGGATCGCTTAGCTCTGTCTATCGCATGCTGCTTATGCAGTTTAGCATGCAAATAGTCCTGTGTTGTAGCTTCACCAGGTTGACACCTCATTTTGTGGTATGCCTGGTGCTGCTCCTGGCATGCCCTCCTGCACTCTTCATTGAACCAGGGTTGGTCTCCTGGCTTGATGGTAATGGTAGAGTGGGGGATATGCCGGGCCATGAGGTTACAGATTGTGGTTGAGTACAATTCTGCTGCTGCTGATGGCCCACAGCGCCTCATGGATGCCCAGTTTTGCATTGCTAGATCTGTTCGAAATCTATCCCATTTAGCACGGTGATAGTGCCACACAACACGATGGATGGTATCCTCAATGTGAAGGTGGGACTTCGTCTCCACAAGGACTGTGCGGTGGTCACTCCTACCAATACTGTCATGGACAGATGCATCTGCAGCAGGCAGGTTGGTGAGGACGAGATCGAGTATGTTCCCTCGTGTTGGTTCCCCCACCACCTGCCGCAGACCCAGTCTAGCAGCTATCTCCTTTGGGACTCGGCCAGCTCGGTCAGTCGTGGTGCTACCGAGCCACTCATGGTGATGGTCATTGAAGTCTCACACCCAGAGTACATTTTGTGCCCTTGCCACCCTCAGTGCTTCCTCCAAGTGCTGTTCAACATGGAGGAGTACTGAGTCATCAGCTGAGGGAGGGTGGTAGGTGGTAATCAGTAGGAGGTTACCTTGCCCATGTTTAACCTGATGCCATGAGACTTCATGAGGTCCGGAGTCGATGTTGAGGACTCCCAGGGCAACTCCCTCCCTACTGTATACCACTGTGCCACCACCTCTGGTGGGTCTGTCCTGCCAGTGGGACAGGACATACCCGGGGATGGTGATTGCAGTGTCTGGGACATTGTCTGTAAGGTATGATTCCGTGAGTATGACTATGTCAGGCTGCTGCTTGACTAGTCTGTGGGACAGCTCTCCCAACTTTCGCACAAGCCCCCAGATGTTTGTAAGGAGGACTTTGCAGGGTCGACAGGGCTGGGTTTGCCTTAGTTGTTTCCGGTGCCTAGGTCGATGCCAGGTGGTCCGTCCGGTTTCATTCCTTTTTATAGACTTTGTAGCGGTTAGTTACAACTGAGTGGCTTGCTAGGCCATTTCAGAGGGCATGTAAGAGTTGGTGTGTAAGACATTGATGTGGGTCTGGAGGCACATGTAGGCCAGACCAGGTAAGGACGGCAGATTTCCTTCCCTAAAGGACATTAGTGAATCAGATGGGTTTTTACAACAATCGACAATGGTTTCATGGCCATCATTAGACCAGTTTTAATTCCAGATTTTTTTTTTATTAAGTTCAAATTCCACCTTCTGCTGTGGTGGGATTCGAACCCATGTCCCCAGAGGAATACCCTGGGTCTCTGGGTTACTAGTCCAGTGATAATACCACTACGCCACTGCCTACCCATAGGTGGACGTGGGATTGGGGAACTTGCCAGTCAGGAACTCAAAAGGTGAGATCAGGATGGAAGAGGGGCAGGTTGGAATAATTTCCTGTGCATTCCCTCGCAATCCAAAGGAAATGGTTAGTAAAGCATGTGGGATCTCGGGCTTCATGAATAGAGGCATTGAGTACAAAAACAGGGAAGTTATGCTGAACCTTTATAAAACTCTGGTTCGGCCCCAACTGGAGTATTGCATCCAGTTCTGGTCACCACATTTCAGGAAGGATGTGAGGGTCCTTGAGAGGGTGCAGAGGAGATTTACCAGAATGGTTCCAGGGAAGAGGGATTTTAGTTACAAGGTTAGGTTGGAAAATCCAGCGTTGTTCTTCTTCGAACAACGGAGATTGAGGGGAGA
Source organism: Heterodontus francisci (assembly GCF_036365525.1). Taxonomy (NCBI): domain Eukaryota; kingdom Metazoa; phylum Chordata; class Chondrichthyes; order Heterodontiformes; family Heterodontidae; genus Heterodontus; species Heterodontus francisci. Next base: position 117,656,835 of record NC_090380.1, on the reverse strand, counting down.
TTTAATAAAAGTGTATAAGATTATGACAGGATTAGATAAATTAGACAAGGAAAAACTGGTCCCATTAACTGATGGTACACTGACCAGGGAACACAGATTGAAGGTTTTGGGCAAGAGATACAGGGGGAATATGAGGAAGAATGTTTTTATACAGTGAGTGGTAATGACCTGAAACTCACTGCCCACGAGGGTGGTGGAAGTGGAGACTATCAATGATTTCAAAAGGAAATTGGATGGGCACTTGAAGGAAATAAACTTGCAGGGCTACAGGAATCGAGTGGGGGAATGGGACTGACTGGACTGCCCTGCGGAGAGCTGGCATGGACTCGATGGGCTGAATGGCCTCCTTGTGCGCCATAAATGACTTTATGACTCAAAGAACTAAATCAGCTGTGCTCCAAATTCCTTGCCTTCCACTCTGACTCTGCCAGATTTCCTCCCCCAAAATTTGTTGGAATTTCCTGCTGCTTTTTGCTTACTAAAGGCATGCCCTCCAGTCTTCCCTTAAGCAATACTACGCAAGATCAACCAATGTATTTACAACAATAATTTTCATTTATATAGCACTTTTAATGGACTAAAATGACTCGAGGTACTTCGCAGGAGCCACTACTGAAATTTGACACCGAGCCACATTAGGAGAGGTGACCAAAAGCTTGGTGAAAGAGATAGGTTTTAAGGAGTGTTTAAAGGAGGAGAGAGATTTGGAGAGGTTTAGAGAGGGAATTCCAGAGCTTAGGGCCCAGGCAGCTGAAGGCACGGCCACCAATGGTGGAGCGATGGAAATTAGGGATGCGAAAGAGGCCAGAGTTGGAGGAGAGCAGAGATCTCATGACAATGCTGTGGGACTGGAGGAGGTTACAGAGATAGGGAGGGGCAAGACCACGGAGGGATTTAAAAACAAGGATGATGATTTTAAAATTGAGGCATTGTTTAACTGGGAGCCCATGTAGGTCTGTGAGCACTGAAGGGGCATGGTGGGTGGTGGTGAATAGAACTTGGTGCCTGTCAGTAAGCAAAGCTGGCAAATTCCAGAGGTCAGGCTTGGTCAAAGCTGCAAAAATAATCCCAGACTGCTGGGTGATTCTGAGGTGTAGCCTGAAAGTGACGGCCACACTCCAATCTCCAAAGTTCCCTGAGCCTCTTCTTACTTAACAATATAAAACTTTGTGGGCTTAAAGGGACATCGCAACACATCAGCAGAATAATCCATTGAGCTTTGTGTGGTATAGCACTCGTCTGCTTACAATACAACATATAGGGGAGTCCAAAACGAGGTGCCGTAACTATGATAGCCACAAAAAACCCATTAGGGAATTCAGGAGAAACCTCTTTACCCAGAGAGTGGTGAGAATGTGGAACTCACTACCACAGGGAGTGGTTGAGGTGAATAGCAGAGATGCATTTAAGATAAAGCTGGCTAAGTACATGAAGTAGAAAGGAAAAGAAGGATATGCTGCTCGGCTTATGCTCTTCATCCTTCTTGAACGGTCTGCAGCCTTTGACATGGTTGACCATGCCATCATGCTCTGCCTCTCCACTGTTGTCCAGCTGGGTGGGACTGCTTTCACCTGGTTCCATTCTTTTCTATCTAATCATAGCCAATGAATCACTTGCAATGGTTTCTCTTCCTGCTCCCACACACTTACCTCTGGTGTCCCCCAAGGATCTCTCCTTGGCCCCCTCCTAGTTCTCATCTACATACTGTCCCTCAGTGATATCATCCACAAGCATGGCGTTAGTTTTCACATGTACAACAACTCAGCTCTACCTCACCACCACTTCTCTCAACCCCTCCACCGTTGCTATTTTATCAGACTGCTTATCTGACATCCAGTACTGGATGAGCAGAAATTTCCTCCAGTTAAATATTGGCAAGACTGAAGCCATTGTTTTTGGTCCCCGCTCCAAATTCTGTTCCATAGCTATCGGCTCTATTGCTTTCCCTGGCAACAGTCTGAGATTAAGCCAGTCTGTTTGCAACCTTGGTGTCACATTTGACCCCATGATGAGCTTACAGCAAAGATGGAAATTATTGAGCTTCTTTTCCTGGTAGCTGTAAGTCGCCCGTGTTTCACAGCCACACAGCAAGGTGCTGAGAACACAGACCTTATAAAATCATCAGCTTGGTCCTAAGGGTCAGCTTGGTGTTATTCGATATGCATTTCACAAGTTGGTCAAAGGTGGTAACTGCTTTCCCGATGTGTGTATCAAGCTCTGCATCAAGGGACAGATTGTCTGTCACTGTGAACCCAAGGTAGCAGAATTTGCTAACACCACTTCCAGTGAGGTGTTATTTAGTGTGACCAGGAGCGGAGATGCAACACCTTGTCCCACGACCACGGTTTTCTGCAGATTCGATGTAATTCGATATAATTTTCCAGCTTATCGTGTACAGCCTCACGTGTAGGTACAAGACCTGTGTCTCGCATCTAATTGTCACATTTCAAGGAATCAGTGTCAAAAAATGGAAAGCCAAGCATTTCCTGTTAGTTTCTAGACCTGGAGCCGCAACTTAGGAGCAGCTGCTAATTTGCACAATTCCCTGAGCAACAGTAATTAACCTCTAATTGACCTCAGGAAGTACCTATTTACATTGGTTACCATGTATAAATAGACCTTGCTGACTAATTCCTCAGCCATGTCAATAGATGCTCTGAATGATTGTATTAGAATGACTTGAGGATGTGTGTCTATGAATATGGCCTAGCCAGTTACTGAGGTTTTAGCCCCGCAGCAACAGGGCACCTGAATGACAGAAGCGCTTAGGATGATTTAAAAATCAGAAGATCCTGGGCTGCCGCCTTAATCAATAGATATTGATCCCCCATATTAATGTCTTCCGTGCCTATTCTGCTTCTCTGCAATGACTCATGACCCAGTTTGTGTCCTGTTGCTGTTTCTCGCTGTCTATATTTTTCTTTCTTATTATTCTTTCTTGGGTTGTGGGCATCACTGGCAAAGCCAGCAGTTACTGTCCATCTCTAATTAACCCTTGAGAAGGTGGTGCTGAGCCACCTTCTTGAACCATTGGTATTGGGTTTGATAGAACTGAGTGGCCACTTCAGTAGGCAGTTAAGAGTCAACCATGTTGGTGTGATTTGGAGTCATGTCCAATCCCAGATGGGGTAAGCATGGCAAGTTTCTTTCCCCGTAGAGCCATTAGAGCAGGGGAGTTCTCCCTGATCAATAGTTATCCCAGAAAACAGATGATCTGGTCATTATCACACTGCTGTTTGTGGGATCTTGCTCTGTGCAAATTGGCTGCCCTGTTTCCCACATTACAACAATGAACACATTTCCAAAGCACTTCATGGTTGAAAAGCACTTTGAGATGTCCTATTAATTGTTTCTTTTATTCGTTCTTGGGATGTGGGCGGCACTGGCAAGGCCAGGATTTATTACCCGTCGCTACTTGCCCTTGAACTGAGTGGCTTGCTGGGCCATTTCAGAGGGCATGTAAGAGTCAACCACATTGTTGTGTGTCTGGAGTCACATGTAGGCCAGACCAGGTAAAGACAGCAGATTTCCTTCCCTATAGGACATTGGTGAACCAGATGGGCTATGTGAAAGGCGATATAGAAATGTAAGGTTTTCTTTCTATACAAACATGCACAAGCAAACACACATACAAATCCATATGTGCACACACACATACATACACTGGCACATACATTCCCTCTCTTTCCTCTCCCACGTAAAGAACGGAATGTCCTGGAAAGTGCTGATTTGTAAAACAGGAGATGGTTAAGTTGCTGGATATTAAACAGTGGGACGCAGACAATGAATATCTCAATTGAATTAACTGAGAAGTGAGACAATTAGAAGACAAGATAGATGGTATTGCTCACACCGAGCTGAGAGACAGGCGGGATGAGATTTCAGAGGCACTGGCACTCATTGTAAGGGAGTTTCTGGAGACTGGGGAAGTCCCAGTAGATTGGAAATAAGTCCATGTAGTGCCCATATACAAATAGATGGACAGAACAGTCATTGACAACTACAGCCCCATCAGTCTAGCTCTAGAGAGAAAGATATACAACAGTAAAATGTTCTGAGGTGCTTCACAGGGGTGATATCAAACAAAATGTGACACCGAGCTGGATAAGGAGATAGGGAGAGCTAAACAGGAGGTACAGAGAGACTGTGAACAGAGGAGGGGGAAGAGAGAGACACGAACAGGGTATGGGGCAAAGAGAGAGACAGTGAACGGGGGATGGGGAGGAGAGAGAAAGTTAACAGGGGATGGGGGAGAGAGAGAGAGAGACAGTGAACAGGATGGGGGAAGAGAGAGAAAGACAGTGAACGGGGGGGTGGGGCGGGGAGAAGAGAGATAGTGAACAGGGGAAGGGACAGAGAGAGACTGTGATCAGGGGAGCAGAGAGAGAGAGAGAGAGACAGTGAAAAGGGGAGGGGGGAGAGAAAGAGAGAGAGAGAGAAAGTTAACAGGGGAGGGGGGAGAAAGAGTGTGAATGGGGGGTGGGGGGAATAGAGAGAGAGAGACAGTGAACGGGAGGGAGGGGTAAGGGATGGGGTTGAGGATTTTTCTGATTATATTGTGAGGAATAGAATGAGATGTCAGCATTGTCCCACCCTGTTTGCTGAATTATAATATAGATCAGAAAACCTGGTTTAACATCTGGATGAATCTATTACATCCAGTTACTGCTTCCAGCTACCCTTTCATTCAAATTCTACCAGAGGGACGTGTTGCTGTTTTTGTAGAAAACACCTGTCTAATTTTTCTTCCTAATACCCTAATATTAAATTAGTCAAACTCCCAGGGTGTTTCTCACAGACTGATATAGAATTAAAAATTGCCCATTCCTCTAATTGCCTCTATCTCTCTCTCATCCAGTTCCTACTCTGTCTCCCTCTCTTTGTCTATGTCATTCTCTATCTCTACCTCTCTCACTGCCTCTGCCTTCCCTTCTTCCTCTGTACAGGGGATTTGTGAGAGAGGGAGAGAGAGACTGTGAACGGGGGATGGGGGAGAGAGAGAGACAGTGTACGGGGGATCAGGGAAGAGAGAGAGAGAGAGACAGACAGTGAACGGGGGATGGGGGAGACAGTGAGACAGTGAGACAGTGAGACAGTGAACGGGGGATCGGGGAGGAGAGAGAGAGAGAGACAGTGAACGGGGGATGGGGGAGAGAGAGAGAGAGCGACAGTGATCGGGGGATGGGGGAGAGAGAGAGACAGTGTACGGGGGATCAGGGAAGAGAGAGAGAGAGAGAGACAGACAGTGAACGGGGGATGGGGGAGACAGTGAGACAGTGAACGGGGGATGGGGGAGAGAGAGAGAGAGACAGACAGTGAACGGGGGATGGGGGAGAGAGAGAGACAGTGTACGGGGGATCAGGGAAGAGAGAGAGAGAGACAGACAGTGAACGGGCGATGGGGAGACAGTGAGACAGTGAGACAGTGAACGGGGGATCGGGGAGGAGAGAGAGAGAGACAGTGAACGGGGGATGGGGGAGAGAGAGAGAGAGAGAGCGACAGTGATCGGGGGATGGGCGAGAGAGAGAGAGAAAGAGAGAGAGACAGTAAACGGGGGATGGGGGGGGAGAGAGAGAGTGAGAGAGAGAGAGAGACAGTAAATGGGGGATGGGGGAGGGGAGAGAGAGAGAGAGAGACAGTAAACGGGGGATGGGGGGGGAGAGAGAGAGAGAGAGAGAGACAGTAAACGGGGGATGGGGGGGGAGAGAGAGACAGAGAGAAAGAGACAGTGAACAGGGGAGGAGAGAGAGACAGTGAATGGGGATTGGGGGAGAGAGAGACAGTGAGTGTCTGGTGCGTGTCTCTCTTTGCCTGTTGCTCACTCTCTGTCTCTGCTCTTTGGCTTTGTGTGTCTTTTTCCACCCACCTCTTTCACACTAATTCGAGCTCTTTTTCTGTCTGTGGTATGTCTCTCTGTCTCTGCCTCTCACTCTCTCTGTGCGTCTCTCTTTCTCCTTGTGTCTCCCTCTTTCACTCTGTGTGTCTCTGTTTGCCTCTCTCTGTCTGTCTTTCTTGGCCTGTTTCTCCCTCTTTCTCTGTGCGTCTCTCTCTCGCTCTGCCTCTCTCACTCTGCTTCACTCACACAGGTAAGATGTCTGAGTCTCTCTAGTTCTTTCTCTCCCCTCTTTCTGTAAGTTTGCTGTCACCATACTCCTCTTTCCTGTGTGATCCGACAAATATTCCTTGATGATCGATCAAGTTTGTGCATTTTACATTTTCGAAGGATTAGAGCAGGGGGCTGGGATAAAAGCCCACAACTGGTTAGAGGAAGTTATCCGGGTCAGGAGAGAAGGAGCTGGAATATATCAGAGTGTGAGACAAACTGGGGATTAGGGGCCGAACTCCGAGGGGAAGGTGTCTTTGGAGCACCATGTCCCAGAGCAATGGTCTTTGGGACCTGTGTACACCCATTGCTTTGTACCCTAGAGCCATGGTCTCTCTGTTGATGTCAGGTTCGATCTGGACACTTCTGGGTGACAGTTCCTAGGAGCAAAAAGGCCTGAAATTGTTGGGGGATTTGGGGGTGCTTGGGGTGATGGATGATGGTGTCTGAGGTTGGGAGGGAACCGGGCTAAAGCCGGAGGATGTGAAGCTGCAGTGTTCGGGAGCAGTATGAGCTGAAAGTGGAAGTTGTGGGGATGGCGGGGGACGGACGAGGGGTGATGGCCCTGTTTACGTTTGGGGCCCCAAGTCCGTGTTGCCAGCAGGAGAGTTGGGATGTCCTCATCAGTATCTTAAAATCCTGTGTGGGTTGAGCGGGGTTTCGGGATTCACAAGCAAGAGCCCGGTTGCACCACCAGTCCATTCCCCCTGCAAGCGTACCCCTAGTCCCACCCAGGTAGAGAGAGGAAGCCCCCCAGAGCAACAATCACAAGAACTTGATGGGAAACAGAAAAGGGTTATACATTCAAAGGAAGGTACAACTGGGTCAAATTCAGATTGCAGGGTTGGATCGACAGCTTTGTTTTGCACGACTCCTGACTTTGACTTTCCACAAAGCTGCAGGGTGAATTTACACCCAAACTGCACAAGACTGTGGCAGGGATGCCCAGTGCCTCAAACGGTCTGTTTCTGGTGCTCCGGGAGTTGTTTTTTTTGTAATATTTGTTCATGGGATGCAGGCATCACTGGCTTGGCCATCATTTATTGCCCATCCCTAATTGCTAGGCCATTTCAGGGTCAACACATTGCTGTGGGTCTGGAGTCACATTTCCTTCCCTCAAGGACATTAGTGAACCAGATGGGTTTTTACAACAATGGTCATCATTGGACTAGCTTTTAATTCCAGATTTTTTAATTGAATTCAAATTTCGCCATCTGCCATGGTGGGATTCGAACCCATGTCCCCAGAGGTCTAGCCTGGGCTCTGGATTACTAGTCTAGTGACATTACCACTACCCCACCGCCTCCTCTTTTAGGAGCACGGTGTATTATGGGAAATGAGCAATAAGACTGCCATTTAAATTCAGGAATTCCACCCCTCCCCATCCTTCTTGGCTCCATGTTAGAAGTGTAGGTCACTGCTCACAAGACAGGGGGAGGCCATTCAGCCCCTTGAGCCTGTTCTGACATTCTGCTAGATCGTGTCTAATCTGTCACTTAACTCCAGCCACCTGCCTTGGTTCCATGATCCTTAATGCACTTACCCAAAAAAAAATCTATCAAACTCACTTTTGACATATTCAGTTGACCCCCAGCATCACAGGGGGGGAGAGAGTTCCAGATTTCCACTACCCTTTGTGTGAAGAAGTGCTTCCCAACATCACCCCTCAATGACTTGATTCTAGTTTTAAGGTTATGCCCCCTTGTTCTGGACTCCCCCCACACCAGAGAAAATAGTTTCTCGCTATCTATCCTATGAAATTATTTAATGAACTTAAACACCTCAATTAGATCATCCTTTATCTTCAACATCCAAGGGAATACAGCCTAGTCTATGCAATCTGTCCACATAATTTAACCCTTTTAGCCCCAACATCATCCTGCTGATGCCCACCCCCAACCTTCCCAATCTCCCCCTCCCTCTTCCCAGATGATGGTTAATCCAGTGCCAGAGTTCCCTGTTGGCTGTTCGTCACCATTTTCGCTGAGTGACACTCTGTCTCTTGGGGTGGGACAGGACTAAACCCAGGTCATGGTCAGCTTCCGTGATGCAAGAAGGCCAATTCCACCCAGTTCATCGTGGTCTGGGATTGTGGGTTTCTAAGCCGTGCTGTTGTCAGGGTAACCAGGGGTAGGCAAATGATACGGCCAGTGTCAGACTTTGTGAGAATGTGGAACTCGCTACCACATGGAGTGGTTCAGGAGAATAATCTGGATGCATTTAAGGGGGAAGCTAGATAAATAAGTACATGAGGGAGAAACAAATGGAAGGATATGTTGGCAGATTGAGCTGATCAGGTAGCACAGTGGTGATATCACTGAATTGATAATCCAAAAGCCTTCCTTGATGATCAGGAGACATGAGTTTAAATCTCACCACAGCAGCTGGGACGTTTAAATTCATTTAATTGAATAAATCTCAAATTAAAAGCTAGTATTGGCAATAGTGACCATGGAAAAACTGGACTTTTGTTAAAAACATAACTAGTTCACTGCCATTATTTTAGGGAAGGAAATCTGCTGTCCTTACTCGGTCTGGCCTACATGTGACTCCAAACCCACAGCAATGATGTTTGACTCTTAACTACCCCCTGAAATGGCCTAGTAAGTCACTCGGTTGTATCAAAATCTACGATCCATACGCCACCTTCTCAATTAGGAATGACCAATATGTGCCAGCAACACCCACATCCTGTGAATGAATAAAAAAATGGAAAGTTGGGAAGAGAGGCCTGTATGGAGTCGACACACTGACAGGGACTGAATGGCCTGTTTCTGTGCGGTAGATTGTGTTTCCCGCAAACAAATAAGAACGTGTGAAATATAGAATCTTACATCATGGAAGGAGGTCATTCAGCCAATCGAGTGTGCGCTGGCTCATTCGAAAAGCAATCCAGTTAATCCCACTCCCCTGCTCTTTCCCCATATCCCTGCAAAGTCTTTCTCTTCCATTTTAGCTCACGGTTCCCTCACCATTTGATGCCTGGAGCTGAGAGTATAGCAAAAATGCCCAATCTCAATGTTTGTTAGCAGCATCAGGGATAACAAGTATATTTAGGCCTTCAAATGACACATTCTTCCTCAATATGTCAGTGCTACTGTACTGCAATTAGGCTCCAGCGTCTTAAGAACAATATCTCAGTTGCCATGGTAAAGTCATCTGGAAGACATGTTTCCATGTTTATACAAAGAGGAGGGCGGGGATTTGGTTTGTGGTTGCTGCTCCTATTGTTTTGCTTTTGTCTTTAGTTTTAAATCAGATCCCCAGGGCCAAGTGGAGCCCAGACTGAGAGAAGGGGGTGCTAATCCCTCTGGAGTGGCTTTGGGACTCCAGGAATTAAAGATTGAAAGTTACTATTGAATCTGCTTCCACTGCTCTTTCAGGCAGCGCATTCCAGATTGCAGCATGAAATAATATTTCCTGGTGTTGCCTTTGGTCCTTTTGTCAGTCACATTAAATCAGTATCCTTTTGGTTACTGACTTTTCTGACACTGGAAACAATTTCTACTTATTTACTCTAACAAAATCCTTCATGATTTTGAACACTTCTATTAAATCTCTCCTTCACCTTCTCTGCTCTAAGGAGAACAACCCCAGTCCCAGCTTCTCCTGTCTCTCCACATAAGTGAAGTCCCTCACCACGGTGCTATTCCAGTAAATCTCCTCTTCACCTTCTCCAAGGCTTTGACATCCTTCCTAAAGTGTGGTGCCTAGGATTGAACACAACACTCCAGCTGGGGTCTAATCAGTGTTTTGTAAATGTGAATGTCTCCCTTGTTTATTGGTGACTAGAACGCAATGTAAGTGTTCAATGTGAATTCTGACCTGTGCAGTTTGGTCATTATCCTCTGATTTAATACCCTTCTGTTGTCCTTTGTATTTCAATATCCGTTTGACTTTGCTGATTCCTGAAAGTGAAAAATGTTGCACTTGTCAGTCAAACCGTGCTTTGTATGTTAAATAGAAACAAGAAATGCTGGAACCACTCAGCAGGTCTGGCAGCATCTGTGGAAAGAGAAGCAGAGTTAACGTTTCGGGTCAGTGACCCTTCTTCCGAAGAACCTTCTTCCGAAGAAGGGTCACTGACCCGAAACGTTAACTCTGCTTCTCTTTCCACAGATGCTGCCAGACCTGCTGATTGGTTCCAGCATTTCTTGTTTTTATTTCAGATTTCCAGCATCCGCAGTATTTTGCTTTTACTTTGTATGTTAAACCTAGGCCCAGCTACCTGTTGAGGTGAATGTAAAACAATCCCATTGCACTATTTGAAGAGCTACGAGTTCTCCTCATGTCCTGACCAATCATCATCGCTCAAACAACAAGACTAAGACACATATTAACTGTCCAATCATCTCGTTGCTGTTTCTGTGATATTGTGTTGTGTAAATTAGGACAGCATTTGTCTACATAATCCATTGTATTTGAAGCACTTTTAAAATGTTTTGGAGCAAACATTTAATTGCAAACCTCATTATTTTTCCCAATTTCATGACAACAATCTGTCTTTCCCAGTTACTAAAAATTAATAATTAATATGAGAGGTTGAATTTTGATGGGAAGTCTGGACTGGTTTTCTGTTAGGCTAGACAATCCCTCCAGGACTGTTCTCGAGTCTCCAAGAATTAAAGATCAATCTCCGAAATGCTGCTGTAAGCAAATCCCAGGAGAATAATCACAGGGACACTTAAAAAAAATGTTTCTTTTTCATTTTCTAACACTTCAATGTTTTTTTGACTGATGAAACTAGAGATAGGGGAAAAAGGGGTGTTTGAGTGACAGTCAGAATCATCCAATCGGGTAGCAAAGAGTCTCTTTGCTTTCTGATTGGCTGTAGGAAGGCAGGCTGCCATGAGAGTGGACATGTCCAGTGAACAATGGCGGGAGCATAAGGGCTCCAAGGGGTCAAAGGTGGCAAGCCATTAACAACAATTGTTGGACAGGGAAAGGCTAGCTGATCCATTCAGCATCTTCTGTAGTTTATGCAACAGCCGTGGTTCTGTTGGAGGTGTTCTTATCTCCAAGTCAGAAGGTTGTGGGTTCAAATCCCACTCCAGGCTGGTGCTCCAGTGAAGAACTGAGGGGGTGCTTTATTGTTACATGTGCTGTCTTTCAGCTGAGATGTTTAATGCTGCCCTTTAAAAGATCCTACTGTAATATTTTGAGCAGGGGAGTTCTCCCCAGTGTCCTGGCCAACATTAATCCCTCAATCAATATCATAAAAACAGATTATCTGGTCACTATCACATTGCTATTTGTGGGAGCCTGCTGTGTGTGAATTGGCTGCTGCATTTCCTACAATAGTGACACAGTGACTACACTTCAAAAGTACTGTGTTGGCTGTAAAGGGTCATCTGGTGGTCAAGAAAGGCCCTATCGAAATGCCGGTCCTTTAATTCCCTGTTGCCCCACGCATCATGATTAAGACTTCCCCTACTCTCCCAGGCTTCTCCTTACGGTATTAGCCTTGTCGCAGTGGGGAACACTCTCGTTTTCAAAGCAGGAGGTTGTGGGTTCAAGATTCCAAGGACTTTAGCATATCATCTAGACTGGTGCTCCCAGTACCAGTACTGAGTGGGGTTCACTCACTCTCCCTCTGTCCTACCACCATTCCCAGGAAGTCTTTCAAACTCACACCACTAACATTTACATATCACTTCTTTGTAATTTCCAAACCTTGGTTAATTTTGTTACAATATCTTCTTTGATTGCTTTCTGAAAATGTTCAAAATGTCTGAATTTTTAATTTTTTTCAAGGCAGCAGGGGCTAGTGTCTGTTTTCATGTTAAATCAATCTTAAACAAAACAGCAGGGGAGAAATCCAGGCTTTCTCTGCTGAATTTCATTTAATTCTGCAGATTGAATGCATTTTTCTTTAACCCCTTCACCGATTGGCTGTCTGATAGCCTTGGACCAACCACCTCGTGTGATAGTTAACAACTTGGACCAGGGCACAATCCAATCCTGCAATAAAAACAGAAAATGCTGGAAATACTCAGCATCTGTGGAGAGAGAAACAGAGTTAACACTACAGGGTTGATGACCTTTCATCAGAACTGCTAGACCTGCTCAGCATTCCCAGCATTTTCTGTTTTTATTAAAGGTTTCCAACATCCACAATAAGTATTTTGCTTTTTCATTTCTGTCTGTCACACCAGTTCCATCATTTTAGGATCTGAGTATTTATTAACTACAACCATGGAATGCAAATTACTGACTATGTAAACCTGCCATGTTGTTAGTCGTGGCTCAGTGGATGTGACAATTTTACCTCTGAGTCACAAGGCTATGGGTTCAAGTCTCACTCATAGAATCAACGAATGGTTACAGCACAGAAGGAGGCCATTCAGCCCATTGTGCCTGTGCTGGCTCTCTGCTAGAGCAACTCAGCTAGTCCCACTCCCCACCTTTACCTCGTAGCCCTGCAAATTTTTCTCTTCAGTTAATTATCCAATTTCTTTTGGAAAGCCTTGTTTGAATCATTGCCTGTAAAGTGCTTTGGGTTGTCGGAGGTTCAGAGTTCCTGCATTTGACAGCTGGAATCTGCATGTATCGGGGCATTGGGTGTGGTCAGGATTAGGCTTGAGTGTGAAGTATCCTGTGGTTGAATTTCTACCCACCATGGTTCTCTAAATCCAAGCCCTTTCTCATGCTAATGCTGACCGTGTCACTGGTAGTTCTTGCTAGCCTGATGGAGTTTGAGTTTAGCTCGTGAAGCCTCCCTTCCCCTTTCAAATAAGTGCCTCCAACCTTTGGAGTGGAACTTGAACCCATGACCTCTGGACTCAGGCCTGAGTGCTACCTATTAAGCCACAGATAACTAAAAGCAAAATATTACACACATTTGTTTTTAGTAAAGTGTCATATTCAGAAAGGCTAGTTCTTGTTCTACAGCACAGTTGAGGTCATCCTCAGTTGTGTGAGCAACAATATGCCACGCTCCACGTGCAGTGTTTGTACTTTTGTTAATTTATTGCTCCATGATTTGTATGAAACAGTTATGATCTGTTTAAAGGCTCATTAACTAATCCAATCCGCACCACATAAATATCCTGGCAATTAACTCTTACCCATTGTTATTACTATAGCTGTCAATTACAAAGGCACCATTTAGAATATATTCTGTCACCCATTCAATATCTTCAGTCAGCATTTCCCATCTAGTTAAGGTGCGATTTGCTCAAATAATTAATTGCCTTTAAGTAGTATCTGGTTCCAGCTCCCACTAATCAGCACTGACTGTAAAATTCAGTGCAGTTAGATCCTTTGTCATCTCTAAGTTATTTATTTAGTTTAACTTTCTATGACTTTTAAGCAAGTATTGGCTTAAATAAAGCTCGTGAAACTGCGGCCACTCTTAGTTTATTCACTGGTAATTTGCTAACTTTCTAAACATCGGGAAGATGTTTGAGAGGCACTGCTCCTTGTGTTGTCAATTTCACATGGTGGGCAAACTGTGTTAACACTAACCCTACCCCCTTCCCCACCCACGCCCCCCCAACCTGTCTAAGTGGTGGGGGCTGGGCTGTGATGAGTCATTTTGACAATAGTTGTTTCTCTGTCGACACAAAGGAGGTAAAAGATCCCATGGCACTATTTCCGGGAAGAGCAGGGGAGGTCTCCCCAGTATCCTGGTCTGTATTTTATCCCTCAACCAAAGCGATTTACAGCTAATGAAGTATTTTTAAAGTACAGTCACTGTTGTAATGTAGGAAACGCAGCAGGCCAAACTCTGCAAAGCAGCTCCCAAAAAAAGGAATGTGACAATGACCAGATCATGTGTTTTTCTGTGGTGGTGGTGGAGGGATAAATATTAGCCAGGACGCCAGAGACAAATCCCTGTTCTTCTTTGAAATAATGCACCCACCTGAGAGGGCAGACTGGGCCCTTGTTTAATGTCACGTCTGAAAGACAATAGTTCCAACACTGTCGGCAGTCTCAGCCTGGATTTTGTGCTCATGTCTCTGGAGTGGGAGCTTGAACCCACAATCGTCTAATTTAGAGGTAAAACTGTTAGCCACTGAGCCAGGGCTGCCACTTTTGGGGTCTAAGACCCACCCTGTAACTACAGGGAAATCTGCCCTGGATGTTGGACTTCACATCAGTCTGCTTCTTTGTCTGGTGAGAAAAATGGGAATTCTGACAGGCGGGAATGATGAGAGTTTGAGCAGATGAATCAATAGCAAGTCTTCATGTCATAACATCCTGGGAACATACTCACCGCTGATTTACAAGGCTGCTTTCTACATGACAGGCTGCCGGGGAGAGCAGATCCTCTCTCGAAGAGTGTATCAGCTACGAGGTGCTCAGTTTCAGTATCCTGTGGAGTGAAATATGAACTGTAAGGAGCTGCGGGAGGAGGGAGTCTAGGCCGGGGCTACTGAGCCTGTCCTCCAGCCTGCTGCCTTTTACTTTATGGGCTGGCCACGGTACTGGATGATTGTATCAGGTGTCGGGTTTTGCAATGTCTTTCATGCTTAAACATGCTCCAATAGCCCCATTAATGCTAAAGAGCTGATGCAGGGTCCAGCCCTGATCGTGCTTCCTCTCTCCCCTGGGGGCACTGATCCCGTTTCAGGTACATCACCAAGGTGAAAGCAAAATACTGCAGATGCTGGAAATCTGAAATGAAAACAATATATGCTGGCAGTACTCAGCAGGTCTGGCAGCATCTGTGGAGAGTGAAGCAGAGTTAACGTTTCAGGTCAGTGACTCTTCATTAGAACTGGCAAATATTTGAAATGTAAAAGGTTTTAAGCAAGTAAAGTGGGGATGGGGCAAGAGACAAGACAGGACAAGGTCACAGAGAATAACTGACCAGAAGGTCATGGAGCAAAGGCAAAGGGTGTGTTAATGGGGTGGTGAAAGACAAAGCAAAGCGTTAGTACAGAGAGGGTGTTAATGGATAGAAAACTGAAGAGCCCTGGCCCTAAGCACAAACATGAAAAAAAGTGAGTAAGCACAGTAGAAACAAACTAAAATAAAATAAACGCATAAAAAAAGAAAAAAGTAACTAAAAAATAAAAAGTGGGGGGGGGGCCCGTCATGCTCTGTAATTATCAAACTCAATGTTCAGTCCGTCAGGCTGTATTGTGCCTAATCGGTAGATGAGATGCTGTTCCTCGAGCTTGCGTTGATGTTCACTGGAACACTGCAGCAATCCCAGGACAGAGATGTGAGCATGAGAGCAGGGGTGTGTGTTGAAATGGCAAGCAACCGGAAGCTCGGGGTCATGCTTTTGGACTGAGCGGAGGTGTTCCGCAAAGCAGTCACCCAGTCTGCGTTTGGTCTCCCCAATGTAGAGGAGACCACATTGTGAGCAGCGAATACAGTATACTACATTGAAAGGAGTGCAAGTAAATCACTGTTTCACCTGAAAGGAGTGCTTGGGGCCTGGGATAGTGAGGAGAGAAGAAGTAATTGGACAGGTATTACACCTCCTGCGATTGCAGGGGAAGGTGCCATTTTCTGCTCCCGCCCGGAACTGAGAAACTTTATCAACTTTGTTTCTAATTTCCACCCTTCTCTCACCTTTACATGGTCCATCTCCGATGCTTCCCTTCCTCGACTTCTCTGTCTCCATCTCTGGGGATAGGCTGTCTACTAATATTCATTATAAGCCCACCGACCCCCACAGCTAACTTGACTACACTTCTTCACACCCTACCTCCTGTAAGGACTCCATTCCATTCTCCCAGTTTCTCCGTTTCCAACACATCTGCTCTGATGATGCTACCTTCCACGACAGTGCTTCCAATATGTCTTCCTTTTTCCTCAACCGAGGATTCTCCCCCACTGTGGTCGACAGGGCCCTTAACTGTGTCCAGCCCACTTCCCGCACCTCTACCCTCACCCTTTCCCCTCCCTCCCAGAACCACGACAGGGTTCCTCTTGTCCTCACTTTCCACCCCACCAGCCTCCACGTCCAAAGGATCATCCTCTGCCATTTCCGCCACTTCCGCCACCTCCAGCGTGATGCCACGACCAAACGCATCTTCTCCTCCCAGCATTCCCACCTCCATTACCCCCACCACTTTGTCCCCTTTCCATGGCACCTTCCTTTGTAATCGCAGGAAGTGTAATACCTGTCCATTTACCTCCTCACTCCTCACTATCCAAGCCCTCAAACATTCCTTTCAGGAGAAGCAGCGATTTACTTGTACTTCTTTCAATGTAGTATATTGTATTCGCTGCTCACAATGTGGTCTCCTCTACATTGGGGAGACCAAATGAAGACTGGGTGACCGCTTCGCAGAACACCTCCACTCAGTCCGCAAGCAGGACCCTGAGCTTCCGGTTGCTTGCCATTTCAACACTTCCCCCCTGCTCTCAAGCTCACATCTCTGTCCTGGGATTGCTGCAGTGTTCCAGTGAACATCAACGCAAGCTCGAGGAACAGCATCTCATTTACCGATTAGGCACAATACAGCCTGCCGGACTGAACATTGAGTTTGATAATTTCAGAGCATGACGGGCTCCCCTTTTTATTTTTATTTTTAGCTATTTTTTTCTTTTTTATGTGTTTATTTTATTTTAGGTTGGTTAGTTTGTTTCTACTGTGCCTACCCACTGTTTTTTTCATGTTTGTGCTTAGGGCCAGGCTGCTCAGTTTTCTGTCCATTAACACCCTTTCTGTACTAATGCTTTGTCTTTCAACACACCATTAACATACCGTTTGTCTTTGCTCCATGACCTTCTGGTCAGTTATTCTCTGTGACCTTGTCCTATCAACACCTTGTCTTTTGTTATCTCTTGCCCCACCCCTGCTTTACTTCCTTTTTTTTCATTCATTCAGGGATGTGGGCGTCGCTGGCTAGACCAGCACTTATTGCCCATCCCTAATTGCCTTTGAGAAGGTGGTGGTGAGCTGCCTTCTTGAACCGCTGCAGTCCATGTGGGGTAGGTACACCCACAGTGCTGTTAGGAAGGGAGTTCCAGGATTTTGACCCAGCGACAGTGAAGGAACGGCGATATAGTTCCAAGTCAGGATGGTGTGTGACTTGGAGGGGAACCTCCTTAAAACCTTTTACATTTCTATTATTTGCCAGTTCTGATGAAGGGTCACTGACCTGAAATGTTAACTCTGCTTCTCTCTCCACAGATGCTGCCAGACTTGTTGAGTATTTCCAGTATTTCTTGTTTTTAACATCACCAAGGTGCATCATTTATCATTTGTCAGCCTGGACGGTGAGTGACAGCAGGCAATGCTACTGTGTGACAAGTCGCAGTTGAGTTGTTGGGACATGGGCATCGCTGGCAAGGCTGACATTTGTTACCCATCCCTTGTTGCCCCACGAAGCTGGTGATTGGCCCTCTTCTCAAAGTGGTTTGACCCAACTGAGTGGCTTGCTGGGCTATTTCAGAGGGCAGTTAATAGTCAAGCACATTAGTGTGGAACTGGAGTCACATGTAGGCCAGACCAGGTAAGAACAGCAGCTTTCCTTTTCTGTAGGACATCAGCGGATTAAAGTGAATGGCAAAAGAGCTAATATCGACATTAGGAGAAAGTTTTTTATGCAGTGAGTGTTTAGGATCTGGAATGCACTGTCTGAGAGTGCGGTGGAGGCAGGTTCAGTGAGTGTTTAGGATCTGGAATGCACTGTCTGAGAGTGTGGTGGAGGCAGGTTCAGTGAGTGTTTAGGATCTGGAATGCACTGTCTGAGAGTGTGGTGGAGGCAGGTTCAGTGAGTGTTTAGGATCTGGAATGCACTGTCTGAGAGTGTGGTGGAGGCAGGTTCAGTGAGTGTTTAGGATCTGGAATGCACTGTCTGAGAGTGTGGTGGAGGCAGGTTCAGTGAGTGTTGAGGATCTGGAATGCACTGTCTGAGAGTGTGGTGGAGGCAGGTTCAGTGAGTGTTTAGGATCTGGAATGCACTTTCTGAGAGTGCGGTAGAGGCAGGTTCAATGAGTGTTGAGGATCTGGAATGCACTGTCTGAGAGTGTGGTGGAGGCAGGTTCAGTGAGTGTTTAGGATCCGGAATGCACTGTCTGAGAGTGTGGTGGAGGCAGGTTCAGTGAGTGTTTAGGATCTGGAATGCACTGTCTGAGGGTGTGGTGGAGGCAGGTTCAGTGAGTGTTTAGGATCTGGAATGCACTTTCTGAGAGTGCGGTAGAGGCAGGTTCAATGAGTGTTGAGGATCTGGAATGCACTGTCTGAGAGTGTGGTGGAGGCAGGTTCAGTGAGTGTTTAGGATCTGGAATGCACTGCCTGAGAGTGTGGTGGAGGCAGGTTCAGTGAGTGTTTAGGATCTGGAATGCACTGCCTGAGAGTGTGGTGGAGGCAGGTTCAGTGTGTGTTTAGGATCTGGAATGCACTGCCTGAGAGTGTGGTGGAGGCAGGTTCAGTGAGTGTTTAGGATCTGGAATGCACTGTCTGAGAGTGTGGTGGAGGCAGCTTCAGTGAGTGTTTAGGATCTGGAATGCACTGTCTGAGAGTGTGGTGGAGGCAGGTTCAGTGAGTGTTTAGGATCTGGGATGCACTGTCGGAGAGTGTGGTGGAGGCAGGTTCAGTGAATGTTTAGGATCTGGGATGCACTGCCTGAGAGTGTGGTGGAGGCAGGTTCAGTGAGTGTTTAGGATCTGGAATGCACTGTCTGAGAGTGTGGTGGAGGCAGGTTCAGTGAGTGTTTAGGATCTGGAATGCACTGTCTGAGAGTGTGGTGGAGGCAGGTTCAGTGACTGTTTAGGATCTGGAATGCACTGTCTGAGAGTGTGGTGGAGGCAGGTTCAGTGAGTGTTTAGGATCTGGAATGCACTGCCTGAGAGTGTGGTGGAGGCAGGTTCAGTGAGTGTTTAGGATCTGGAATGCACTGTCTGAGAGTGTGGTGGAGGCAGGTTCAGTGAGTGTTTAGGATCTGGAATGCACTGTCTGAGAGTGTGATGGAGGCAGGTTCAGTGAGTGTTTAGGATCTGGAATGCACTGTCTGAGAGAGTGGTGGAGGCAGGTTCAGTGAGTGTTTAGGATCTGGAATGCACTGCCTGAGAGTGTGGTGGAGGCAGGTTCAGTGAGTGTTTAGGATCTGGAATGCACTGTCTGAGAGTGTGGTGGAGGCAGATTCAATTGTGGCTTTCAAAAGGAAATTGGATAAGCAACTGTAAGGCTACAGGAAAAGGCACTTGCTGAGTTGCTCTTGCAGAGAGAGAGTCGGCGTGGAAGCAACTGGCCGAATGGCCTCCTTCTGTGCTGTAACCATTCTGTGTACAGTTTTTTAAATGACAATGTGACAGCTTCATGGTCACTTTCAGCTTTTCATTTCCAAAATTTTTAAAAACTTGATTTGAACTCCTGTTCTCTGGATTATTAGTTCGGTAACCCTAACCGTTCCCTAATGTCCCCTAACAGTCGAGTCCTGCCCCTGAACTCTCATAGTGGGCACAGGTTGGGAACTACGTTCTTCAGCCCAATTTGTAATGGAAAGCTAGATAAACTCAGGAGGGAGAGAGGAATAGTAGGGTATGGTGATAAGTTTAGATGAAGTAGACTGGGAGGAGACTCGTGTGGAGTGTGAGCTACCAGAATGGACCAGTCAGGCCAAATGACCAGTTTGACCCTCCAAGAACTCTGCGATCCTCCAATTCTGGCCTCTTGCGCATCCCCGATTTTAGTCACTCCGCCATCAGTGGCCGTGTCTTCAACTACCTGGGCCCTGAGCATTAGAATGTCCTCCCTAAATCTCTCCGCTTCTCTACCTCTCTTTCTTCCTTCAAGATGCTCCTTAAGACCGACCTGTTTGCCCTAAATATCACCCTTGGTAGCTTGGTGTCAAATTTTGTTTGATAATCGCTGCTGTGAAACACTTTGAGACATTTCTCTCTGTTACAGGTGCTATATAAATGAAATTTGCTGTTGTTTCTGTGCTGTGTCATCCCCTTCCTAAATCCAGGGAGGCCAAGGGCAGTTATAACATCCCTTTACTGCGGAGGCTAACTCAGCACAGACCTGGAACTTTCCTGCTCCGTGTGACCTTGACCTCACATTGGGGAAGCAATGCAGAAATAATAATGTTATTCCTCCAATCAACATGTGACTTAGAAAACCAGGCAAGAGGTGAATTACTTCAGAGAAATAAATGTTATGCAATTGTTGAGAAGACATTTCCACTTATGGTGGAAACCAAAACTAGAGGTTATGAATAAAAGATCGTTAATAAATCCAATAGGGAATTCAGAAGAAACTTCTTTACCCGGAGAGTGGTGAGAATGTGGAACTCACTACCACAAGGAGGGGTTAAGGTGAATAGTGTAGATGCAATTGAAGGGAGGCTGGATAAACACATGAAGGAGAATGGGATATGTTGATAGGGTGAGATGAAGTTGGTGGAAGGAGACCCATGTGGAGCATACACTCAGGTATAGATCAGCTGGGTCCAATGGCCTGTTGTTGCACTGTAAATTCGGTGTAATTCTATGTTCTTTATCCCGCTCTCCTTCACCCCCAATCATCCTCTCCCTCACCTCCATCACTTCTGTTCCCACTTTGTTTCTGCCAAATCCTTCCGTGGTGTTGCAATCTGTCTCCTGTCTGAAACCCCTGCTGGCTTTGAAGAAACTAACAATTTAACTTTTCTTTGCCAAACATCAGTAAAAGTAAGTGATCCACTAAATCCAACCTTTGCTCAGGCTCACATTCTGCTTCTCTCTGTCTGTCTGTTTGTCTGTCTCTCTGTCTGTCTGTCTGTCTCACACTCTCTGTCTCTCTCACACTCTCACTCTGTGTGTGTGTCTCTCTCTCTGTGTGTGTGTGTGTGTGTCTCTCTCTCTCTGTCTCTCTGTCTCTCTCCCTCTCTCTCTCTCTCTCTCTGTCTCTCTCTCTGTCTCTGTCTCTCTCTCACTCTCTGTCGCTCTCTCTCTCTGTCTCTCTCAATCTCGCTCTCTCTCTTGCTGTCTCTGTTTGTCTTTCTCTCGCTCTCTGTCTTGCTTCAGCTATCTGTGTACTAATAGGTGCCAGCTCTCATGTCTATATGTCTGCCAGTCTTTGTCAAGTCAAAGTCCGTACAGAGAGCTAGGGTGGGGAATTGGGATGCTGTCTTTCATTCCAGTTGTGATGGACTAATGGATTGTCAGCAGATCATAGAAAGAGGTGAAGAAAAGTTTAGAATTTGTGATCTTGATTGGCCAATCAAATCCGTCAACTGTGCAGCCCAGATGGGGGATGTGAGATGAGCCCGGCTATCTGCCCTGCCTCAGTGTAGAACACACCTAGGCGATAAATGGGCAGGGTCTTTGAAAGAACTATTCAATTAATCCCACTCCCCTGCTCTTTCCCCATAGCTCTGCAAATGTTCTCCCTTCAGGTATTTCTCCAATTCCCTTTTGAAAGTTAATATTGAATCTGTTTCCACCATCCTTCCAGGCAGTGCATTCCAGATCACAACAACTCACTGTGTTAAACTGTCACTCAGTAAACCCTCTCTCCAATCACCGCCCCCCCACCCCCCCACCCCTACACCCTGTGTTACTGACTGTATCTCTACTGATGTTACTCCAGCTCCCTCACACTGTCACTCAGTAACCCCTCTCCCCCAGTACCCTGTGTTACTGACTGTATCTCCACTGATGTTAATCCAGCTCCCTCACACTGTCACTCAGGAACCCCTCTCCCCCCAGCACCCTGTGTTACTGACTGTATCTCTACTGATGTTACTCCAGCTCCCTCACATTGTCTCTCAGTAACCCCTCTCCCCCCAGCACCCTGTGTTACTGACTGTATCTCTACTGATGTTAATCCAGCTCCCTCACACTGTCACCCAGTAACCCCTCTCCCCCCAGCACCCTGTGTTACTGACTGTATCTCTACTGATGTTAATTCAGCTCCCTCACACTGTCACTCAGTAACCCCTCTCCCCCAGCACCCTGTGTTACTGACTGTATCTCTACTGATGTTAATCCAGCTCCCTCACACTGTCACTCAGTAACCCCTCTCCCCCCAGCACCCTGTGTTACTGACTGTATCTCTACTGATGTTAGTCCAGCTCCCTCACACTGTCTCTCAGTAACCCCTCTCCCCCCAGCACCCTGTGTTACTGACTGTATCTCTATTGATGTTAGTCCAGCTCTTTCACACTGTCTCTCAGTAACCCCTCTCCCCCCAGCACCCTGTGTTACTGACTGTATCTCTACTGATGTTAATCCAGTTCTTTCACACTGTCACTCAGTAACCCCTCTCCCCCCAGCACCCTGTTTACTGACTGTATCTCTATTGATGTTAATCCAGCTCCCTCACACTGTCACTCAGTAACCCTCTCCCCCAGCACCCTGTGTTACTGACTGTATCTCTACTGATGTTAATCCAGCTCCCTCACACTGTCACTCAGTAACCCCTCTCCCCCAGCACCCTGTGTTACTGACTGTATCTCTATTGATGTTAATCCAGCTCCCTCACACTGTCACTCAGTAACCCTCTCCCCCCAGCACCCTGTGTTACTGACTGTATCTCTACTGATGTTAATCCAGCTCCCTCACACTGTCACTCAGTAACCCCTCTCCCCCAGCACCCTGTGTTACTGACTGTATCGCTACTGATGTTAATCCAGCTCCCTCACACTGTCACTCAGTAACCCTCTCCCCCCAGCACCCTGTGTTACTGACTGTATCTCTACTGATGTTAATCCAGCTCCCTCACACTGTCACTCAGTAACCCCTCTCCCCCAGCACCCTGTGTTACTGACTGTATCTCTACTGATGTTAATCCAGCTCCCTCACACTGTCACTCAGTAACCCCTCTCCCCCCAGCACCCTGTGTTACTGACTGTATCTCTACTGATGTTAGTCCAGCTCCCTCACACTGTCTCTCAGTAACCCCTCTCCCCCCAGCACCCTGTGTTACTGACTGTATCTCTATTGATGTTAGTCCAGCTCTTTCACACTGTCTCTCAGTAACCCCTCTCCCCCCAGCACCCTGTGTTACTGACTGTATCTCTACTGATGTTAATCCAGTTCTTTCACACTGTCACTCAGTAACCCCTCTCCCCCCAGCACCCTGTTTACTGACTGTATCTCTATTGATGTTAATCCAGCTCCCTCACACTGTCACTCAGTAACCCTCTCCCCCCAGCACCCTGTGTTACTGACTGTATCTCTACTGATGTTAATCCAGCTCCCTCACACTGTCACTCAGTAACCCCTCTCCCCCCAGCACCCTGTGTTACTGACTGTATCTCTATTGATGTTAATCCAGCTCCCTCACACTGTCACTCAGTAACCCTCTCCCCCCAGCACCCTGTGTTACTGACTGTATCTCTACTGATGTTAATCCAGCTCCCTCACACTGTCACTCAGTAACCCCTCTCCCCCAGCACCCTGTGTTACTGACTGTATCTCTACTGATGTTAATCCAGCTCCCTCACACTGTCACTCAGTAACCCTCTCCCCCCAGCACCCTGTGTTACTGACTGTATCTCTACTGATGTTAATCCAGCTCCCTCACACTGTCACTCAGTAACCCCTCTCCCCCAGCACCCTGTGTTACTGACTGTATCTCTACTGATGTTAATCCAGCTCCCTCACACTGTCACTCAGTAACCCTCTCCCCCCAGCACCCTGTGTTACTGACTGTATATCTACTGATGTTAATCCAGCTCCCTCACACTGTCACTCAGTAACCCTCTCCCCCCAGCACCCTGTGTTACTGACTGTATCTCTACTGATGTTAATCCAGCTCCCTCACACTGTCACTCAGTAACCCTTCTCCCCCCAGCACCCTGTATTACTGACTGTATCTCTACTGATGTTA